>NC_057813.1:588546769-588913218 GCF_018294505.1 Triticum aestivum | reverse complement strand
CGTGGAGGCTGCGGAGGTGCCGGAGGGACGGGGAGGCGTCGACGGCCGCGAGGAGGAGCGAGGCGAGCGCGGGGGGAGGGAGGAGGGGCAGCGGCAGCGCGGTGGGGAGCAGCGACAGCGGGGCGCGGAGGAGCAGCGCGGGTGGGGGGCGCGGAGTGGCCAGGTGCACCATGCCGGCATTGCCCGTGCGGCACGGCGCGTGGCGAGCGGTGTTCTGGGCGACGGTGCCGGCGAGCTGCGCGCTTTGCGGCAAGCCCGCGGCGGACGGTGGCTGGTGTAAAAAACGCGGCGGCGCGAGGCAAACTATTCAGACGCCTCAGTCTCGGGCAGGGCGAGGCGAGGCGCTGCCGCTTTTTCCCGAGCGACGGGGCTCTGGGCCTCCTCAGTCTCGGGCTGTCTGTATGGGCTGGTCACAGAAAAATTGGGCTGGCTTGGTCAAGAGCTTGATTTTATTGGGCTTTTCCCCCTTTCTTTTGGTGTAATTTTGCTGAAGCCCAATCCAATTATTATCACCAAAAGTCGTTCGAAATCACTGATTAAGAAGTACTCGTTGTAAAGATCACTCTCACTTTCTCAGGTTGCCACAAGTGGTGAGTTTTTCCTTTTTCGTAGTTTCGTTTATTCGAAATGTTTTATTTCTTAAACCGTGCGTCCAAATCTCGAACCGTTTTCACTGTTGGATTCATCGCGTCGAGATCTTCAAAACTAGATCCCATGTTGATAGATTTTGGTGAACTTTTTTTCACAAAAGAATACTGAACGAAGAAAACCAGACAAAAAACCGATCCGGGAGCACGGGGTTTTTCCCTTTCCGAAAGAGGCACCGCCCGTGCCTCTCGCGGAATCACAACCGTGCCTCTCGCGGAAGGAAAAAAAAGGAAACGTGTTTTTTTTCGTTTCCGAGGAGGTGCCTCTGGCGAAAGCATAACGATGCCTCTCGCGGAAGCACGCGAAAGAAAAAAAACAGAAAACATGTATTTTTCGTTTCTGAGAGTGTCGGATTTCGGATTCCGGCAGACCCTTGAGGTTCGAACTCTGGGGTGCGCGCGGAGATCACTCCCCCTACCGGCTCACGTCTTGTCGCCTCGCAAAGGATCTAGGCTACACGAAGAACAACACAAGGGACGCAAGGTTTATACTGGTTCAGGCCACCATTGTGGTGTAATACCCTACTCCAGTGTGTGATGTGTGGATTGCCTCAGGGGCTGAGGATGAACAATACAAGGGAAGAACAGCCTCGCGAGGGATGTTCTTGCGGTGGTGTTGTGCCTTTGTAGGGGTGATTCCAGATGCCTCTATGCTGTGGTGGCTAGTCCTATTTATAGAGCAAGGCCCTGGGCCTCTTCCCAAATATTGAGCGGGAAGGGCGCCAACAATTGGGCATTTTGAAGTGGAACATCTAGTACACTTATCCTGACTAAAGTCGGTCCTCGCCTGCCAAAGGCTCTGACGATGACGCCTTCCTGGGCTCCACGATGATCTCCATCCTGCCGTTCTGCTGGTCTTGGTCTTGTTGCACCGAAATGGTAATCTTTGCCTGATGCCTTGGCCTGTGCTTGCCCCCTTTACACCGAAGGGGAAACAAGGACTCTGCCCACGCCGGCGCCCGCCTGGCGCCCGCCTGGCTTCGGTCGTCATGGCTTGTGTCACGGGCACCTCGTGAGGTACCCCGCCTTGATCTCTCCGCCTTCTCGCGAGCCAGCCTGACGAGGCTGCGCCTGAGGAAGCTTCCTGTCGTCCGCCCCGCGAGGCTTGGCCCCTCGCGAGGGTCTTGAGCTTGTGTTGACGAAGATGGGCCGTACCGGACCACTCCTTGAGCCACGCTGCAGGCCGCAGGCAGGCAAGTCTGGGTAGCCCCGTTCCCAAAACGCCGACAGTAGCCCCCGGGCCCAAGGCGCGCCCGGACTTGGCTTAGCGGAGAAGCGAAGGGACAAGTGCGAAGCGCTGCAGACCCCAACAGCCTGCGGCCTTGGGCACCGCGTGGCGGTTGATTGAACGTGGGCGTCCCCGCTTCCCCACGACTCCTCGGCAACTATGTGTCTAGTTAAGTCCCTGCATGCAAAACGGGTCATGATTACCTGTGATCATGGAGGCCGACGGTTGGCCTCCTCCGGCTATATATACGGGACGGCGCGAGCCCTTCCGGTCGATCCCTTCCTGCTACTCTCTTTCTTCTTCTTTCTCGCCTTTGCTCCACCTTACGCCAATGGCGCCAATCCGCCGGTTTTCTGCAGAAGAGAAGGGAAAGGCCCCCCCGAGAGGGTCCTGACCCGCTTCCGCCGAAGAAACGGCTAGCCCTCTGCCGTGGAGACGGGGGTGCTTGGCAAGAGGTGTCGAGGCCCTGGTTCGAGCGGCCGCCGCCTGGGTTTCCGCTGCCCTTGTACGCCCAGATCGAGGCCCTGGAGAAGAAGGCGCCGAGCGACATCGCCGGAGTCGTCATCGTCGCTGGCGGATTACGGCGGTGCACGCCGTTCCTCCTGGAGTCCATGCCGAGGGCTCCTCTCGCGAGCTTGTGCTTCACGCCGCCATGCCTCCTCGATCTTGGGTTCGCCTTCCTCCCTCCTTTGCCTTCGAGATCTCGCCAAGGGGGCCTCTTGAGCTCTGGCTGCAGCACGTCGACTGCAGTACCCCTGCGACCGGAGCGGAGGTCGAGGTCGTCGCTCCGGGCAAGGTTTACATGACCCGATGCTGGGGCGAGATTGCCCGGGTTGGCCGATCGGAGGGGGACCTCGTGATTGATCTTGAATACGATGGCGCCTTCGTAATGTTCTTCAAGGTCTTCGACGAGGAAGGACGCCGGTTGGAGTGCTGCCCTGAGAAAGGCGGCCGGGGCATCGTCGTGGCGAGGACCAGGCCCGCCAACCGCTTCCCCAGCGGCTCCTCAGGCAGCAACGGAGGTGCCGGAGGGTCCAGTGACTCCGTCGAGCTTTACGCAACTCCGGAGACGAGCGACGACAGCTACGAGCCCCCGAGCTCGTGTCGCGCTCGGAGTGGGGAAGCTGCACCAGGCCGTCGACGCCATTGATCTGGATGGGGTTGGCGCCGGCGCTTGCCGGCCCACTGTTGACGATGGCGTCTCCTGCAGAGGCGCGCGTAGTTAACGCTCCTTAGGATTAGCACCTTTTGTTCCCTGCAAGGAATCGAAGTATCACCCCATGGGGGTATTGTAAGGCGCTGGCCATGTCTTTTGTGAATATATTGTTGGAAATATGCCCTAGAGGCAATAATAAAATAATTATTATTGTATTTCCTTGTTCACGATAATTGTCTATTATTCATGCTATAATTGTATTGACCGGAAACCGCAATACATGTATGAATACATAGACCACAACATGTCCCTAGTGAGCCTCTAGTTGACTAGCTCGTTGATCAATAGATGGTTATGGTTTCCTCACCATGGACATTGGATGTCATTGATAACGGGATCACATCATTAGGAGAATGATGTGATGGACAAGACCAATCCTAAGCATAACACAAGATCGTGTAGTTCATTCGCTAAGAGCTTTCCTAATGTCAAGTATCATTTCCTTAGATTGTGCAACTCCCGGATACCAAAGGAATGCTTTGGGTGTACCAAACGTCACAACGTAACTGGGTGACTATAAAGGTGCACTACAGGTATCTCCGAAAGTGTCTGTTGGGTTGGCACGAATCGAGACTGGGATTTGTCACTCCGTATGACAACTAATTGCACTGTCTAAATGCTCCCTGACCAAGTTTGTGTACTCGTCAGGGTTGAGTTGAGGGGGCAGCCCATCCACTTTTTTTTTGGAAAGGAGAAGGGAGAACCAACATTTCAACTGTGTGAGGATGGACTCAGAGGTATCTCTGGACCCACTCGGTAATGCATCATCATAATGAGCTCAATGTGACTAAGTAGTTAGTCACGGGATCATGCATTACGGAACGAGTAAATGACTTGCCGGTAACGAGATTGAACGAGGTATTGGGATACCGACGATCGAATCTCAGGCAAGTAACATACCGATAGACAAAGGGAATTGTATACGGGATTGACTGAATCCTCGACATCGTGGTTCATCCGATGAGATCATCGTGGAACATGTGGGAGCCAACATGGGTATCTAGATCCCGCTGTTGGTTATTGACCGGAGAACGTCTCGGTCATGTCTGCATGGTTCCTGAACCCGTAGGGTCTACACACTTAAGGTTCAGTGACGCTAGAGTTGTTATGGGAAATAGTATGTGGTTACCGAAGGTTGTTCGGAGTTCCGGATGAGATCCCGGACATGACGAGGAGCTCCGGAATGGTCCGAAGGTGAAGATCAGTATATTGGACGAAGGGTATTGGAGTCCGGAATTGTTTCGGGGGTACCATGTGATGACCAGCGTGTCCGAAAGGGGTTTTGGAGGCCCCGGCAAGCGTTGGGGGGCCTTATGGGCCAAGGGGAGAGGGCACATCAGCCCACTAAGGGGCTGAGCGCCCCTCCCACCCCATCTCACGTAACCAGGAGAGGTGGGGGCGCCACCCCTAGGGCAGTTGCCCCTCCCGGCTTGGGGGCAAGTTTCCTAGGGGGTGGGGGCGCCCAAACCCATCTAGGGTTTCCCCTGTGGCCGCCGCCCCTCCCCTAGGGAACCCTAGGGCGCCTCCCATCCTCCCTTCCCCCTATATATAGTGAGGGAGAGAGAGGGCAGCCGCACCCTTCCCCTGGCGCAGCCCTCTCCCTCCTCCAACACCTCCTCCTCCTCCGTAGTGCTTGGCGAAGCCCTGCCAGGGAACCAGGAGATCCATCTCCACCATGCTGTCGTGCTATCGGAGTTCTTCCTCAACTTCTCCTCTCCCCTTGCTGGATCAAGAAGGAGGGACGTCCCCGGGCTGTACGTGTTGGGGAACGTAGCAGAAATTCAAAATTTTCCTACGTATCACCAAGATCTATCTATGGAGAGACCAGCAACGAGTAGAAAGGAGAGTGCATCTACATACCCTTGTAGATCGCTAAGCGGAAGCGTTCAAGTGAACAGGGTTGATGGAGTCGTACTCGTCGTGATTCAGATCACCGATGATCCTAGTGCCGAACGGACGGCACCTCCGCGTTCAACACACGTACAGCTCGACGATGTCTCCCACGCCTTGATCCAGCAAGGAGAGAGGGAGAGGTTGAGGAAGACTCCATCCAGCAGCAGCACAACGGCGTGGTGATGATGGAGGAGCGTGGCAATCCTGCAGGGCTTCGCTAAGCACCTACGGGAGAGGAGGAGGTGTCACGGGAGGGAGGGAGGCGCCAAGGGCTCAGGTATGGATGCCCTCCCTCCCCTCCACTATATATAGGGGCAGGGGAGAGGGGGGAGGCGCAGCCTTGCCCCCTCCTCCAAGGAAGGGGTGCGGCTAAGGAGGGGGGAGGAGTCCATCCTCCCCAAGGCACCTCGGAGGTGCCTTCCCCTTTTAGGACTCTCCCCTTTTTCCTTTATCTTGGCGCATGGGCCTCTAGGGGCTGGTGCCCTTGGCCCATGTAGGCCAAGGCGCACCCCCTACAGCCCATGTGGCCCCCCGGGGCAGGTGGCCCCACCCGGTGGGCCCCCGGGACCCTTCCGGTGGTCCCGGTACAATACCGATGACCCCGAAACTTGTCCCGATGGCCGAAACAGGACTTCCTATATATAAATCTTTACCTCCGGACCATTCCGGAACTCCTCGTGACGTCCTGGATCTCATCCGGGACTCCGAACAACATTCGGTAACCACATACAAACTTCCTTTATAACCCTAGCGTCATCGAACCTTAAGTGTGTAGACCCTACGGGTTCGGGAGACATGTAGTCATGACCGAGATGTACTCCGGTCAATAACCAACAGCGGGATCTGGATACCCATGTTGGCTCCCACATGTTCCACGATGATCTCATCGGATGAACCACGATGTCAAGGACTCAATCAATCCCGTATACAATTCCCTTTGTCTAGCGGTATGGTACTTGCCCGAGATTCGATCGTCGGTATACCGATACCTTGTTCAATCTCGTTACCGGCAAGTCTCTTTACTCGTTCCGTAACACATCATCCCGTGATCAACCCCTTGGTCACATTGTGCACATTATGATGATGTCCTACCGAGTGGGCCCAGAGATACCTCTCCGTTTACACGGAGTGACAAAATCCCAATCTCGATTCGTGCCAACCCAACAGACACTTTCAGAGATACCCGTAGTGTACCTTTATAGCCACCCAGTTACGTTGTGACGTTTGGCACACCCAAAGCACTCCTACGGTATCCGGGAGTTGCACAATCTCATGGTCTAAGGAAATGATACTTGACATTAGAAAAGCTTTAGCATACGAACTACGATCTTTGTGCTAGGCTTAGGATTGGGTCTTGTCCATCACATCATTCTCCTAATGATGTGATCCCGTTATCAACGACATCCAATGTCCATGGTCAGGAAACCGTAACCATCTATTGATTAACGAGCTAGTCAACTAGAGGCTTACTAGGGACATGGTGTTGTCTATGTATCCACACATGTATCTGAGTTTCCTATCAATACAATTCTAGCATGGATAATAAACGATTATCATGAACAAGGAAATATAATAATAATCAATTTATTATTGCCTCTAGGGCATATTTCCAACAGTCTCCCACTTGCACTAGAGTCAATAATCTAGTTCACATCGATATGTGATTAACACTCAAGGTCACATCCCCATGTGACTAACACCCAAGAGTTTACTAGAGTCAATAATCTAGTTCACATTTACCATGTGATTAACACTCGATGAGTTCTGGGTTTGATCATGTTATGCTTGTGAGAGAGGTTATAGTCAACGGGTCCGAACCTTTCAGATCCGTGTGTGCTTTACAAATCTCTATGTCATCTCCTAGATGCAGCTACCACGTTCTGTTTGGAGCTATTCCAAATAACTGTTCTACTTGGAGCTATTCTAAATTGTTGCTCCATTATACGTATCCGGTATCTCTACTCAGAGCTATCCGGATAGGTGTTAAGCTTGCATCGACGTAACCCTTTACGACGAACTCTTTTACCACCTCCATAATTGAGAAAATTCCTTAGTCCACTAGTTACTAAGGATAACTTTGACCGCTGTCCTGTGATCCTATTCTTGGATCACTCTTGTACCCCTTGACTGACTCATGGTAAAGCACACTTCAGGTGCGGTACACAGCATAGCATACTGTAGAGCCTATGTCTTAAGCATAGGGGACGACCTTCGTTCCTTTCTCTCTATTCTGCCATGGTCGAGCTTTAAGTCTTAACTTCATACCTTACAACTCAGGCAAGAACTCCTTCTTTGACTGATCCATCTTGAACACCTTCAAGATCACGTCAAGGCATGTGCTCATTTGAAAGTACTATTAAGTGTTTTGATCTATCCTTATAGATCTTGATGCTCAATGTTCAAGTAGCTTAATCCAGGTTTTCCATTGAAAAACACTTTCAAAATAACCCTATATGCTTTCCAGAAATTCTACGTCATTTCTGATCATTAATATGTCAACAACATATACTCATCAGAAATTCCATAGTGCTCCCACTCACTTCTTTGGAAATACAAGTTTCTCATAAACTTTGTATACACTCAAAATCTTTGATCATCATCAAAGCATACATTCCAACTCCGAGATGCTCACTCCAGTCCTCAGAAGGATTGCTGGAGCTTTGCATACTTATTAGCATATTTCAGGATAGACAAAACCTTCCGGTTGTATCACATACAACCTTTCCTCAAGAATCGTCGAGGAAACAATGTTTTGACATCCTATCTGCAAGATTTCATAAATAATGCATTAATTGCTAATATAATTCCAACAGACTCTTAGCATCGCTACGAGTGAGAAAGTCTCATCGTAGTCAACTCCTTGAACTTGTCGAAAACATCTTAACGACAAGTCGAGCTTTCTCAATGGTGACACTTACCATCATTGTCTATCTTCCTTTCAAAATCCATATGTACCTAACAGCCTTACGACCATCAAGTAGTTCTTCCAAAGTCTACACTTTGTTTTCATACATGGATCCTCTCTCGGGTTTTATGGCTTCTAACCATTTGTCGGAATCCGGGCCCACCATCGCTTCTCCATAGCTCGTAGGTTCATTGTTGTCTAGCAACATGACTTCAAGACAGGATCACCTTACCACTCCGAAGTAGTACGTGTCCTTGTCGTCCTACGAGGTTCGGTAGTGACTTGATCCGAAACTTCATGATCAATATCATAAGCTTCCACTTCAGTTGGTGTACGTGCCACAGGAACAACTTCCTGTGCCTTGCTACACACTTGTTGAAGTGACGGTTCAATAACCTCATCAAGTATCCACCATCCTCCCACTCAATTCTTTCGAGAGAAACCTTTCCTCGAGAAAGGACCCGATTCTAGAAACAATCCATATTGCTTTCGGATCTGAATTAGGAGGTATACCCAACTGTTTTGGGTTTCCTATGAAGATGTACTTTATCCGCTTTGGGTTCGAGCTTAATCCTGAAACTTTTTCACATAAGCGTCGCAGCCCCAAACTTTTAAGAAACGACAACTTAGGTTTCTCTAAACCATAATTCATACGGTGTCATCTCATCGGAATTACGTGGTGCCCTATTTAAAGTGAATGTGGTTGTCTCTAATGCCTAACCCATGAACAATAGTGGTAATTCGATAAGAGACATCATGGTACGCACCATATCCAATAGGGTGCAACTATGATGTTCGGACACACCATCACACTATGGTGTTCCAGGCGGTATTAATTGCGAAATAATTTCCACAATGTCTTAATTGTGTGCCAAAACTCGTAACTCAGATATTCATCTCTATGATCATATCATAGATCTTTTATCCTCTTGTCACGACGATCTTTCAACTTCACACTGAAATTACTTGAACCTTTCAATAATTCAGACTCGTGATTCATCAAGTAAATATACTCAACATCTACTCGAATCATCTGTGAAGTAAGAACATAACGATATTCACTGCACGCCTCAGCACTCATTGGACTGCACACATCAAAATGTGTTACTTCCAACAAGTTGCTATCTTGTTCCATTTTACTGAAACCGAGGCTTTTCAGTCATCTTGCCTATGTGGTATGATTTGCATATCTCAAGTGATCCAAAATCAAGTGAGTCCAAACGATCCATCTGCATGGAGTTTCTTCATGCGTATACACCAATAGACATGGTTCGCATGTCTCAAAGTTTTCAAAAACGAGTGAGCCCAAAGATCCATCAATATGGAGCTTCTTCATGCGTTTTATATCGATATGACTTACGTGGCAGTGCCACAAGTAGGTGGTACTATCATTACTATCTTTTGGCATGAACATGTGTATCACTACGATCGAGATTTAATAAACCATTCATTTTAGGTGTAAGACCATTGAAGGTATTATTCAAATAAACAGAGTAACCATTATTCTCCTTAAATGAATAACCGTATTGCGATAGACGTAATCCAATCATGTCTATGCTCAACGCAAACACGAAATAACAATTATTTAGGTTTAACACCAATCTCTTTGGTAGAGGGAGCGTACGATATTTGATCATATCCACATTGGAAACATTTCCAACACATATCGTCAGCTCACCTTTAGCTAGTCTCCGTTTATTCCGTAGCTTTTATTTCGAGTTACTAACACTTAGCAACCGAACCGGTATCTAATACCCTGGTGCTACTAGGAGTACTAGTAAAGTACACATTAACATAATGTATATCCAATATACTTCTATCGACCTTGCCAGCCTTCTCATCTACCAAGTATCTAGGGTAATTCTGCTCCAGTGGTTGTTTCCCTTATTACAGAAGCACTTAGTCTCGGGTTTGGGTTCAACCTTGGGTTTCTTCACTAGAGCAGCAGCTGATTTGCCGTTTCATGAAGTATCCCTTCTTGCCCTTGCCCTTCTTGAAACTAGTGGTTTCACCAACCATCAACAATTGATGCTCCTTCTTGATTTCTACTTTCGCGGTGTCAAACATCGCGAATACCTCAAGGATCATCATATCTATCCCTGATATGTTATAGTTCATCACGAAGCTCTAGCAGCTTGGTGGTAATGACTTCGGAAAAACATCACTTTCTCATCTGGAAGATCAACTCCCACCCGATTCAAATGATTGTTGTACTCAGACAATCTGAGCACAAGCTCAACAATTGAGCTTTTCTCCTTAGTTTGCAGGTTAAGAAAGTCATCGGAGGTCTTATACCTCTTGACATGGGCACGAGCCTGAAATCCCAATTTCAGCCCTCAAAACATCCCATATGTTTCGCGATGTTTCAAAAACATCTTTGGTGCCTCAACTCTAAACCGTTTAACTGAACTATCACGTAGTTATCAAAACGTGTATGTCAGATGTTCGCAACAACCATAGACAACGTTCGAGGTTCAGCACACTGAGCGGTGCATTAAGGACATAAGCCTTCTATGAAGCAATGAGGACAATCCTCAGTTTATGGACCTAGTCCGCATAATTGCTACTATCAACTTTCAACTAATTTTTCTCTAGGAACATATCTAAACAGTAGAACTATAGCGTGAGCTACGACATAATTTGCAAAAACCTTTTGACTATGTTCAGGATAATTAAGTTCATCTTATGAACTCCCACTCAGATAGACATCCCTCTAGTCATCTAAGTGATTACATGATCCGAGTCAAACTAGGCCGTGTCCGATCATCACGTGAGACGGACTAGTCATCATCGGTGAACATCTTCATGTTGATCGTATCTTCTATACGACTCATGTTCGACCTTTCGGTCTCCGTGTTCCAAGGCCATGTCTGTACATGCTAGGCTCGTCAAGTTAACCCTAAGTGTTTTGCATGTGTTCCGAGGCCATGTCTGTACATGCTAGGCTCGTCAACACCCGTTGTATTTGAACGTCTGAATAAAACACCCGATCATCACGTGATGTTTTGAAACAGCGAACTGTCGCAACGGTGCACAGTTAGGGGAGAACACTTCTTGAAATTGTTGTAAGGGATCATCTTATTTACTACCGTCGTTCTAAGCAAATAAGATGTATAAACATGATAAACATCACATGCAATCAAATAGTGACATGATATGGCCATCATCACTTTGCTCCTTTTGATCTCCATCTTCGGGGCTCCATGATCATCATCGTCACCGGCATGACACCACGATCTCCATCATCATGATCTCCATCATCATGTCTTCATGAAGTTGCCTCGCCAACTATTACTTCTACTACTATGGCTAACGGTTAGCAATAAAGTAAAGTAATTACATGACGTTTAAGTTGACACGCAGGTCACAAATAAATAAAGACAACTCCTATGGCTCCTGCCGGTTGTCATACTCATCGACATGCAAGTCGTGATTCCTATTACAAGAACATGATCAATCTCATACATCACATATATCATTCATCACATCCTTTTTGGCCATATCACATCACATAGCATACCCTGCAAAAACAAGTTAGACGTCCTCTAATTGTTGTTTGCATGTTTTACGTGGCTGCTATGGGTTTCTAGCAAGAACGTTTCTTACCTACGCATGAACCACAACGTGATATGCCAATTGCTATTTACCCTTCATAAGGACCCTTTTCATCGAATCCGATCCGACTAAAGTGGGAGAGACAGACACCCGCCAGCCACCTTATGCAACTAGTGCATGTTTGTCGGTGGAACCGGTCTCACGTAAGCGTACGTGTAAGGTTGGTCCGGGCCGCTTCATCCCACGATGCCGCCGAATGAAGATAAGACTAGTAACGGCAAGCATATTGAACAATATCGACGCCCACAACTACTTTGTGTTCTACTCGTGCAAAGAATCTACGCAATAGACCTAGCTCATGATGCCACTGTTGGGGAACGTAGCAGAAATTCAAAATTTTCCTACGTATCACCAAGATCTATCTATGGAGAGACCAGCAACGAGTAGAAAGGAGAGTGCATCTACATACCCTTGTAGATCGCTAAGCGGAAGCGTTCAAGTGAACGGGGTTGATGGAGTCGTACTCGTCGTGATTCAGATCACCGATGATCCTAGTGCCGAACGGACGACACCTCCGCGTTCAACACACGTACAACTCGACGATGTCTCCCACGCCTTGATCCAGCAAGGAGAGAGGGAGAGGTTGAGGAAGACTCCATCCAGCAGCAGCACAACGGCGTGGTGATGATGGAGGAGCGTGGCAATCCTGCAGGGCTTCGCTAAGCACCTACGGGAGAGGAGGAGGTGTCACGGGAGGGAGGGAGGCGCCAAGGGCTCAGGTATGGATGCCCTCCCTCCCCTCCACTATATATAGGGGCAGGGGAGAGGGGGGAGGCGCAGCCTTGCCCCCTCCTCCAAGGAAGGGGTGCGGCTAAGGAGGGGGGAGGAGTCCATCCTCCCCAAGGCACCTCGGAGGTGCCTTCCCCCTTTAGGACTCTCCCCTTTTTCCTTTATCTTGGCGCATGGGCCTCTAGGGGCTGGTGCCCTTGGCCCATGTAGGCCAAGGCGCACCCCCTACAGCCCATGTGCCCCCCCGGGGCAGGTGGCCCCACCCGGTGGGCCCCCGGGACCCTTCCGGTGGTCCCGGTACAATACCGATGACCCCGAAACTTGTCCCGATGGCCGAAACAGGACTTCCTATATATAAATCTTTACCTCCGGACCATTCCGGAACTCCTCGTGACGTCCTGGATCTCATCCGGGACTCCAAACAACATTCGGTAACCACATACAAACTTCCTTTATAACCCTAGCGTCATCGAACCTTAAGTGTGTAGACCCTACGGGTTCGGGAGACATGTAGTCATGACCGAGATGTACTCCGGTCAATAACCAACAGCGGGATCTGGATACCCATGTTGGCTCCCACATGTTCCACGATGATCTCATCGGATGAACCACGATGTCAAGGACTCAATCAATCCCGTATACA
Source organism: Triticum aestivum (assembly GCF_018294505.1). Lineage (NCBI taxonomy): Eukaryota > Viridiplantae > Streptophyta > Magnoliopsida > Poales > Poaceae > Triticum > Triticum aestivum. The sequence goes on along the minus strand of NC_057813.1, from coordinate 588,900,342 downwards.
ATTCCCTTTGTCTAGCGGTATGGTACTTGCCCGAGATTCGATCGTCGGTATACCGATACCTTGTTCAATCTCGTTACCGGCAAGTCTCTTTACTCGTTCCGTAACACATCATCCCGTGATCAACCCCTTGGTCACATTGTGCACATTATGATGATGTCCTACCGAGTGGGCCCAGAGATACCTCTCCGTTTACACGGAGTGACAAAATCCCAATCTCGATTCGTGCCAACCCAACAGACACTTTCAGAGATACCCGTAGTGTACCTTTATAGCCACCCAGTTACGTTGTGACGTTTGGCACACCCAAAGCACTCCTACAGTATCCGGGAGTTGCACAATCTCATGGTCTAAGGAAATGATACTTGACATTAGAAAAGCTTTAGCATACGAACTACATGATCTTGTGCTAGGCTTAGGATTGGGTCTTGTCCATCACATCATTCTCCTAATGATGTGATCCCGTTATCAACGACATCCAATGTCCATGGTCAGGAAACCGTAACCATCTATTGATTAACGAGCTAGTCAACTAGAGGCTTACTAGGGACATGGTGTTGTCTATGTATCCACACATGTATCTGAGTTTCCTATCAATACAATTCTAGCATGGATAATAAACAATTATCATGAACAAGGAAATATAATAATAATCAATTTATTATTGCCTCTAGGGCATATTTCCAACAGTACGTGTGTTGAACGTGAAGGCGCCGTCCGTTCGGCGCTTAGATCGGAATCGACCGCGATCTGAATCGCTACGAGTACGACTCCTTCATCCGCGTTCTTGCAACGCTTCCGCTTAGCGATCTTCAAGGGTATGAAGATGCACTCCCTCTCTCTCTCATTGCTAGTCTCTCCATAGATTGATCTTGGTGATGCGTAGAAAATTTTGAATTTCTGCTACGTTCCCCAACAGTGGCATCATGAGCTAGGTCTATTGGTAGATTCTATGCATGAGTAGAACACAAGTTGTTGTTGGCGTTGATTTTGTTCAATATGCTTACCGTTACTAGTCCTATCTTGTTTCGACGGTATTGTGGGATGAAGCGGCCCGGACCGACCTTACACGTACACTTACGTGAGACAGGTTCCACCGACTAACATGCACTTGTTGCATAAGGTGGCTAGCGGGTGCCAGTCTCTCCCACTTTACTCGGATCGGATTCGATGAAAAGGGTCCTTATGAAGGGTAAGTAGCAATTGGCATATCACATTGTGTTTTTGGCGTAGGTAAGAAACGTTCTTGCTAGAAACCTATAGCAGCCACGTAAAAACTTGCAACAACAATTAGAGGACGTCTAACTTGTTTTTGCAGCATATGCCGTGTGATGTGATATGGCCAAGAAGGATGTGATGAATGAAATATATGTGATGTATGAGATTGATCATATTCTTGTAATAGGAATCACGACTTGCATGTCGATGAGTATGACAACCGGCAAGAGCCATAGGAGTTGTCTTTATTTATTGTATGACCTGCGTGTCACTGAATAACGCCATATAATTACTTTACTTCATTGCTAAACCGTTAGCCATAGTAGTAGAAGTAATAGTTGGCGAGACAACTTCATGGAGACACGATGATGGAGATCATGATGATGGAGATCATGGTGTCATGCCGGTGACGATAATGATCATGGCGCCCCGAAGATGGAGATCAAAAGGAGCAAAATGATATTGGCCATATCATGTCACTATTTGATTGCATGTGATGTTTATCATGTTTTTACATCTTATTTGCTTAGAACGATGGTAGTAAATAAGATGATCCCTCATAATAATTTCAAGAAAGTGTTCCCCCTAACTGTGCGCCGTTGCGAAAGTTCGTTGTTTCGAAGCACCACGTGATGATCGGGTGTGATAGATTCTAACGTTCACATACAACGGGTGTAAGCCAGATTTACACATGCAAAACACTAGGTTGACTTGACGAGCCTAGCATGTACAGACATGGCATCGGAACACAAGAGACCGAAAGGTCGAACATGAGTCGTATAGAAGATACGATCAACATGAAGATGTTCACCGATGATGACTAGTCCGTCTCACGTGATGATCAGACACGGCCTAGTTGACTCGGATCATGTATCACTTAGATGACTAGAGGGATGTCTATTTAAGTGGGAGTTCATTAGATGAACTTAGTTACCATGAACATAGTCAAAAGGACTTTGCAAATTATGTCATAGCTTGCGCTTTCGTTCTACTGTTTTAGATATGTTCCTAGAGAAAATTTAGTTGAAAGTTGATAGTAGCAATTATGCGGACTGGGTCCGTAAACTGAGGATTGTCCTCATTGCTGCGCAGAAGGCTTATGTCCTTAATGCACCGCTCGGTGTGTTGAACCTCGAACGTCGTCTGTGGATGTTGCAAACATCTGACATACACGTTTTGATGACTACATGATAGTTTAGTAATGTTAAACGGTTTAGAATTGAGGCACCGAAGACGATTTTGAAACGTCACGGAACATATGAGATGTTCCGAGGGCTGAAACTGGGATTTCAGGCTCGTGCCCATGTCAAAAGGGATGAGACCTCCGACGAGTTTCTTAGCCTACAAACTAAGGGAGAAAAGCTCAATCGTTGAGCTTGTACTCAGATTGTCTGGGTACAACAATCACTTGAATCGAGTGGGAGTTGATCTTCCAGATGAGATAGTGATGTTTCTCCAAAGTCATTGCCACCAAGCTACTAGAGCTTCGTGATGAACTATAACATATCAGGGATAGATATGATGATCCTTGAGCTATTCGTGATGTTTGAAACCGCGAAAGTAGAAATCAAGAAGGAGCATCAATTGTTGATGGTTAGTGAAACCACTAGTTTCAAGAAGGGCAAGGGCAAGAAGGGATACTTCATGAAACGGCAAATCAGTTGCTGCTCTAGTGAAGAAACCCAAGGTTGAACCCAAACCCGAGACTAAGTGCTTCTGTAATAAGGGGAACGGTCACTGGAGCAGAATTACCCAAGATACTTGGTAGATAAGAAGGCATGCAAGGTCGACAGAAGTATATTGGATATACATTATATTAATGTGTACTCTACTAGTACTCCTAGTAGCACCATGGTAATAGATACTGGTTCGGTTGCTAAGTGTTAGTAACTCGAAATAAAAGGCTACGGAATAAATGGAGACTAGCTAAAGGCGAGGTGACAGTATGTGTTGGAAGTATTTCCAAGGTTGATGGGATCAAACATCGCACACTCCCTCTACCATCGGGATCTGTGTTAAACCTAAATAATTGTTATTTGGTGTTTGCGTTGAGCATAGACATGATTGGATTATGTCGATCGCAATACGGTTATTCATTTAAGGAGAATAATGGTTACTCTGTTTATTTGAATAATTCATTCAATGATCTTGCACCTAAAATGAATGGTTTACTGAATCTCGATCGTAGTGATACACATGTTCATGCCAAAAGATATAAGATAGTAATGATAGTACCACCTACTTGTCGCACTGCCATGTAAGTCATATTGGTATAAAACGCATGAAGAAGCTCCATGTTGATGGATCTTTGTACTCACTCGTTTTTTGAAAAGTTTGAGACATGCGAACCATGTCTATTGGTATGTACGCGTGAAGAAACTCCATGCAGATGGATCATTTGGACTCACTTGATTTTGAATCACTTGAGACATGCAAATCATACCACATGGGCAAGATGACTGAAAAGCCTCGTTTTCAGTAAGATGGAACAAGAGAGCAACTTGTTGGAAGTAATACATTTTGATGTGTCCAATCCAATGAGTGCTGAGGCACGCAGTGGATATCTTTATGTTCTTACTTCACAGATGATTTGAGTAGATGCTAAGTATATTTACTTGATGAAACACAAGTCTGAATTATTGAAAGATTCAAGTAATTTCAGAGTGAAGTTGAAGATCTTCGTGACAAGAGGATAAAATGTCTATGATATGATCATAGAGATGAATATCTGAATTGCGAGTTTGGTACACAATTAAGACATTATGGAAATTGTTTCACAACTAATACCGCCTGGAACACCATAGTGTGATGGTGTGTCCGAACATCATAACTGCACCCTATTGGATATGGTGCATACCATGATGTCTCTTATCGAATTACCACTATCGTTTATGGGTTAGGCATTAGAGACAACCACATTCACTTTAAATAGGGTACCACGTAATTCTGTTGAGATGACACTGTATGAACTATGGTTTAGAGAAACCTAAGCTGTTGTTTCTTGAAAGTTTGGGGCTGCGACGCTTATGTGAAAAAGTTTCATCCTGATAAGCTCGAACCCAAAGTGGATAAATACATCTTCATAGGACACCCAAAACAGTTGGGTATACCTCCTATTTTAGATCCGGAAGCAAAAGTGATTGTTTCTAGAAACGGGTCCTTTCTCAAGGAAAAGTTTCTCTCAAAAGAATTGAGTGGGAGGATGGTGGAGAATTGATATGGTTATTGAACCGTCACTACAACTAGTGTGTAGCAGGGCACAGGAAGTTGTTCCTGTGGCGCCTACACCAATTGAAGTAGAAGCTTATGATAGTGATCATGAAACTTCGGATAAAGTCACTACCAAACCTCGTAGGTCGACAAGGATGTGTACGACTTTAGAGTGGTACGTAATCCTGTCTTGGGGGTCATGTTGCTAGACAACAATGAACCTACGAGCTATGGAGAAGCGATGGTGGGCCCGGATTCCGACGAATGGCTCGAGGCCATAAAATCCAAGAGAGGATCCATGTATAAAACAAAGTGTAGACTTTGGAAGAACTACTTGATGGTCGTAAGACTGTTGGGTACAGATGGATTTTAAAAGGGAAGACGGACAATGATGGTAAGTATCACCATTAAGAAAGCTCGACTTGTCGTTAAGATGTTTTCCGACAAGTTCAAGGAATTGACTGCGATGAGACTTTCTCATTTGTAGCGATGCTAAGAGTCTGTTGGAATTATATTAGCAATTACTGTATTATTTATGAAATATTGCAGATAGGATGTCAAAACATTGTTTCCTCGACGATATTCTTGAGGAAAGGTTTTATGTGATACAACCAAAAGGTTTTGTCAATCCTGAAAGATGCTAACAAGTATGCAAAGCTCCAGCAATCCTTCTAAGGACTGGAGTAAGCATCTGGAATTTGAATATACGCTTTGATGAGATGATCAAATATTTTGGGTTTATACAAAGTTTATGAGAAACTTGTATGTCCAAAGAAGTGAGTGGGAGCACTATAGAATTTCTATTGAGTATATGTTGTTAACATATTGTTGATCATAAATGCTGTAGAATTTCTGGAAAGCATATAGGGTTATTTGAAAAGTTTTTTTCAATGGAAAACCTGGATTAATCTACTTGAACATTGAGCATCAAGATCTATAAGGATAGATCAAAATCGCTTAATAGTACTTTCAAACGAACACATACCATGACAAGATTTTGAAGGAGTTCAAAATAGATTGGCAAAGAAGGAATTCTTGGCTGTGTTATAAGGTGTGAGTATTGAGTAAGTCTCAAGACCCGACCATGGCAGAATAGAGAGAAAGGACGAAGGTCGTCCCCTATGCCTTAGACGTAGGCTCTACAGTATGCTATGCTGTGTACCGCACCTGAAGTGTGCCTTGCCATGAGTCAGTCAAGGGGTACAAGTGTGATCCAGGAATGGATCACAGGATAACGGTCAAGGTTATCCTTAGTAACTAGTGGACTAAGGAATTTTCTCGATTATGGAGGTGGTAAAAGAGTTCGTCGTAAAGGTTACGCCGATGCAAACTTTGACACTAATCCGGATTATTCTGAGTAGTAAACCGTATTCGTATAGTAGAACAGTTATTTGGAATAACTCCAAATAGAGTGTGGTAGCTGCATCTAGGAGATGACATAGAGATTTACAAAGCACACATGGATCTGAAAGGTTCAGATCCGTTGACTAATAACCTCTCTCACAAGCGAGATATGATCAAACCCCATGGGTGTTGATTCATTACAATCACATAGTGATGTGAACTAGATTATTGACTCTAGTGCAAGTGGGAGACTGTTGGAAATATGCCCTAGAGGCAATAATAAAATGGTTATTATTGTATTTCCTTGTTCATGATAATTGTCTATTATTCATGCTATAATTGTATTGACCGGAAACCGCAATACATGTATGAATACATAGACCACAACATGTCCCTAGTGAGCCTCTAGTTGACTAGCTCGTTGATCAATAGATGGTTATGGTTTCCTCACCATGGACATTGGATGTCATTGATAACGGGATCACATCATTAGGAGAATGATGTGATGGACAAGACCCAATCCTAAGCATAGCACAAGATCGTGTAGTTCATTTGCTAAGAGCTTTCCTAATGTCAAGTATCATTTCCTTAGACCATGAGATTGTGCAACTCCTGAATACCGTAGAAATGCTTTGGGTGTACCAAACGTCACAACATAACTGGGTGGCTATAAAGGTGCTCTACAAGTATCTCCGCAAGTGTCTGTTGGGTTGGCACGAATCGAGACTGGGATTTGTCACTCCGTATGACGGAGAGGTATCTCTGGGCCCACTCGGTAATGCATCATCATAATGAGCTCAATGTGACTAAGTAGTTAGTCACGGGATCATGCATTACGGAACGAGTAAAGTGACTTGCTGGTAACGAGATTGAACGAGGTATTGGGATACCGATGATCGAATCTCGGGCAAGTAACATACCGATAGACAAAGGGAATTGTATACGGGATTGACTGAATCCTCAACATCGTGGTTCATCTGATGAGATCATCGTGGAACATGTGGGAGCCAACATGGGTATCCAGATCCCGCTGTTGGTTATTGACCGGAGAACGTCTCGGTCATGTTTGCATGGTTCCCAAACCCGTAGGGTCTACACACTTAAGGTTTGGTGACGCTAGAGTTGTTATGGGAAATAGTATGTGGTTACCGAAGGTTGTTCAGAGTCCCGAATGAGATCCCGGACATGACGAGGAGCTCCGTAATGGTCCAGAGGTGAATATCGATATATTGGATGAAGGGTATTGGAGTCCGGAATTGTTCCGGGGGTACCAGGTGATGACCAGCGTGTTTGAAAGGGGTTTCGGAGGCCCCGGCAAGCGTTGGGGGGCCTTATAGGCCAAGGGGAGAGGGCACATCAGCCCACTAAGGGGCTGAGCGCCCCTCCTACCCCATCTCACGTAACCAGGAGAGGTGGGGGCGCCACCCGTAGGGCAGCCGCCCCTCCCGGCTTGGGGGGCAAGTTTCCTAGGGGGTGGGGGCGCCCAAACCCATCTAGGGTTTCCCCTGTGGCCGCCGCCCCTCCCCTAGGGAACCCCAGGGCGCCTCCCCCTCCCCCCTTCCCCCTATATATAGTGAGGGAGAGAGAGGGCAGCCGCACCCTTCCCCTGGCGCAGCCCTCTCCCTCCTCCAACACCTCCTCCTCCTCCGTAGTGCTTGGCGAAGCCCTGCCAGGGAACCATGAGCTCCATCTCCACCATGCCGTCGTGCTGTCGGAGTTCTCCCTCAACTTCTCCTCTCCCCTTGCTGGATCAAGAAGGAGGAGACGTCCCCGGGCTGTACGTGTGTTGAATGCGGAGGCGCTGTCCGTTCGGCGCTTATATCGGAATCGACCGCGATATGAATCGCTACGAGTACGACTCCTTCATCCACGTTCTTGCAACGCTTCCGCTTAGCAATCTTCAAGGGTATGAAGATGCACTCCCTCTCTCTCTCTCTTTGCTAATTTCTCCATAGATTGATCTTGGTGATGCGTAGAAAATTTTGAATTTCTGCTACATTCCCCAACATATATATCCTCATTATGAATTGATGCGAGATGCTGGTCCTGTCGCGGATTGGTTCCCCCTTTCTTTCCTCACGAGGGCTTGGTGCTCTATGCTGACAGGTCCCGGTCCCAAGGCAGGCTTCGGCCGTCGTTGGTATGCCAGGTCGCGATGCCGTGGTCAAGGCCAGGAGGTGAGCGGCCCGAGGTCCAGTAAGAGCCCCTGAGTCGTGATGCTCAGGGGGTCCCCTTTAGTGCTCAAGCAACCTCCGCTGGGCAAGAAAGGTAGGCAACGTTGCCGTGATAGAGCTGCAGTAGGCGAGGATTTAGCACTGAGTCGAATCAGTTTTGGGTGTGACTTATCTTGTCGGTTTGGAGTAGTTTTCGGTGAAGTGCCGGGCCTGCATGGCGGCAGCTGAGGTGTTGCTGGGTCAAGGCTTCGCGAGCTCCTTCCCTCTCCCCCACAATTTCCTTCATGCTCTATGTCCTCAGGTCCCGGCCCTCGAGCGAGCTCAGCCGCCGCTGGTATGACAGGTCGCGATGCCGTGGGTCAAGGCCAGGGGGTGAGGGCTGGAGAGCCAGTAAGAGCCCATGAGTCGTGATGCTTAGGCGCCCCCTTTTAACGTGCAAGCGGATTGTGCCGGAGAGAAGGAGAGGAGGCTCACGTCGTGCCCAGCATTACTCCTGGAGCGGGTCCTGCATACCAATCACGAGAGAAAACAAGGCCTATGGTTGCGGTTGCCAGCCAACCATGGGTCGCTTCGAGGGAGTGATTGAGGCAGTGAGGGCCTGGTGAGGTGGCGCCTTGCAGGGCTGCCGCGGCCAGAGCTCGACCACTCAGATTTATCGGTGTTGCAGGGACGGACCCGTGCGCCAGTGTCGTGCCAGAGCAAGCGGCTCCAAAGGTAGGTGTCAATCGAGGAGGCGATTAGGTCGAGCACGTTAAGCATGAAGGAGAAAATCCATTTAGATAGATGCAGGAAAAGGAAAATGCCACTGGGTCAGGCCCGAGTGGCTTGGGGATAATGCAGCCGAGGGGCGCCCCCAACAAAGTAACCTAAAGGCATGAACAAAAGAGATACATGCCGCAGGGACGGACCCACGCGGCCTGGGAATGACGCAGCCCTGGGGGCACTCCCAGCTGAAAATGAAACTCGAAAGATGTCACCTGATGAAGTTGGAGATGAGGGAATGCTGAAGTAGCGGACGACGCGCGCTGCGGAAGCCGGCCCTCACGAGCCCCCAGGCCCAGGAGCCTCGGGAGGCTCCGGGGGCGCAGGCGGCTCTTCAAGGGCCATCTCCATCTCTGCCAGGACTGCAGAATGCCTGACCTCTTGAGCCTCCAGGATGCTCCTCAGCAGGCGCTGGTGAGCGGCAACTGCATTCGGCAGGCCGAAAGGCATGCAAGCATAGCTGTGAGGTGGACCCTCACAACGCCCCACGCGTGAAGGCCAGAGGCGCTCTTGAGATGCGGCTCGGTTGAGCCCTGGTACATCGATGCAAACGCGCAGCCCACCATCCTCGCCTGGATGGGGAGCTATGGCGGGTAAGCGGCGGCTGCCATTCATGACTCTTGACTCCTGCAGCTCCTGAATGCTTCTCGCGATGAACTCCCGAGGGCTTGGCCCTCCTTGCCTTGCTCCTTCCCGAGGGCAACGTGCTTTGAAGCACGCCTCCATGTGGTGCCCGAGCGCCTCCCTCGTGACCTTGGCAAAGTCGGTGGCCCTCCAGGAGGAGCCCCCGAGCCTTGCCCGAGGAGGGCGCCGGGCGCGCCTTCCTATGCGACAGAAGGAGGCGCCCCTTGATCGGGCGCGGATCCTGACACAACGCCATTGGAGGGGCCTGCCTCCTAAGGGTTCGGACCGGGTGATGCCTTCTTCTTCTTAGGGACTACCTCGGGAAGTCTTCCGCTCTTGTGATCTGGGTCTTCGATTGCTGCTGCTTGAAAAGCACGCTCAAGAGAACACACTGCATCCCTCTCCTCACAAGGCACCGTGATGACTCCACCGCTTCTTGGCATCTTGAGGACATTGTAGCCGTGATGAGTCACTGCCATGAACTTGGCCAGAGCTGGGTACCCGAGGATGGAATTGTATGGCAGACGAATGTGGGCGACGATGAAGTCGATGAGCTCGGTGCAGTAGTTGTTGCGCTGCCCAAAGGTGACAGGAAGGCAAACTTGCCCTATCGGAACGGTGGAACCATCAGTGACTCCTGAGAAAGGCTTGGTTGGCTGAAGCTGATCGTATGGCACTTGGAGATTGTTGAATGTCTTGACGGATAGGACGTTGAGTCCTGCTCCGCCATCGGTGAGGGTCCTGGTGACTTGCACATTGCTGATGACTAGGGAGCAAAGCATCGGGAGGACTCCGGCCGTGGCTGCGCACTTGAGCTGATCCGCCGAGCTGAACGTGATAGCGCATGCTGACCACCTGAGAGGGCGCGTGGCCTCAAGCTTGGGGAGGACTGCATTCACCTCGCGAGTAAACTGTTTGAAGATGCACTGAGAGGCTGGGGCCTAAGCGCCGCCTAGGATGCAAGCGATCGCGCGCGGCTCCTGGAAGCCCCCAACCCCTTCGTCCTGATGATGGTCTTCATTCCTCTTCGGCGGTGGTGGCAGAGGAGGGAGGCCTGCGTTGCCCCGAGGGTGATCCTCACGAGGTTGATCCCTCCAGCCTTCCTCGCGAGGCTGGTCCTGCCAGCGGTCCTCGCGAGGTCGGTCACGCCACCCTTGGCGAGGGCCACGGTCTTCCCATCGTCCTCCACCTCTTCCTCCTCCTCGGCCATAGCCCCGGTCGTTGCGCTCGGGGCGTCGGCCGGTACGCCCATCTCGCATAGCCCTGAGCTCTTGGCATTCGTTGGTGTTCTGGGTGTGGAGGTCGTGGTACATGCAGTACCGGCTGCCCTTGGATGACTCAGGCTGATCCCTGCCTCGCTTGGTGTCTGGCTCTGCTGCAAGCACAACAGCCCCCTTGCACTTCACGTTCTTGACCTTGGGCTTCTTCTCTTCTGGATCGGCAGCCGGGAGCTCGAGGAGGGAGAGACACCCTTCCTCAGCTCTGGCGCACTTGGTCGTCAGGTTGAACAGCTCCAGGGATGTGCACAGGTCTTCATGGATTGCTAGCTCCTCTTTCATCTTGATGTCACGCACGCCGTCGGAGAAGGCTGAGATGATGGCTTCCTCAGTCACCCTGGGGATCTTGAGGCGAGCGTTGTTGAAATGCTGGATGTACTTCTGCAGGGTCTCTCCTGGCTGTTGCTTGATGCGGCGCGGGTCGCTCATGGCCGGGGGCCGGTCGTGAGTGCCTTGGAAGTTGGCGATGAAGCGAGTGCGCATCTCGTCCCAGGAGGAAATCGTGCCAGGAGCCAGGTTCAGGAGCCAGGTGCGGGCATCGTCCTTGAGCGCCATGGGAAACCAGTTCGCCATGACCTTCTCGTCCCCGTTGGCGGCTTCGATGCCCAGCTCATAAAGCTGGAAGAACTCCGCAGGATCAGCCGTGCCGTCGTAGCGTGGAGGCAGATCGGGCTTGAACTTGCCCGGCCAAGCTACGCTGCGCAGCTCGGCGGTGAAGGCACGACAGCCCGCAGTGGCCACAGGAAGCCTTGGGCGACGAAGGGCTTGATCTTGGAGGTCTCCGCGCGCTGCCGCCAGGAGCGGTGCGGGGTCTTGGCGCGCTGGAGCAGGAGCGCGGTCATGACGTGCCGGTGCAAGGAGCACGCGGGCAGCTTTTTGGGGACGAGGGATCTCTTGGCAGCTCTTTTCTTGTCGCGCTGGCACGGGACGCGGTGGGTCTCGTCCCGGAGCCGCGCGCCTTGGGGCTAGGGCGCCTTCTTGGGGAGGAGGTGGCGAAGGCACCTCCTGATCCACGCCTCCCGCGCAGGATGGAGGGCGAAGCAGCGAGAGAGAGGGCATAGGAGAGCCCCCTGCAGCGCTGACGAGCTCGGTGATGCGGGCGAGCCAGTCCTCGTAGAGGTCGTTGACATGACGGTAGTGTAGGAGATCTCGTGCCAGGAGCAGCGCGGTGTGCGTGTCCGCGGGGGCGTGACAGGCGTGGGATGACGAACCGGCTGGAGTCAGCGACGGGGTGGCGGTGCGGCCTTCTCGCCGCACCGAAGGATGCAGGGATGAGGCCTGCTGCTCGTTCCCCGCCGGGCCGGTCACGGCGTTGGCAGCAGGCGACGGGGAACGACGGGGGCATCCGCCGACGGACGCCGTCTGGGCGACGCGGGTGGCGAGAGCAGCCCGGCGCTCGGCGCGGGCCCGACGAGCGTCAGACATGGATGCGACGGACGGCGAAACACAGACGGCGGAAGGCGTAATTCCGACGCACCCCTACCTGGCGCGCCAAATGTCAGATTTCGGGTTCCGGCAGACCCTTCAGGTTCGAACTCTGGGGTGCGCGCGGAGATCACTCCCCCTACCGGCTCACGTCTCGTCGCCTCGCAAAGGATCTATGCTACACGAAGAACAACACAAGGGACACAAGGTTTATACTGGTTCAGGCCACCATTGTGGTGTAATACCCTACTCCAGTGTGTGGTGTGTGGATTGCCTCAGGGGCTGATGATGAACAATACAAGGGATGAACAGCCTCGCGAGGGATGTTCTTGCGGTGGTGTTGTGCCTTTGGAGGGGCGATTCCAGATGCCTCTATGCTATGGTGGCTAGCCCTATTTATAGAGCAAGGCCCTGGGCCTCTTCCCAAATATTGAGCGGGAAGGGCGCCAACAATTGGCCATTTTGAAGGGGAACATCTAGTACACTTATCCTGACTAAAGTCGGTCCTCGCCTGCCAAAGGCTCTGACGATGACGCCTTCCTGGGCTCCACGATGACCTCCATCCTGCCGTTCTGCTGGTCTTGGTCTTGTTGCACTGAAATGGTAACCTTTGCCTGATGCCTTGGCCTGTGCTTGCCCCCTTTGCACCGAAGGGGAAACAAGGACTCTGCCCAGGCCGGCGCCCGCCTGGCTTCGGTCGTGATGGCTTGCGTCACGGGCACCTCGTGAGGTACCCTGCCTTGATCTCTCCGCCTCCTCGCGAGCCAGCCTGACGAGGCTGCGCCTGAGGAAGCTTCCTGTCGTCCGCCCCACGAGGCTTGGCCCCTCGCGAGGGTCTTGAGCTTGTGTTGACGAAGATGGACCGTACTGGGCCACTCCTTGAGCCACGCTGCAGGCCGCAGGCAGGCAAGTCTGGATAACCCCGTTCCCAGAACGCCGACAGAGAGGCACAGTCGTGCCTCTCGTGAAAGCCGAACCGTACCTCTCGCGAAAGCAAAACCGTTACTCTCTCGGAATGAAAAAAGAACAGAAAACACGTTTTTTTCCTTTTCCGAGAAAACACGTTTTGGTGTCGGCCTTTGGCCATGTTTTTGTTTGTTATTTATGTTTTCCTAAATGTTGGTGTGGGCCTTTGTGGTCTTGGCGACCACGTTGTCGACATACGCCTTTGAGGTCATTCCAATCTTAGGTTGTAGGCATGTCTAGATCATCCAATGATGTGTGCCCCCTACACTTTTTGACCCGAAGGGCATGATGGTGACAATAAAGGATGATGAACGAAGTAAGCCTCTTGATCAGACACCATCATATTTATCTAGTGGTAATCAGAGTACGCGTCCAGAAAAACATATGAGGTCATGCCCGACCGTTATGTCAACTGTCCGGTTGATGCGTGGCAAAGGAAACAAATTCTTCGGGCACACCTTGTTGATTTCATTGAAATCCACACAAAGACGCCTAGATTGATCTTTCTTCGGCACCATGACTACGTTTGACAACCAGTGCGGCTGCTTGAGTTCTCGGATAAACCCGGCTTCGACTGGCTTAGCCAGCTCTTCACCCATAGCTTTACGCTTGGGTTCCGAGAACCTGCTCAAGGCCTGTTTCACCAGCTTGGAGCCGGGAATGATATTCAGGTTGTGCTCCGCAAACTCCCTTGGTATCCCTAGCATATCTGAAGCAATGTGAGGTGAAGATCTCTCGGTTCTCATGAAGGAAGTCACGAAGCACACATTCCTATTTGGGTCCACCCGAATCCTACCGAGGTCATCTTGGATAGATCTTTCGGGTGGACCTGAAGTTTGGTGATGTCATCGTGAAGCTTGAAGGGCATCGACTTTGAGCGCTTCGAAAGGATGTCGTCGTCTTTATAAACCTTGGTCCTCATCTCTGATAGCTCCTCGGCGGAGAAGGCCACGGTTTGCTCATCGGTTCTAAATGACTGCTTGGGATTTTCGTAGATAGTGATGACACTCTTTTGGCCCGTGTGTATGCGTAATGCGGCACAACGCGAAACCATGTGAACATGGTCCGTTCTAACAATGCATCATAACCACTCCGAAAAGAGACTATGTCAAAGCCCAAGGCTTCAAGATGAAAAATAGTTGTCGAGAGTCCCACACAACACGTCGGGCATGACCCTCCCCGTGTGTCAAGCCTCCATGCCCGGGATGATACCCTCAAATTTGGTCAAACTGGGCTAATTGCACAACGCGTCGAACTACATATTCTTTGGTGTTTCCACATAGATGAGACTGCGACTGTTGTTGCCGTCCATCAGGACCCTAGTCAGGTGAAACCCGTCGATTATATGTCGAGGACGAGTGCCACGTCTCACTTGTTGAGCTTGCCGTCACGGTGGTTTTGCCAATTCCATTCGTAGATTTGCCTTTCTGGCATTTCATGAAAAATAAAAAAGTTCAGGATTTTAGGCCCCAATACAAGTTCTTTCAGAATTGAGTAAATTTTACTCATGAACTGAATTTTTGTAGGCGGACTGAGAAGAGTAGCAACCATTTTGCCGTCCACTTACTAGAGTTTTTTTTTTGCGAGACACTTACAAGAGATATGATCCGGCTGATTTGAGAAGGTCAGATTCGGCAAGCTGTTCCAGTCCCCAAGATTGGGATATTTGATTTTGCCGTTTTGACAATGAAATTGTGACCTCCCTCGTCAAATGATAAAACTGAGATTGAATCAAGACTGGCTCACCTTTTAACAAAAGCCTACATCAACTTCATCAAATACTAACCGAAAGGCAGCGAAGAAGCAAAGACGAGCGTCGTTGTTCAATGTTCATGGTGATTGTGGCCGAAATGGTATTGGCGATCAACGAAATGTGTGACGCGGGGATACAAAATCTGATGTCCTTTTTCTCAAAAAAAGATAAATATAAGGAGAGATAAACCGTGAACCATCTGTGCCACGTAGGTAGACTGGGGAAGAATCCACTCCACAAATCAGAAAGCAACGAGGCAAAACCACATCACAGCAAAAAAGCTTTCAAGGCCGGCACCGGCTGTTGTACTTGTACATAGTTGTGCTCTCCGCCAACATGGACATGTACGTCGCTCAGCGGGTGTCTCTTCCCCAGGACGCGACATGCGCTCCGTTTTCCCTTGGTTCCCGCCCCTCCCGAAACATCGAGCACCGGCCGGCCGGAGCCAGCCATCCGGTCCCCCATATGTACAGGAGCTCCACACATGACACACCCGAGGCCCTTGGCCAGCCACATGATCTACTGCAGGCTATTAGAGCAACTCTAACGGACCCCACATTTCACCGAACTGTAAACCGTGTTTGCAGGCTCAAAATCACGGCGACGGAACAGAAATTGTATCCAAATCCGTATAATTTTAAAAAACTTCTTTCGCACGAGAAATTTAAGCAAAAGCTCGCCGGAGCTCACTCGCATAGATAGTTCTTCGCATAGTTAGTTCTTCTACACATAAGTTCGTACACAACATGCATATATTACATATAAGTTTCTGCGGAGCTAGACCGGGCCTACGCTACCGCACCACCGCAAAAAATTGAGCTCATCGGAGCTCGTGCGGTAGCTGTCCAGCGGCGGCGCTCAATCGGAGTCGGAGGAGTCGAGGTCGATGTAGAGCTTCGCCTGCTCCGCCTTCATCACTCGCAGGTCAGCCTCCTTGGACGCGTGAGTCTGCGATGCGGCGACGCCCGTCTGGAGGAAGAGCCGCTCGTACTCGAGCTCGCGCCGGATGCGCTCTTCCATCTCCTCCTGCTCCCTCGCCGACCGCTCGAGTACGACGCGCTCGAGGAGCTCCTCCTGCCCCGGGGAAGGTAGTCCTCGGGCCCGATGACGCCTCGGCGCGGCGGCGCATCGGGCACGGCGCGAGGCAAGAGCTCCTCCTCCGGCTCGCTCTTCACCGGAATGAGCCGCGAGCTCGATGCGCCCGCAGATGAGCTCCCTGTGGACCAGTTGCCGGAGGAGGCGTGGCGGCGGCGAGCGAGCTCGCGGTCGAAGTCCTCAAGCTTACGGCGGGCGAACACCGGCGGCGGCCGGCTACCGCGGTTCAGCCACCGACCCGCCCCCCGCTTGCGAGCGGCGTCAGATCTGGCGCGGCGGCGGCGCTCCGCCTCATCCCCAGAGCCGTCCATGGATATCGCAGGCTTGCCGGCGGCGAGAAATCGAACGGCGAGGTGGGGAATCGAGGGGAAACGCGACGGCAGGGGATAGGGTTTCGATCCGCATCTGCCCCGCAAACCCGCAATTATACTGCTTAGGGGTAACGTTTGCGGGCCGCGCCAAAAAAATTTACGGGCCGGACGAGTGTACGGGCTCTACTTTGGCCAGAAAATTGGGCCGAACCCGTATACTTGCCGAAATTATGCGGGTTCGCGCGTTATGCGGGGCCTGTTAGAGTTGCTATTAGGTTGACTCTAGGTGATGTGACAGCTTTATATAGTCAACAAATTGTTGGCTGTGCTATTAATAATGCTTAACGCGGATCGTGAGCCGCCTACGCCAATTATTCGCCGGCCAAGTCATTGCCATGGACGTGCGTGCTTAGGGCATCTCCAGCCGTTGGCCCTCTCAGGACGCATACAAATCGCTCCTTGGGGGCGAGCCGACGATACACTCGGCGCTGGGGGCGGTTTTGCACCTAGTCGTCGCCCTCAGCTCGCCCCAGGCGTCGAAATTGGCCCACTTTGCAGCCCAATTTCGGCGAATAAACGACCCATATGGGCGAGAATAGGCCCATATTCGGCGTGGTTTCGCCGTGTCTCGGCGTTCAATTATTAACACAATTATTCCTTATCACATATTTCATCACAGAAAAATCAAATACTTCAACAAAATACTACAACAACAAATAGTTCAATACAAATTATATAGTTCAACAAATAAAAACTCGTATTTCATCACGCGGCGTCCCCCTTGAGCCTCCATAGGTACTCAATCAGATCTTTCTACAGTTGATGATGCACCTGTGGGTCTCGGATCTCCTGACGCATACTGAGATAGGCAGTCCAAGTTGCCGGTAGCTGGTGATCAACTTCGGCTAGAGGACCCTACCTGTAATATGGTTCAGTGTCAAACACTGGGTCTTTTTGCTCGCTCTCGATGATCATGTTGTGCAAGATGACACAGCAAGTCATGATCTCCCACATTTGATCTTTCGACCAGGTCTGAGCGGGGTACCGAACAACAGCGAATCGAGATTGGAGCACAACAAATGCCCGCTCGACATCCTTCCTGCAAGCCTCCTGAAGCTTCGCAAACCAGGCGTTCTTGCCTCCTGCCACAGGGTTTGAGATCGTCTTCACAAATGTCGACCATCTCAGATAGATGCCGTCAGCTAGATAGTACCCCTTGTTGTATTGGTGCCCATTGATCTCGAAGTTCACCGGAGGAGAATGGCACTCAACGAGCTTGGCAAAAACAGGAGAGCACTGCAGCACGTTGATGTCATTGTGAGTTCCTGGCATACCAAAGGAGTGCCAAATCCAGAGGTCCTGTGTGGCTACCGCCTCAAGCACCACACTGCAACCGCCTTTGGCGCCTTTGTACATCCCCTGCCAACCAAATGGGCAGTTCTTCCATTGCCAATGCATGCAGTCGATGCTTCCAAACATCCCAGGAAATCCTCTTGCTGCATTCCGGGCTAGGATCCGAGCAGTCTCTTCCGCATTGGGTGTTTTCAAGTATTGTGGCCCAAACACTGCCACCACTGCCCGACAGAACTTGTAGAAACACTCTATGCTGGTGGACTTGGCCATGCGCCCATAGTCGTCGAGTGAATCACTGGGAGCTCCATATGCAAGCATCCTCATCGCTGTCGTGCACTTCTGGATGGAGGTGAATCCAAGAGCGCCAGTGCAATCCATCTTGCACTTGAAGTAGTTGTCGAACTCCCAGATGGAATTCACAATCCTGAGGAAGAGCTTTCGGCTCATCCGATAACGACGCCGAAATGTTCTCTCACCATGAAGTGGAGCATCGGCGAAGTAGTCGGAGTAGAGCATGCAGTAGCCTTGCAGACGATGCCGGTTCTTTGCTTTCACCCGCCACGGCGCCGAGCCACGTCGACGCGGCTTTTCATTGCTCGCCAGCAGCTGGGCGAGGGCGGCGAGCACCATCAGACGCTCTTCTTTCTGGACGTCGGCCGCGGCTTCCTCCTCCAGCAGTGCGGCGAGCTCTTCCTCCTCATCCGAGTCCATTGCCGAGACAGTCAAAACGCCGAACACCTTGCGCTCGATGGGCGTGTACCCGACGTTAAACCGCGCCTCCGCGGCCGGAAACGGCGGCCGGAAACGCCAGCTGCTGCGGGAGGGGCTGCCGCGGCGAAGCGCTGCTATTTTCCGGCGGGGAATGGCTATCTAGCGGAGTAGGCCGGCGGCCGTCGCCGGGATATAGCTAGTGGTGGCCGAGGGCACGGGGGGGTGCGAGGTGAGTCGGGGGAAGAAAACCTTGACTTTTCCCCTGTCGGTGTGGGCCAGGCGTGCTTTTCCCTAGCGCCGGAGCCCCCAACGGCTTCCCAGTGCGTCGGGCCTGTGACCGCCGGGCGGAAAAAAAGTTCGAACCGACGATTTTCGGCGTCCTGGGGCGCGACTAGGCCGTTTTTTCAGCTCCGGCGCGAAAAAAACGCCTAGGAAGGCCTTATTGGGGACGCGGCTGGAGATGCCCTTATCAAGGTCCATCGACAACGCCAGTGCCGAGATTCGTCACAAGCTTTCGCCCGCATGCAGGATGGCACGGCGAGAGCAGACCTATCATCCTCCACCGCCCGGCCACCGCCGTATCGGCAAAAAGTTGGAAGGCAAGAAGAAAAAGGTGGCACTCCCATATCCTCCACTCCGCTCGGTCGTGCGTGCGTGCGTCGCAGTTCTGTAGCTCGATGCTTGTATATACGGCACCACATGATCAGCGGTGCACTACTACATTACTAGTATCACGTAGTGCAAGGCTCATTCAGGTATAGTGTTCTCCCGAGGATCAGTTATATATATGGTCTCTCGTACATGGCATAATAACACAGAAGAGACCCGACCGATCTCCTAGTAGTATTATTTGCAGAGTTATGATTCCATTTTGATAGTCAGATACAATGATAACTAATTGCAAAGAACGTATTCCATGGTGGCGCAATGCTTCTAATCTTTGTTCGATCTTCTTGTGCTGAAGTAAGAATTTGTTCGGGAGGTAATTACACCACTGATGTTTGAACTTGCCACGAATGTGCATTTTAGTGCATGAACTTGAAAAATACATTGAACTGGTTCCATAACTTGGCATGGATGTGCAAATACGGTTCACATCTTATATGTATACGTCTACGGCCTGACGAGGCACCCCAAGTGTCCTGATTTATGTGGAAAAATCCCTGGAATTGTTTTCTCCTTACATAAAGACCTCGGTGAGAAACAACAAAACTAAAATTACTAATTGGGTGAGGGATCGAACCTGTTACCTGTACCTCTCATGTGGGAGTGGCTAACCAGCAGACAAGGTGAATTTTTTTGTCATATATATATTCACACGCTTTTTATACAGCAGGTTGAACAACATAAACAAATTAATTTATTCGATCAAAAATAGTGCCGGGTCAATTATTTGAACCTGCACCCTAATACTATATAGTGGCCACAAATACAACTACCAAGAACATGTAATTTTACAAAGGATAAATTTCTCTTTATATAACATAATGCGCTCGTGTGGGTAAAATGGACCATTTTCAACATTTCAGTTTTTTCCAGTTTTTGTAAAACTATGTAAATTATAATTGTGTGTTATAAATGATATATATATATATAATTAAATTAAAGTACATTAAAAATTCATATGATTTAATAAAATATCTCCAAAAATAATTTTAAATTAAATATTAAATGAAATTAATTTACCATTTTTAAAAGTGCTCACATTTTTAATGAAATATTAAAGTAATTTAAGAAAGTTTTGTATATTTAATAGATTCCTATATAATTCTAAACATTTCCATGTTATAAATAAAATATTTATGTAGTACATAAAAGTGTTCATACTTTAAGAAAAAAAAGTGTTGTTTTAAAAAGTTTATATAATATATAAAAGTTTGTGTGTTTTAAAAAAAAGCGAACCTAGTGCGCCCTCAGATTGCAGATTCTCACATGAATAATATTTGAATAAAATAGACATTTTTATAATTCGTAAATATTTAAATTGTATGCATATGTTTTAAAATGACATGTCAAATTTAAATTCTTTTTGAAATCATGTTTGTTATATAGTCATAAATATTAATTATACTTTAGAAACATGAGATCTTTTTGGTAGAAGTGGTATCCAAGGCTGATATATAACATTTTGTCGGATGTTTGGATCACAGACCCGACACTAATTTTGCTGGATTGTTAAATTCCTTTAATTTATGTTGTTTCGCCTAGTGTACATAATGGTCATGAATCCAGTTTTGACTATACAACTGTGCTGCGGTCGACTGGCTAGCCGCGAGCTAACAGTAGTTCACTGGTTCGATTCCCTACCAGTCTAGCTTTCAGTTTTATTTCAGCTGTTTATCTGTGAGGTCTTCCAAAAAAATAGTTTTAAGGGGTCTTCCAAAAAATAGGCTGCACGCCCTGCCATTCAGTAGCTGACAACAGGCCCCATGCCACGCCGGAATGCTTTGTCAGCATCGTGTGCGTATGCAGAAGAGATTTGAACTGAATTTGCATGCTCATGCCAAGTTATGGAACTAGTTTAATGTATTTTTCAAGTTTAGGCACCAAAGTGAACATCCGTAACAAGTTCATGCACCAACGGTATATTTACCTCTTTGTTCTGTGATCGATCCTCCACCGCCATAGGCCCTTATCAGCTTAAAGTTGCAAGGCAAGACCGCTAAATATCCCCGTCCTAAAACTTAAACTTAAGGAGTTGACGGCCACCCAGAGGGACTTCCTCTCGTTTTCTACCTTAACCCTAAACAGCTAGGGCAAAATTTTCCCTTCAGACTTCATCGGCCAGCCCGTGGATTCGCGTCCGTGCTGCCTATCGCTCCGGCGCTCAGTGGTGGGAAGGAGAATCTCGATAGCTCCGTTTCGGTTAGTAGTTTAGGTTAGGGAGACTGGCTCGTTAAGGTCCAGAGTTGGAGACAGACAGACAGGCAGACGACACACTTCAGTGTTCAACAGACTGTATTTCTAGCACTACGGTGCGCGGTTTCATTTCGTAGCACTACCGTGAAAACCGCAAACTGACGTACTATATCATGGCGAGCACCAACTCCTCGTCCACCATACGCACGCAACGTTCTCCTCCCCGACCCAGTCACTTACTACTGTCTCTGCATGGCTTCCTCTGCAGCCTCATTTGCTTTGTCCCTCCTGCTCGTTGCCGCCGCTCTACAGTGCTGCCACGGGCAAGGCGGCGCCGTGGCGGCGATCTACAGCCTCGGCGACTCCATCACGGACACGGGGAACCTGGTCAAGGAGGCGCCGCCGGGCGTCTTCGAGACCATCAAGCACCTCCCCTACGGCCTCACCTTCGGCCGCCCCACCGGCCGATGCTCCGACGGCCTCCTCATGATCGACTTCCTCGGTACTTACATGTTGCTCTGCTTCCGAGTGAACACTTGCTCTCATCTTTGATGCTCGCTCTGTAGGTTGTAGTCACAAGTGACATCGTGTTCCGCTATGCTCTGGTTCATTTGTAATGCAGCTCAGGACACGGGCCTCCCGCTCCTCAACCCTTACCTGGCCAAGAACAGAAGCTTCGACCACGGCGCCAACTTTGCCGTCGCCGGAGCCACCGCCATGGACCTCGCCGACCAGTTCAACGGGAGCTTTTCCATGCCTTTCACCTCCAACTCCCTCAAGCTGCAGCTCAGGTGGTTCAAGGACTTCATGAAGTCCACCTTCAACACCGACGAAGGCAATCCAAAAATATTTCTTCCCTCTTACACTCAGTGTTCTCAGTTTCTACCGATCAATGCACACTCTGTTTTGGAACAGAGTCAACTATACTGGATTTCATGTAAAAATTTGTGTGTGAAATTGTTTGAGCAGAGATTCGCAAGAGGCTACAGTCCTCTCTGGTGTTGGTCGGGGAAATAGGAGGAAACGACTACAACTTCGCCTTCTTCGGGAACAAGCCTGTCAGTGAGGTGGAGAAGCTAATCCCAGCCGTGGTTCAGACCATCATCAATGCCACCAAGGTATCTTCGAACATCTTCATACACGTATAATCAAAAAGAGCAAATTTTAAACCTGGTGATAACTCTGCCGAGTTGCCCCTATCATGACAGCAAGTGCTGGACATGGGCGCGAGCAGAGTCATCATCCCGGGCAACTTCCCCATCGGCTGCCTCCCGAGCTACCTCACCGCCATGGAATCGCCGGAGCCGTCGGCCTACGACTCCATGGGGTGCCTGAACGACCTCAACCTCCTCGCCGCCAAGCACAACGCGCAGCTCCAGCGAGCCGTCGCCGATCTCCGGGCGTCATACCCGGACGCGGCCATCGCCTACGCCGACTACTTCAACTCCTTCCTCAGCCTCCTCAAGGGCGCCCCGGCACTCGGTACGCGACATCAAGAGCATCACGAGTGAACCGGCACACAATGGCTACCGGTTTAATCCGTTTTCGCCTTCCTCAGGTTTCGACGAGGATAGCACGCACAAGGCGTGCTGTGGCGCCGGCGGCAAGTACAACTACGAGGAGAGGCGGGCGTGCGGCGTGGAGGGGGCGACGGTGTGTGCGGACCCGTCGGCGTACGTGAGCTGGGACGGCATCCACATGACCCAGGCGGCGTACAAGGCCATGTCCAGGCTTATCTACCATGGGAGGTACCTTCGGCCTCAGATACTCAGCTTCCCGGAGAAGAATGGGCAGAGATGATAAACTGTTTGATTCTCCCCTAGACTAGACGATGGAAGCCTCACCGCAACAGTTTGAGCCTTCGACGAGTTCTTCCATGGCTATGCCGCCATATGCTACATATGCGCTCTGCACTATGTATCCAGATTAAACTACTCCGAGCTAAAGTAAAAAAGTAAAGATGCAGTTTAGCATGTTGAGCAGGGTACACAGTTTACAAACAAATTTACATCTCTCAAGTAAATTGAGAGGATTTTACGTGTTGATTTGGTACACAGTTACAAACCTACATTTCTCTAAAGAAGTACAAAGTTCATGTATTTAGCTAGTACTATCACGGTAATCCACTTCTGAGCCCAGACTCATCTGCACCACCGTTGAAGGGGAAAAAATCAAAACAAATATTAAAAAAATTCAAAAAATCCATTTTTTGCGGGTTGATTATTTGATGCGTGAGATCCGCTCCAATTTTCAAATCATTTAGACATCTGACCAGCTCTCGGCAAAAAAGACAAATTTAGGGTCTGTAAAAAGGTTTACTGTTCATGCTTTGATCCGAATTGTTTTTTTTCTGAGAACTACTCAGATGTCCAAATGATCTAAAAATTAAAGGGGACCTCATGCAATAAATTTTCTACCACGTAAATATTTTTTGAATTTTATTTTATTTTGTGACCGGATACAGACGAGGCTGGGCACTGAAACACTGTACTCTACTATCACTACTATCACGCTTTCATCTGGGCCGGCCCGGAAGCCTCCAGTGGCCTTCGATCCCTGAGAGTACGGGGGCAAATCTTACAGGAAAAAAACCACGGGCAAATACACACGCCCAAGTTCAAAAACTGACAGCTAAAATTTAATAGTGTTGAACATGGGTACATGTACATAGGTCTGGGTTTCATATGCAGTATCTGTAGTGTCTGTCTCTCTTTGTATGTACGTGTATCCTAGGAAACAAGGTACCGGTCGCACCCTTTGTATCTATATATATGCGCCTAGTGCACGTTCAATGAGATATTGATGCACCAAATCATTCTCTACATGGTATCTATCGCAAGTCGATCCTTTCGCTTCCGCCTACCCTAGCCGCCGCCGCCTCGGGCCGCCGCCGCCGCCGCGATCTGCCACCGCGGCCACCGCCCTACGCCGCCGCCGCTACCACCTCCCCACGCGCGCCACCCCTCCCCGCGCGTCCTCCCCTCCCCGCCGCGCCGCCCTCCCGCCGCGCCGCGTAACTCCCACCTCCACGCAGCCCTTCCTCCGCTGCGCCGCCCCCTTCCCCCAACCCTAGCCGCCACGTCGTCCAACGCCTCGTCCATCTCCAACCCCTTCGTCAGGGATCCTGCTGAAATTCGCGACATCAACGTCCACGCACGCGTCCCCGTCGTCCTCGATGCCTTCAACTCCACGTACTTCGCGTGGAAGACATACTTCTCGCTGCTCTTCCGCGAGAACAACCTCGTGGATCAAGTTGAGGGCACCGTTGACTCCCGCGCCATGGTGGACGACCCCGAGTGGACCACGATCGGCGCCACGATCATCTGGTGGTTCTTCACCACCATCTCCAAGGACCTGTTTCACACGGTAGTGAGCGCTAGCGACGACGCCCGCGCCATGTGGGTTAAGCTAAACGACCTCTTCACCGAAAACAAGCTTCAGCGCCGCGTTTTCTTACAGCAAGAATTTTTTGACTGTCACTAGGATGAACAGTCCATTGATGACTACTGCCGCCGCCTGAAGACGTTGGCGGATGAGCTCCGCGACATTGGCGCCAAGGTTGATGATGACCTCCTCCTCAGCACGCTCACCGCCGGCCTCAACGAGGACTTCGGCATTACCTTGATGCCGGAGCCCTCCTTCCCCAAGTTCGTGTCGTACTTGCAGTTGGAGGAGCGTCCGATGAAGGGGGTCAAGAAGCATGTCCAGCATCACGCCCTCGCAGCCGACACCTCCCGTGGCGCCGCACCACCGACCGCCCCACCCGTGCCACGCCATCAGCCGCCACCCCCCGCGCCTCCGGGGTATTTCCCCCTACCGCCTGCGCCTCCCGCCCCTCCCGCTACCCCCCAGCAGCCGCATCCGGGTGGCGTGCGCCACGGCAACCACCGCGGGGGTGGCCGCAAGCAGCAACAGGCATCGGGGGGGGGGGGGGGGCTCATCAGCAGAAGCAGCAGGCCACCCCTCCGTGGACTTACGTAACCAACCCGTGGACTGGCGTCGTCCACGCGTACTCGATGCCGGTCCCTCGGGCTCCCGCTCCGGGCATCCTTGGGCCTCGTCCGGCGAGCCACCAGGCCCTCTTCGCCGCGCAAAACACCGCCCCTTACAGCGGCTACGGTGCCGCGCCCTTGCCCGCGCCCGCCTATGGGGCCGCGCCTGCCTATGGCACCGCCACCGCACCGGCCTACGGCGCCGCCCCCGCGCCGGCCTATGGCGGTTTTTACCCTCCTCAAGTGCCACTGCCGTGGGACCCGGCCCTGCTCGCTGCTCTGCACTCCGCCCCGTCACCAAGTTCCTACGGTGGCGGCGATGACTGGTACATGGTCTCGGGCGTCACCGCTCACATGACTGCTCATCCCGGTAACCTCACGTCCGCCACTCCTGTTCATACTCCCACTCGCATCACCGTTGGTAACGGTTCCTCTCTACCCATTACACATTTTCGGTCATATGTCTTTTCCTTCTACTTCTACTCCCGTTAACATGTCTAATTTTCTTGTGTCTCCCGACTTAGTTATCAATCTTGTTTCTGTTCGTCGCCTTGCTCGTGAGAACCCTATCACTATTGAAGTTGACGATATCAACTTTTCTGTGAAGGACACCCGTAAACGGATGGTACTCCACCGATGTGACAGCCCGGACGAGCTTTACCCGGTGCATCCCTCCGGCGCCACCACCATCCGTCGTTCCGCCGCCCTCGCCGCTAGTGTCGATCTTTGGCACGCCCGCCTCGGTCATCCCAACTCCACAGTTATGCGTCATATTCTTTAGAGTTTTTCTTTCTCATGTAATAAGGTTGACGGCCACACTTGTGAGGCTTGCCGTCTTGGCAAGCACGTCCATCTTCCCTTTAGCAAGTCTACAAACATTTCCACTTTTCCATTTCAGTTATTGCATAGTGATGTTTGGACGTCCCCGGTTGCGAGCAACACGGGTTACTTATACTATTTGGTGATATTGGATGATTTTTCTCATTATGTGTGGACATTCCCTCTCTGTCACAAGTCCGACGCTCTTGCCACACTCACCGCCTTTTATTCATATGTCACCACACAGTTCAGTCGTCCTATTCTTGCCTTGCAAACTGACAACGGAAAGGAGTTTGACAACGTCGCCGTCCGCAATCTTCTTGCCTCCCACGACACCATCTTTCAATTCACTTGCCCCTACACGTCACAGCAGAATGGTCGCGCCGAGCATGTCATTCACACTCTTAATGACTGTGTCCACACGTTGCTCTTCCACTCCTACGTGCTTCCTCGGTTCTGGCCGGACGCGCTCGCGACGGCCAGCCTCCTTATTAACATTCGCCCGTGTCGTTCATGCTGGAACTACACTCCTCACAAGCTCCTCTTCGGTGCGGTTCCATCTTCTGATGGTCTTCGCATTTTCGGGTGTCTCTGTTATCCTAGCACCGCGTCCACTGCTCCTCACAAACTCGCTCCCCGGTCGCTTCCTTGCATCTTTCTTGGTTATCCTCCCAACACCAAAGGTTATCGGTGCTATGATCCAGTGCCCCACCACGTTTTCACTTCCCGGCATGTGTACTTTGATGAGTTGGTGTTCCCATTTCAGCAGGTATCGTCACCCTCGGCGTCTCCCACGGCGCGGTTCGCCCCTGCCTCCACCTCTGGCGAACCGCCCAGCCGCGCACCGGGCTCGACCTTGCCCGCGCTTGCCACGCCGGCCGTCCCCGTCGCCGCAGCCCCCTCGGCGGCCCCATCGCCGCGGCCCCCTCAGCGGCCCCGTCGCCGCAGCCCCCTCAGCAGCCCCCGTCGCCGCGGCCGCACCTCTCACTGGTATGGTCACTCGGGCTCGGACTGGGACACTTCGTCCTAGCACACGCTACACGTCTGACGAGTATGTGTGTGCTGTGTCTACCTCGGCACCGTCTCCGCTCCCCACCTCTGCTCGCGTAGCTCTTCAGGATCCGGACTGGCTAGCTGCCATGTGTGAGGAGTTTGACGCCCTGCATCGCAACCGTATGTGGCAGCTTGTCCCGTGGCCTCCCCGTGCCAATGTCATCACTGACAAGTGGGTCTTCCGCCACAAGACTCGCCCCGACGGCTCTCTCGAGCGCTACAAGGCGCGTTGGGTGGAGCGCGGATTCCGCCAACGTGCTGGCGTGGACTTCACCGACACCTTCGCCCCGGTTGTCAAATCGGGCACGATTCGTGCTGTTCTCCATCTTGCTGTTTCTTGCGCCTGGCCAGTTCACCAGCTCGATGTGTCTAATGCTTTCTTGCATGGCTATCTCGACGAGCAGGTGTTTTGTCAGCAGCCTACTGGTTTCGTGGACACCGACTATCCGGACCACATGTGCTTGCTCTCCCATTCTATCTACAGGTTGAAGCAGGCGCCTCACGCCTGGTACCAGCGGATCGTGGCCTTCCTTCAGCAGCAGGGGTTGCGGTCCACACAGTCTGATGCCTCCCTGTTTGTTTATCACCAAGGCCCCGCCACCGCGTACCTCCTCCTGTACGTCGACGACATCATCCTGACTGCATCCTCACCAGCGCTCCTTCAGTAGATCACAGCTCGCCTCGGCACCGAGTTTGCCCTCCAGGACTTAGGGGCTCTCCTCTACTTCCTCATCATCGAGATTGTGCTCCGGGCCACTAGCTTCTTCCTACACCGGCAGAAGTACGCCTACGAGCTTCTGGAGCGAGCGGGCATGCTTAACTGCATGCCTGCTCCTATGCCTATCGACACGAAGGCTAAGGCGTCCGTCGTCGAGGGTTCTTTGGCGTTCGGTGCTCCCTTCTACCACTCCATCACCGGTGCGCTTCAGTACCTCACTGATGCGTCCGGACATTCAGTACGCTATCCAGCAGGTGTGCCTTCATAGGCATGCTCCTCGTGATACTCATTGGGCTCTCGTGAAACGTATTCTTCGGTACATATGTGGCACCATAGCTATGGGTCTCACCCTGACGGCATCACCTGACACCAGCCTTGTCGCCTACTCCGACGCCGACTGGGCTGGGTGTCCCGACACTCGCCGCTCCACTTTCGGCTACTGTGTCTACCTCGGGCCCTCTCTGATTTCGTGGTCGTCTAAACGACAACCCACGGTCTCATGATCGAGCGCCAAGGCTGAGTATAAGGCAGTGGCCAACACCGCTGCGGAGTGCTCTTGGCTACGACAACTACTTCAGGAGTTGCTATGTGAGGTAACCAAGGCTACGCTTGTCTACTGTGATAACGTCTCTGCGATGTACCTCGTTGCCAACCCTGTCCATCACTGACGGATGAAGCATAACTCGACAGTCACTTCGTCAGGGAGTACGTCGCACTTGGTCGTGTTCGAGTTCTACATGTGCCCACCGATCAGCAGTTCGCCGATGTTATGACGAAGGGACTACCCACCTCGACCTTCGAGGGCTTTCGGTCCAGTCTCTGCGTCACCAGCGATGCTTCGACTGCGGGGGGGGGGGTGTTGAACATGTGTTCATGTACGTAGGTCTGGGTTTCATATGCAGTACCTGTAGTGTCTGTCTCCCTCTATATGTACGTGTATCTTAGGAGACAAGATACCAGTCGCACCCTTTATACCTATATATATGTGCCTAGTGCACGATCAATGAGATATCGATGCACCAAATCATTCTCTACAAATAGCCCTTATTTGATCTATGTTTAACAACTATCTACAGACAATACCAGTTGAACTCAAAATTCTGGCTACCATCTTCAGTGCAAAGTTGTTTGAAACAGGGTAGCAGCAATGTTAAATCTGGGTTAGCTTCATGCTTCTTCCAAGCTTCCTCAAACTGCTGCCCCTTGCATCTACAAGGGTACATCTTACTATGAGAAGACCGAATGACAGATCTCAGAGGAAGAAATGATGAAATGCAGTAATAAGTACAAAAATAAATAAGTTCAAGTAGGAGTTCTGGCTGGATATGTCCATAAGTACAAAATAATAATTAAATCAAGTAGATTTAAACAACATCAATTTTCCGTGGATCCAAGCAGCAGAAACCAATAGAAGGTAAGAGCATCTCCACTCCCCCCAAGCCGCTTTTTTATCGCCGACGGTAAAAGAAGGCCCAGCCGCGCCCCCAGGAGCCCAAATTTCACCGGTTAGGGCCGAAATTGGCGCCGGCGGAACCAGGCCGAACCCAGCGCGCTGGGGGCTGACCGGGGGTGCCAGGCAAAAGAAAAAATGCACCAAACCTTCCCGCGCCAGATTTCCACCCTGTGGGACTGTCGAGTCAGCGGCTGCATCGTCGTCCTCAGCACCCCGCCTCGGCTCCCGCGCGAATCAATGCAAACACTGCCACTGGTCAGCCTTTCATTGATCACGGGCGGCGCAGTGAAGGCGTGCTACCGCGCGTCCCGCGCCCTTCCCGCCACGCGTCCACACTGCTGCCGCCCCCTCGCCGCTATAAAAACCGCCCATCGTCGTCGTTGGCCGCACACCCGTCTCCCACATTTCTCATGCCGCCGACCACCTCCTTCCCCTCGGCACCCTTTGCTCTTTCCTCCTCCTTCCTAGATGGCCGAGCGCTTCCCCGGCGACAGAGTGGCGGCTAACGGCTTCGGCCGCCGCCATCTTCACGAGTGGGAGGCGCTACTTCTCCACAAGGCCAACTACCCGGCAGCGCCGGACATGCGTGTGCCGGACTCGTGGAGGCTCAGTGTCGGAGGCGTTCCCGTCCCCCCGTCGCCGACCGACGCCGAACGCTGCGGCGCGATCGCACGCATCTGAGCATCCCTGTTGGAGGAGGTGCGGCATCTGCCGAAGTACGCCCCCGACAACCATGTTCTGTGGACGGCGTACTTCGAATGCCGCCACACCGAGAAGCTTGCCTATACCAACGGTGCACCGGCGCCAAGGGGAAGTGTGGGCGCCCGGGCAGTTGCCGAGGAGTCGTCAGGAAGTGGGGGCATCCGCGCTCCATCATACGCCACGCTTTGAGCCTGGATCGCAGGCGGGTGGGGCCTGCGTCGCTTCGCCTCTCCTCTTTGTCTCCTCCTTCGAACAAGGCCGAGCGCGTTGTCAGCCCGAGGGCTACTATCGGGATTCTGGGACCGGGGGTACCCAGACCCGTCTGCCTACGACCCAGCGCGCGGCTTCACTAGCGGCCCGGCGCGCCCCAGCTCCAAGACTTGGCGAACAAGACCCTCGTGAGGGCCCCGACCTCGCGAGGCGAACTACATCAAGGCCTCCCGAGGCTGCCTCTGGAGGAGCGGACATCTCTAGGCTCGCACCCCGCCTCATGAGGCGCGTGCTGACGTGAGCCATGACGACCGGAGCTAGCAGGGTGCCAACGGGCGTAGTATAGAATAGTTTCCTCTTTGGTGCTAGAGGGACCAAGCCAGCACCCGGGTTCCCGAGGGATCTCCAAAGCTTACCTCTTCGGTGCAACAAGACCAAGACCACGGGCTTGATAGGACGGAGGTCATCACCGAGCCCACCAGCGCGTCACGACTAGAAGCTTTGCAGGCGAAGACCACCTTTAGTCAGGATAGAGTGTACTCGTGACCCCCTTCGAATCTGGTCATTGTGGCATCCCTTCCCACCTAGAGCATTTGAGGGAAGAGGACTGAGCCAGTATAAATATAGGTTAGCCTCCACCGTAGAGTAGAGATCGGTTCCATTCACCCCTCGAGTCCTCGCGAGGTAGCTCACCCTTGTACTAGTTCATACCCATCCTCCTCGCGAGGCAATCCACCACAAAGTAAGAGTAGGGTTTTACACCGCAAGGTGGCCCGAACCTGGGTAAAACTTGTGTCCATCTCTTCTTCCCTCTCGCTCGAGCACGACGGAGCAAGGCCGTGGGCGGTGAGTAGCGAGTTGTAGCCTGAGCGGAGTTCTTCGCGCACGCCCCGGAGTTCGAACCTTGTTTGGGTCTGCGGAGCTCCGATTCCGACACACCCCGCTAGTGTATTCAATATGCATGGGAATAAAAAAACCCATCAAGGAGAAAACAAGAGACTGAAAAACCGACTGAGTGAAGAAAAACAGTTGGTTAACTGGTGTGGGTCCCCATGTGGAAAAAGAATCAGGAAATCGAAAACTGAGTAAATGAAAAAAGGGCCAGTGAACCGGTGTGAGAATAAAAATAGGTGAACCAATTCGTTCTGACCATGCTAGTCAATGCCCAAACCTTGGCAAGGTTTCCTTGATACAAATAAGATTTTTGTTCAGATGTACCAATCAGGTGGTAGTCTAGTTGGCTAGTATAGCTATTGGTACTCATCATGTTGGTTTAAGCTTCGATCGATATCTATTTTTTGGTTGAAGATATTGTACCTACAGTGCACCCTGGGCCTACCATGTCATGGAAAACTATACCCCGCGTGGTGGAAATCGTGGTCAACACCCTAGTTACCCATGCCCCCCCCCTCTCCAATGTCATTCTAACCTCTGGAGTTGACGATGCAATTTTTTGGAAGTTCATTAAAGATGGGCTATACTCCGCGTCTTCTGCATACAATGCTCGGTTTGAGGGTCACACCGCCTCTACCATGATCACTACCGTTTGGAAAGCCTGCCCCCCCCCCCCCCCCAAAGTGCAAATTTTTCGCTTGGTTGATTAGTCATAATAAAGTGTGGACCGCCGATAGATTGCAGCGTCGGGGATGGCCGAATTGCAACCTTCGCCCTCTTTGCAAGCAGGTTCAGGAGACCGCGGCTCACCTCCTCTTCCAGTGTCGGTTCACAGTGAGTGTGGACGGAGATCAAGACTTGGCTTGGCCTCCACGACATTGATCCGTCAGATTGGAGACTCGTGTCCTCGGTGGAAGTTTGTTGGGACATGGTTGCTCACAAAAGGGGCCACTCACGCATGGTTTCGTAGCACTTTGATGATGCTTGTTGCGTGGGAAATTTGGAACGAACGCAACGCGAGGGTTTTCCGCAACACCGCCGCCCCTACTACCGTTGTCATTACCAAGATTAAAGATGAGGCCTCTATTTGGGCTCGTGCGGGTGTGAAGTATTTGTGTAATATTATGCCGCGAGAGTGATCTATACTCTCCCCGCTTGGCGGAACTATGTCTAATTTTCTTCTTAATTAAAATGACAAATCTTTTGCCTTGTTTAAAAAAAAATCAATCGCACCCCCAATAAAAGTGTCAAAACTGTCCCAGGTTCACACATATCACGGTCATGCGATCGCGGTCGGATGTGTAAGGCTAAAATCAGACAATTCATCAAATAACTTTTCCAATATGTGTGTTAGTGCATATTCTACTATCCATGAAATGAGTTAATGTATTTTAAGAAGTGTTCATGTCACTGGCCAAAATGTTTTATAGAAGCGATGACAAACTTAGTTATATTAAATTTAATTTGTTTTTAATAGAAAAAAATTATACTATCAAAACAAGTATTGTACTATGTGTAGATCAGTAGGCGGGTCATGTGTCTGACGAGGGACGGCTCGGGTCGCCCCCCGCTCGGGCGACTCGGGCTCCCCAACCCTAGCCGCCATCGGGGCCTAGCCCATTCTCCTCCCCTCCTCCCGCCGCCGCCGGAGAACGCCCCCGGCTTGCGCCCGGAGGCCGACGGCGGTGGCGGAGGCTCTTCCTCCCTCCCGCGTCTCAGGGGTGGCGGGACCCCAACATGCGTGGAGGTGCGGCCGATCTAGAAGCGACTGCATTGGCTACGACGGTGGCGGCGGTCGGCCCTACCTCGGGCCACGGGCGGCTGCTGCGGCTGCTGGCCTGGATCAGGCGGCGGCGCGATGTGGTCTTCGACGACATGTCATCTGGCTTTAGATCGGCGGCGGCATCGAGGGCCTGGTGGACTGCTTGGCGGCACTCATGGCAGATCTGTTCTGGCCGGTGTAGCTAGTGGTGGTGGTCATCTTCTTCGTCGGCGGTGGCCGGCCAGAAGCTTGGTGATCGGATCTCGAGATCCATCATCTAGTCTCGACTGCGAGTTGGCGAGACATGGTTGCCGGTGAAAACCGAGCCGACGACAGGCGATGGCGGCGTTCTACGCCGTTACCTTGATGAAGGCATCGTCATGTAACTACTGTCGACCCACTCGTGCTGCTCCGGGGGAAACGCTAGGATCTGGTGTTTCAGATCGGACGATTGCGGCACTGCGGTGTCGTTTCTCTCTTGGGAGTATCGTTGGTGGAGCAGCGCTAGAAGTCAGAGGCAGGAGGTGGAGCGGCTTCGTGTTGCACGGAGCTTCGGTGGAGATGTCAAGTCATGCCTAACCGACAGGTGCTACGCTTGGTCATGCCTGGTCGGCAGGTGCTACGCACAACAGATCCTCCAAGGACTTCAAGCTGTGTCGGCTGGTGATACTTGGCAGCATGGCACTGAGGTGTATTAGTGGCGACCGCGAAGTGTTTAGCTATTTTCGCGCAGGGAGGAGGTGCCGTTGGATGCCGTGGTGGCGTCGACGATAGCTGGACCGAGCAAGGTTGATGCATCAGTACAGTTCTGAAGATGGAGCGGTGGCAGTTGGCGGCGGCGGCCTCTGAGAGCACGCCAGACCAGTGTGTGTCCCAGACCCGGCAAGTGGCTAGGTTGGGGTCTCAGGTCATAGATGTTAGGCTTGACTGCGATGTCTGTTTGGTATTAGGCCCAGGCTATCTGCGCTTCTTCATCAACTGGATAGGTGTAGTGACAGTTTGTTGCTTAGACGACGATTTTAGTCTTACTGTTGTATTGATTTTGTAAGGTCTTGTGAGAATAATTAATAAAGTGACCGTATGCATCGTCTAGATGCAGAGGCCGGGGGTCACCCTCCTTTTCTAAAAACAATGTGTAGACCGATAAAAATTGCTTGACCATTTTTTTAAATAGATCCATAATAATTATTCTAATTATGAAACCCAAAAGAACTACAAAAATTTATGAGGAAAAATAAAAATATATTTTATTATACAATAAAAAAGGCAAAAGGAACAAAAGAAACCTAAAAGGGTCGACGAACACCCGCTAATCTGGGCCGAAGTAGGAGTGTGGCCGAAGTTGGAGAAGTGGCTGGGCAATTGAGGACCCACGTTCAGAAAAAAGAAACCATGACAAGGAATCGGAATTACTCGACGGGGACAAGAATACGGACCCGGAGGAGGGCGGTCGAATCATGCAGGCACTCGCCGTGGCCGTCCGCCGTCTCCTTGTGGCCGTGACGGTGCCTGGGTCATGGTTGTCTTGGTGATCAAGGTTCCAGCGGTTCTTTGCTTGTTGTGCGGTAGCGTGAGGTCAACCAGCCCGCCTAGCTACTGCAGCTGGGTGACAGTTGCGAGGCGATCGCCACCGGGGCGAATGTTTGCTCTCCAATCAGTTGTGATCGACAAATTATTTGTCTGCATCCTCTTTCTTTTGTACTCTCTGTAGAATTGTATTGAATAATTGCTAATGCAATATTGTGCCGGTACAAGTGGTATATATAAGAGCTAAGCCGCACCTGACCTAGTCCTATTACAAATTAGGAGTCCTAATCCTATTACAAGTTGTATTCTAACATCCCCTCAGTGTCAATGGTAGGCTCGACGACGCTGAGACTAAAACGAATGTCTTGAAACGGAGTAGTCGCCAGGCCTTTAGTAAAGATATCAATGAACTGAGCAGAAGTAGGCACGTAGAGAACACGAACTTGACCGAGAGCCACCTTCTCCGGAACAAAATGAATGTCGATCTCAATATGCTTGATGCCACGGTGTTAAACCGGATTCCCTGACATTTAGACAGTTGAAATATTATCACAGTAAATAATGGTAGCTTGCTCAATAGGACGGTATAGCTCCGACAGCAACTGGCGCAATGAAACCGTATCAGCAACCGCATGAGCCACAACGCGGTACTCAACTTCAGCAGACGAGCGGGAGACCATAACCTGCCTTTTTGAAGACCAAGAAACCAAATTGTTACCAAGAAAAACACAAAACGCGGATGTGGACCTACGAGTATCTGGACAACCAGCCCAGTCTGCATCAGAGTAAGCTGTCAAGGAGGTGGGAGAGGATTTGTTGATATGAAGACCTAAGTCTAGTGTGCCTTTGAAATACCGAAGAATACGTTTGACATGATTGTAATGTGGAATACGAGGATCATGCATGTATAAACAAGCTTGTTGGATAGCATAAGAAATTTCAGGACGAGTGAGAGTGAGATACTGAAGTGCACCGGTAAGACTATGATAAAGAGAAGGATCAGAGAAAGGATCACCGTCGGCAGAGAGTTTGGAACCTGTATCAACAGGGGTACGGGAAGTTTGACAATCAAGCATACGAGCACGAGAAAGAAGATCCAGAGTGTACTGACGTTGAGACAAGAAAAGACCAGAGGAGTCACGGATAACAACAATACCTAAGAAGTGGTGAAAAAGACCTAAATCTGTCATAGAGAATTCATGGCGAAGAAGAGAGATAATATGATCTAGAAATTGTTGTGAGGAAGCTGTGAGGATAATATCATCAACATATAAAAGAAGGTAAGCAGTGTTGTTGTTGTGATGACAGGTGAAGAGTGTAGTGTCAGAACGGGAAGGGGTAAAACCGATGGTTTGAGCATAAGTAGAAAAGCATTGGAACGAGGCACGTGGTGCTTGTTTAAGACCATAAAGAGATTTTTGAAGAAGACAAACATGATTAGGATAGGAGGAATGTTCGAAGGCAAGGGGTGGGGTTGTTGACAATAGACTGTTTCTTGAAGAGAGCCATGAAGAAAATCAATTTTGACATCAAGTTGATGTATTGGCCAGGAAGAAGAGACGGCGATGCTAAGGACAGTGCGAATAGTGCTGGGCTTGACAACTGGAGAGAAAGTCAATCGATGCCGTGTTGCTGAGAGTAACCACGGCAGACCCATCGAGCCTTATAACGTGCAAGACTCCCATCAAAATTAAAATTATGGCGGAAAACCCATTTGCCCGAAACAATATTTGTATTGGAAGGACGAAGAACTAATTGCCACGTGTTATTCTGCGGAAGGGCATCATATTCATCTTTCATAGCTACGGCCCAATTAGGATCTTTTGCAGGTAAACTGTGACGCCCTCGGTTCAATCGTACACTAATCATACACGCAAATGTGTACGATCAAGATCAAGGACTCACGGGAAGATATCACAACACAACTCTAGACACAAGTTAAAATAATACAAGCTTTATATTACAAGCCAGGGGCCTCGAGGGCTCGAATACATAAGCTCGAATACACAAGAGTCAGCGGAAGCAACAATATCTGAGTACAGACATGAGTTAAAAAAGTTTGCCTTAAGAAGGCTAGCACAAAAGCAACATTGATCGAAAAGGCAAGGCCTCCTGCCTGGGAGCCTCCTAACTACTCCTGGTCGTCGCGGTCTTCATGAGGTAGTAGGCGCCCTCGTGGTAGTAGCAGTCGTCAAAGGTGGCATCTGGCTCCTGGACTCCACCATCTGGTTGCAACAACCACAAAGAAGAAAGAAGGGGGGAAAGGGGGAGCAAAGCAACCGTGAGTACTCATCCAAAGTACTCGCAAGCAAGGATCTACACTACATATGCAACATTATCAAAGGAAGGCTGTATATGTGGACTGGGCTGCAGAAATGCAAGAATATAGAGAAGGCCTAGTCCTATCGAAGACTAGCATCTTCTGGAAAGCACCATCTTGCAGCAAACAGGAGGGAGTAGAGTAGCATAAAGTAAAGTAGTAGTAGTGTTATCAACCTCGGCCAGAGATCCTTCCTCGACTCCCTGTGAGAAAGCAATCCCAGAGCCATACTATCCGGTTATCACCTCATCACAATCCAATTCTCATCACAAGTATCCAGTTCTAGTTGTATCGATCGGGATACAACTCCAAGTGTCCGTTACCGTAGGACAGGCTATCGATAGATGTTTTCTTCCCTGCAGGGGTGCACCAACTTACCCACCACGCTCGCTTAACTCCGGCCGGACACACTTTCCAGGGTCATGCCCGGCCTCGGCCAAACAATACGCCGCAACCCGACCTAGGCTTAATAGAGAGGACAGCACGCCGGATTAAACCTATGCCCCCACGGGTCATGGGCCATCTCCCCGGAAACTCCTGCACGTTGCGAACGCGGCCGGTGAGCAGACCTAGCTACCTCCTTAAAAAGGTAGGTGCTTACCAGTCCAACCCGGCGCGCGCCGCTCAGTCGCTGACGTCTATTAAGCTTCGGCTGATGCATACGACGCAGAACGCCCATACTATGCCCACGTGATGGTTAGTGCTATCAGGCCAGAGGCCCCTCGGATCAAATATCCAAATCATAGTGGATTAGGAACGCGCGGTAACAAGCAGAGACTCACGAAAGATGTGACCCCGTTGCCCCGTCTCGAGGACTTGCGGCAAGGGCTAAGAATGCCCGGCCACGCCTCGTAATTATCTCACGGGCACCTTCCAGGTCAACCCGACTCCTCATCACTCGCAATTATGCTCGCGCGGGCACCCCTCAGGGTCGACCCGTCTTTAGTAACATGGTTCAGTGTAAAGTCATAGTAACCATAGTAACTGTGTGTTTAAACATCAAGGGGAAAACCCGAGGAATCACCCCCGGTGAATTCCACTCAATGTAATCATCAAGGTGAACGTAAGAGGAATCACCCCCGAGGTTCACACTTGAGGGGTTGCACGACAGAGTCATATCGGAAGAGGTTAAGGTGGAATCACCCTCGATGACCACGACCGAATAGCTACACTACAGGGTTAACATCAGAAGTGTTGTAGAGGTCTCACCCTCGGCACTCGATAGTAACCCAGCAGTGTCGAACAACTAAGGGGAAAGTGATGTGCGGTGCCGGGGCCTGGTCTTCAATCCCGTTGATCGGGTCTTCAATGATGAAGCAGGGGCAACAAGGACAAGGTGGGGGTCACTGATGGATCACTAACCAACCTATACTAAGCAGTTTAGGATAAGCAGGTAAGGTACAATAGTAGATACAAAAGCAGGCTATGAATCAGAATAGGAGCAAACAATAACAGTAGTAAAATCTAATGCAAGCATGAGAGAATGGAATGGGCGATATCGGGATGATCAAAGGGGGGGCTTGCCTGGTTGCTCTGGCAAGGAGGGGTCGTTGTCGACGACGTAGTCGATCACCGGGGCATCAGCGGCCTCGGGGTCTACCGGAGAGAAGAGGGGGAAGAAACAGTAGATACATAGCAAACAGAGGTAACACTAAGCATGACATGACGATACGTAGCGCTAAGCGTGCTCTAACGCGGTACTACACGTTGCAGACGAAGGGGGTAAACATCCGATAGGTCCCACCAGTAGGTCAACAGACCCGCTGACTGGTCAAACTGACCAATAGGTCCCACCAGTCAGCCTCTCTTACGTAACAGAGTTTATTTCAAACTAAACTGGGGGTTATTTAGCTACTGGGCCCCACATGTCAGTGACTGGTTAGGTTAACTAATTAGTTTTATATAAAAAACCGGTTTAGTTAATCTAATTACGTGGTGGGGCCCGCACGTCAGTGTCACAGAGAAGCCCAGTCAGCATGTTGACTGGTTAAACCAGTCAACAGGGACCCGTGGGGCCCAGCGTCAGTGGCACGGGTGGCCCAACTGCCAGGCCACGTCGGCGACGGCGCCGAAGACAGCTCCGGCGACAAAAATCGACGGCGGCGCGCTCGGGAGGTGGTCGGGTTACGCGCACAGGGCGCCGTTTCTAGCGCGATCGGGCCCGTTCGAACGAGAAGACGACGAGGAGGCGATCTGGGGGGGGGGGTGGGAGAGGCTGCGGTGGTCGGGAACGTCGACGGCGAGCGGCGAGGCGGACGCCGGACTCCGGTCGTCATCGGGATTGGGGCTGGGGGCACGAGAGGGTGAGAGGAAGGGCTCGCCGGGCTCCTGGGAACACCAGGAGCACGACGGAGGGCTCAGATGGGGGCCATGGCAGCGGTGGCCACGGCGGTGACGCAGCAGGGCAACGGTGAGCTACGGCGGTTGCGGCGAGCGAGCTAGAGAGGGAGGCGGACTAGGTGAGAGAAGGAAGAGGGGGAGGAGCTCACCTTGTGGCACGCACGGTGGCCCTCGGAGGCTTAGTAGCAGCAGAGACGTCGCCGGAGTCGAAGGAGATCGACGACAGCTGGAGATGGGGACGAGGACGAACGGCGGCTGCGGTGCTTCCCGGTTCCAGCGGAGGGCGCCAGTCGAAGGAGTCGAGCCTGGCGAAGCTCACCGACAGGGTCAGCGGGCGCGGGGCCGCCGGTGGCCGCGAGGACGGGCGAGGCACGGCGGCGACCGCGTCGGCCTCCTCTCCAGAACGAAGGAGTGGGAGAGGGAGAGGCGGAGAGGGCGAGGGGGTTCGGGGCGTGGGTGGAGGTAGGTGGGGAGGAGGTCGAGGCGTCGAGGGGAGGGGCCGACCTTATCCTCCTCGTCGACGGCGAGGTGGTTCGGCGGGGACGGCGCCCCTGTAGCGGCGCGCACCAGGGGAACAGGAAGGGGGCGCGGTGCGGGGAGCTGGGCCGGCTGGTTGAGGTGGGCCGAGGCCCATGGGGGGGGCACGGTGGCCAGCTGGGCCAGTCGGCCCAGTTGAGGGGGGGGGCTTTTCCTTTTTCTTTGCTTTTTTTTAATTTCCAGCAGCAATTTGCCTTTTTCCTTTTAGCCATTAGGACTTTGCAAAATTATGTCATTGGGCAAGATAATTTCAAGGAATTATTGTGCACTGCCACAAAAAGGTTGGGAGGCTTTTGGAATAGTTGCCAATTTTATAAATTAAAAAGGCATTTAATTTATTGCTTAGGTCACTGTTTTAAGTAGTTTAGGCCACTCAAACCTTTTACAAAAATGTTGGTTCACCACCAATATTAACAAATGATTATTTGCCACCTGATGAACATTTAGTTTTCATGAAAGAAGAAGCAAATATTTGACATGCAATTTGAATTTGACTTTGAAGCAGATTTTGGACAAGTGGCCTTTTGGCATGATGATCATGATGACATGACCTTCATTAGGGGGAGATTACTGTAGTGTGATGCTGGGGATGTTACAAATCTCCTCCACTACAAGAAATCTCGTCCCGAGATTTACGTGGGGAAGCAAAGAGCAACTTCGGGAGAACTGACCCTTATAGGGTTAATTATCAAATGAACAATTCAGGGAATGAGGTAGAAAAATCTCTCGAGTTGAAACTTATTAAAACATCGAGAGCAAAGTATGAAGGTACAATAGGAAGTTTCAAACGAATGGACAAACGATTGATACCTGAACAGAGTGTGAGAAAGGGGTTCAGAGCATCGGGAATAGATCATCTCTCGAAAGGCGGCTCGTGACATGATACGAAGCCAAATGCAAGAATATTTCAGAATCAAAGATATACAGGAGAGTCAGGTTCCGAACTTATGGAACTGTGGGTTATGGGCCCACCATGTGGGTTAATAGAAGAAAGGGGGCCGATAGCAAGGCATGTCAGATGATAGACTGTCAGTTATGTTGGCAACAACGTTGGTACCAAGGGCGAGGGACGAAGAGAACCATTTTCCTGCTCGTTGAACGAGGCGGACCAATAGGCAAAGTTCTCGTCCATCGGGGGTTACCAGGATGTCGTCAGCAATAGTAACAGGGTCACACTGACAGAGTTGTAAACCGAGGTGTTTCCATAAGCAGGGAATTATTTCTGCTTATAACATATATAGATCACAAGAAAGGTTGAGCAAACCAATGGAAAGGAAAATGTGTTTATCGAATCAACAACCCAAAGGAAGGGAAGATGTGTTTACTCATAAGAGTTGGGATTATATCCCTCCCAAGGGGAAGCGGAGCAGGATATACATGATATGACAACAAGTTTAAATATCATTTAGATAAAGGGGGCGAGGGGATAATCATGATATTACCCATACAATGGTGTTTGGATAATAGATCAAGAAACATTCGACAGTGTGCTTCCAATGTTCATGGTTGATATTCGGAATACCTCAGTCATGCTTCGAGGTAGCATTAACTTGGTGTTACAAGTAGGGGCTGGAGTTGAAGATCACAAGAAATACTCAAAGAACGATTGCAGGAATAGCAAGGAGTCCAAGGTATAACCAAGACATGATCAACATGTGTTGGAAAGGAGATAAGGGGGTTGTCAATGATAATTCAAATCATTGAAGGTCAAGGATGGTATTTCTCACCATGAATTCAATTGTCATTTCAACAGAAGTCAAAATGTTGATGCTGATCACGACGCCTTTGTCGAGAGGCTCTATGAAGATGCCATCGAACAGCAACGACATCAAGCAAAAGGAATGTTGAAGCAAAGGCTATTGGAACCACGTATACGACACAAGCTCGGATTCAAGCTTGTTGTTCAAGGAGGAATGATAAGATGAGGAAGATTGACGTAAGCATAGCTCGTCGTCGGAAGTTGTGCTCCAGAAGAAGGACCGGATAGCACAGTTAAAATTAGCTCGATAATGATATAGCCGATCAGGCTAGGAATGATGTGATGGAGTATCATTCCAATGAGAATTCACAAGAGGTAGTGCAATGACACAATATCCTCGAGATAACAGGGGGCAACACTCGAGGTAGATCGAAATAGAGGTTGGACAGATGAAAAGATCTATAGAAGACAAGTATTTTAACTTGTTCGAGAAATGGAATCAAAGGGGAACAATCATGGTCAGAACCACAGTTGCAAAGGACCAAACATAGTTACCAGATGAACTTATAACAAGGGGATTATTATTATCACAAGAAGCTTCCATGATAAGTTCCACATCGGGTCCATGGGCATGAACACAAAGTTCAAGGTCGACTCCCACTTCTTCAATGCATATCCTTTCATTTACTTCTCGCGTTCAATGAAGTTGTAGTGTTGACATGTTATCTGGCAAAACACCAGAAGAGTAAGACTCATTAAAAACTCTCGGGTTCAAACGGATTAGGGGAGGCATAGGTTCAACCCATAGGGGCATCTTAGGAACCTATTCCACAAACTTCATAAGTAAACAACACAAGCTCGAAGCAGAGCATGGTTGACAAAAGGAGAGGATACAATTTACCAAAGGCTTTATGTATCCGAGAAAAGGCTCACAAGGTTATTGCATATGAAGGATGTTGTCGGATAACAACCCGGCAATGGGCCTGCCGGTCCACAATGGAGCTGATGTGAGTATCGGTACTCAATCAGAGGAAGAAAGAATGCAAAGGCATCGGATTATAGAACATCTGAATAATTCGATGCTTAGATAACAAAGGAATTATGATTTCCTAAACGAAGGATCAGAAGTAGACGCTCTGATCAAGGAGGGATAGGTAGAATAGACCTAGGGGCACAATTGATGACAAATAGATTGGTCGAGAACCAGCTCATGTTCAAAATGACGTCTAAGCCAAAAAGATATAGAAGGATCACTGATGATTGTGTGCCTTCACACACATGTTGAATCAATAGGATCAAAATGAAGGTGTCGAAGGATACTAATGAATATTGCTACACATATGGAAAGCATCCATAATGCAAGCAGACAAGTAATTGCAGAGCAATAGTTTGAAGAGGATACTCGAAAGATCGGGTAATATTTCCAAGTATTTTGAAAAGCATATGAACAACTGGGGATGAGCGGACCCCGGTTAAGTGAATTATCCTTAGTGCAAAAAGAAGCTGCAAAGCAGAGGGCACAAGGATTCTCGGAACAACGGAGAGTGCTAGGGGTATCTTGTAACAACATGAGCAACTGGGGATGAAGGTACAAATGGCAAGGAGGTTATTCACGAGGATTACCGGTGGTCAGGAACTGTAAGGCAGTGTGCACAGAGTCTCGAGAAACATCGAGGAGTAACCGCAGAATCTTCTGGCGAAGCAAGTGATCATCGGTAAGGTCGGGGCTCACCGGGAGGAAGTGGGTACGAGAACCTAATGTCAGAGTTAGTAAATTCGTTTAACCCGAGTAGAAGAGAGTTCAGAGTCCCAGAGTATAGATGAGGAGTAAAAGATTCTAATACCACCCAATGGCG
Source organism: Triticum aestivum (assembly GCF_018294505.1). Taxonomy (NCBI): domain Eukaryota; kingdom Viridiplantae; phylum Streptophyta; class Magnoliopsida; order Poales; family Poaceae; genus Triticum; species Triticum aestivum. The sequence continues at coordinate 588,857,381 of NC_057813.1, read as the reverse complement.
ACGTGGGCCCGTAAGACACACAGCCAAGTTAGTAAAAGTTTTTCAGTGACTAGACTCAACTTCGGCCAAGGAGTTGGAAAAGGGGTTACCTACAGGCAGTCGGCTCTGATACCAACTTGTGACGCCCTCGATTCAATCGTACACTAATCATACACGCAAATGTGTACGATCAAGATCAAGGACTCACGGGAAGATATCACAACACAACTCTAGACACAAGTTAAAATAATACAAGCTTTATATTACAAGCCAGGGGCCTCGAGGGCTCGAATACATAAGCTCGAATACACAAGAGTCAGCGGAAGCAACAATATCTGAGTACAGACATGAGTTAAACAAGTTTGCCTTAAGAAGGCTAGCACAAAAGCAACATTGATCGAAAAGGCAAGGCCTCCTGCCTGGGAGCCTCCTAACTACTCCTGGTCGTCGCGGTCTTCATGAGGTAGTAGGCGCCCTCGTGGTAGTAGCAGTCGTCAAAGGTGGCATCTGGCTCCTGGACTCCACCATCTGGTTGCAACAACCAGAAAGAAGAAAGAAGGGGGGAAGGGGGAGCAAAGCAACCATGAGTACTCATCCAAAGTACTCGCAAGCAAGGATCTACACTACGTATGCAACATTATCAAAGGAAGGCTGTATATGTGGACTGGGCTGCAGAAATGCCAGAATATAGAGAAGGCCTAGTCCTATCGAAGACTAGCATCTTCTGGAAACCACCATCTTGCAGCAAACAGGAGGGAGTAGAGTAGCATAAAGTAAAGTAGTAGTAGTGTTATCAACCTCGGCCAGAGATCCTTCCTCGACTCCCTGTGAGAAAGCAATCCCAGAGCCATACTATCCGGTTATCACCTCATCACAATCCAATTCTCATCACAAGTATCCAGTTCTAGTTGTATCGATCGGGATACAACTCCAAGTGTCCGTTACCGTAGGACAGGCTATCGATAGATGTTTTCTTCCCTGCAGGGGTGCACCAACTTACCCACCACGCTCGCTTAACTCCGGCCGGACACACTTTCCAGGGTCATGCCCGGCCTCGGCCAAACAATACGCCGCAACCCGACCTAGGCTTAATAGAGAGGCCAGCACGCCGGACTAAACCTATGCCCCCAGGGGTCATGGGCCATCTCCCCGGAAACTCCTGCACGATGCGAACGCGGCCGGTGAGCAGACCTAGCTACCTCCTTAAAAAGGTAGGTGCTTACCAGTCCAACCCGGCGCGCGCCGCTCAGTCGCTGACGTCTATTAAGCTTCGGCTGATGCATACGACGCAGAACGCCCATACTATGCCCACGTGATGGTTAGTGCTATCAGGCCAGAGGCCCCTCGGATCAAATATCCAAATCGTAGTGGATTAGGAACGCGCGGTAACAAGCAGAGACTCACGAAAGATGTGACCCCGTTGCCCCGTCTCGAGGACTTGCGGCAAGGGCTAAGAATGCCCGGCCACGCCTCGTAATTATCTCACGGGCACCTTCCAGGTCAACCCGACTCCTCATCACTCGCAATTATGCTCGCGCGGGCACCCCTCAGGGTCGACCCGTCTTTAGTAACATGGTTCAGTGTAAAGTCATAGTAACCATAGTAACTGTGTGTTTAAACATCAAGGGGAAAACCCGAGGAATCACCCCCGGTGAATTCCACTCAATGTAATCATCAAGGTGAACGTAAGAGGAATCACCCCCGAGGTTCACACTTGAGGGGTTGCACGACAGAGTCATATCGGAAGTGGTTAAGGTGGAATCACCCTCGATGACCACGACCGAATAGCTACACTACAGGGTTAACATCAGAAGTGCTGTAGAGGTCTCACCCTCGGCACTCGATAGTAACCCAGCAGTGTCGAACAACTAAGGGGAAAGTGATGTGCGGTGCCGGGGCCTGGTCTTCAATCCCGTTGATCGGGTCTTCAATGATGAAGCAGGGGCAACAAGGACAAGGTGGGGGTCACTGATGGATCACTAACCAACCTATACTAAGCAGTTTAGGATAAGCAGGTAAGGTACAACAGTAGATACAAAAGCAGGCTATGCATCAGAATAGGAGCAAACAATAACAGTAGTAAAATCTAATGCAAGCATGAGAGAATGGAATGGGCGATATCGGGATGATCAAAGGGGGGGCTTGCCTGGTTGCTCTGGCAAGGAGGGGTCGTTGTCGACGACGTAGTCGATCACCGGGGCATCAGCGGCCTCGGGGTCTACCGGAGAGAAGAGGGGGAAGAAACAGTAAATACATAGCAAACAGAGGTAACACTAAGCATGACATGACGATACGTAGCGCTAAGCGTGCTCTAACGCGGTACTACACGTTGCAGACGAAGGGGGGAAACATCCGAGGGTGAATTCCCGACGTTAGGTGGATTCCGGACAAAGGAAAAGAGGGGGAAAGTTCCATGTTCAGCATGCTAGGGGCATGTGACAGATGAACGGACCACGTATTCGGATTCGTTGGATTTTTCTGAGCAACTTACATATAGAAAACATTTTCATCCGAGTTACGGTTTATTTTCTATGAATTTTTAAAGTTTTATTAATAATTCGGAAATTATTTAAATTAACAGAAAAGGAATATGACGTCAGCATGACGCCATGCTGACATCAGCAAGTCAACAGACCCGCTGACTGGTCAAACTGACCAATAGGTCCCACCAGTCAGCCTCTCTTACGTAACAGAGTTTATTTCAAACTAAACTGGGGGTTATTTAGCTACTGGGCCCCACATGTCAGTGACTGGTTAGGTTAACTAATTAGTTTTATATAAAAAACCGGTTTAGTTAATCTAATTACGTGGTGGGGCCCGCACGTCAGTGTCACAGAGAAGCCCAGTCAGCATGTTGACTGGTCAAACCAGTCAACAGGGACCCGTGGGGCCCAGCGTCAGTGGCACAGATGGCCCACCTGCCAGGCCACGTCGGCGACGGCGCCGGAGACAGCTCCGGCGACAAAAAACGACGGCGGCGCGCTCGGGAGGTGGTCGGGTTACGCGCACAGGGCGCCGTTTCTAGCGCGACCGGGCCCGTTCGAACGAGAAGACGACGAGGAGGCGATCTGGGGGGGTGGGAGAGGCTGCGGTGGTCGGGAACGTCGACGGCGAGCGGCGAGGCGGACGCCGGACTCCGGTCGTCGTCGGGATCGGGGCTGGGGGCACGAGAGGGCGAGAGGAAGGGCTCGCCGGGCTCCTGGGAACACCAGGAGCACGACGGAGGGCTCAGATGGGGGCCATGGCAGCGGTGGCCACGACGGTGACGCAGCAGGGCGACGGTGAGCTACGGCGGTTGCGGCGAGCGAGCTAGAGAGGGAGGCGGCCTACGTGAGAGAAGGGAGAGGGGGAGGAGCTCACCTTGCGGCACGGACGGTGGCCCTCGGAGGCTTAGTAGCAGTAGAGACATCCCCGGAGTCGAAGGAGATCGACGGCAGCCGGAGATGGGGACGAGGACGAACGACGGCTGCGGTGCTTCCCGGTTCCAGCGGAGGGCGCCAATCGAAGGAGTCGAGCCTGGCGAAGCTCACCGACAGGGTCAGCGGGCGCGGGGCCGCCGGTGGCCGCGAGGACGGGCGAGGCACGGCGGCGACCGCGTCGGCCTCCTCTCCAGAACGAAGGAGTGGGAGAGGGAGAGGCGGAGAGGGCGAGGGGGTTCGGGGCGTGGGTGGAGGTAGGTGGGGAGGAGGTCGAGGCGTCGAGGGAAGGGGCCGACCTTATCCTCCTCGTCGACGGCGAGGTGGTTCGGCGGGGACGGCGCCCCTGTAGCGGCGCGCACCAGGGGAACAGGAAGGGGGCGCGGTGCGGGGAGCTGGGCCGGCTGGTTGAGGTGGGCCGAGGCCCATGGGGGGGGCACGGTGGCCAGCTGGGCCAGTCGGCCCAGTTGAGGGGGGGGGGCTTTTCCTTTTTCTTTGCTTTTTTTTAATTTCCAGCAGCAATTTGCCTTTCCTTTTAGCCATTAGGACTTTGCAAAATTATGTCATTGGGCAAGATAATTTCAAGGAATTATTGTGCACTGCCACAAAAAGGTTGGGAGGCTTTTGGAATAGTTGCCAATTTTATAAATTAAAAAGGCATTTAATTTATTGCTTAGGTCACTGTTTTAAGTAGTTTAGGCCACTCAAACCTTTTACAAAAATGTTGGTTCACCACCAATATTAACAAATGATTATTTGCCACCTGATGAACATTTAGTTTTCATGAAAGAAGAAGCAAATATTTGACATGCAATTTGAATTTGACTTTGAAGCAGACTTTGGACAAGTGGCCTTTTCGCATGATGATCATGATGACATGACCTTCGTTAGGGGGAGATTACTGTAGTGTGATGCTGGGGATGTTACATAAACGAAACACGGACTTTTCACGTGTGCGCATGGTACGATCGTTAGTCGGAGCTGGAGCGGGAATAGCATGAGTAGGAGGGGTGGGGGAAGATGTGGTGGATGCGTCTGGCGCAGTGGAGGAAGCGGACGCGGGAGATGTCGATGAAGACTGCGGTAGCAGGAGGTCTGCCGCGACAGAGTGTAATGGGTTTTTCTCTGCCGGAACAGAGGTGATGACAGAAGTGGTCGAGGCAGGATCCGCTACCGCGGCAGAGGATTCGGTTGGTTTCGCTGTATAGGTCGACGGGTGAAAGAAGGGAAGATGATTGCGACGAGAGGGACTAGTGGACGGCGTGGGTGAGTTGGGATCTAATTGTTGACGCTCAGAAAAGGGAAAAATGTTTTCAGCGAATATTACATGACGAGACACATGAACACAACCACCACTAACAAGATCTAGACAACGATAACCCTTGTGCTTGTCAGAAAAACCTAGATGGACACTCGGGGTAGAGCGCGGGGAGAGTTTGTTAGGAGAAGTGTAGTAGGAGTTTGAGAAACAAAGACAACCGAAGACGCGACCATCGGAGTAATTTGGATGAGAGAGAAATAAAGTGAAGTAATGAGTAGTTTGTGGGTTAACTTTGGCTGGGCGAATATTGAGCAAATATGTGGCCGTGTGAGGGCCTCAACCCAGAACTGCGAAGGCATAGAAGATTGAACAAGCAGAGTGCAAATGATGTCATTAAGAATACAAAGAGAATGCCTGGCTTTGCCGTTTTGAGAGGAGGTATAAGGATAGGAGAAGCGTAAGAGAATTCCATATTGTAGAAAGAAATTTTGATTTTTAAGGTTGTCAAATTCACACCATTATCACATTGTATGAATCTTATAGGGAGGGAAAAGTGGACCGAGACATAGCGCTGAAAGTTAAGGAATATATTATGAACGCCAGATTTGTTGCGTAAAGGAAAAGTCCAAACATAATGAGTAAAATCATCAAGAATCACGAGATAATACCTAAAACCAGATACACTTTCTGTTGATGATGTCCAGAGATCACAATGGAGTAATTCAAAAGGAAAAGTACTAGAGGATTGAGAGGAACTAAAGGGAAGGCGAACATGTTTGCCCAATTGACATGACTGACACATAGAAGAATTATGAGAATCTCTATTAGGTATCGAAAATTCACTAAGAAGTGTGGATAACACATTTTTATTGGGATGGCCGAGAGGTTGGTGCCACAGATCAACAGAGGCCACCATAGATGTTGGAGGAGCAGCGATCGGAACACCATGAAGAGAATATAAATCACCGGAGCTATTGAATCGAGCGATCTCGGCCTTGGTCGGGTAGTCCTTCACAGACAAACCAAAGGGGTCAAACTCAATAGAAACATGATTATCAGTGGTGATTTGGCGAACAGAAATCAGATTTTAATAAGAGCAGGAGCTACAAGAACATCACGAAGAAGCAAAGGCTTAGTTGGGGATTGGATTTGAGCCTGACCGACACAGTAAATAGGAATAGAAGATCCATCATCAAGAGTAATAGAGGGAAAAGACGAGGGTGTGCAAGAAGAAAGCAAATTACTCGATGCAGACATATGACGAGAAGCACCAGAATAAAAAATCCAATCTGTACCTGAGTTCCCTTGTGCATCAAAGTTGTTCATGGCTTGTAGAAAAGCCGCTTGGTCCCAGCTCGGAGTCGAAGTAGAGGCCGGTGTAGTCATGGGAGCTTGCGGGTGTGGTGGTGTCGGCAGTAGGGCCGACATCGGTGTAAAGACAGAGGCACCATCATTGTACTGCTGCATGTAGGGGGCAATGGAGCGCCATAGGATGCGTAAGGACTGGTATTGTAGATCAGTGGTGCGTAGGAGGGAGCAGCGTGGTACGAGGCCATCGGCTGTCAGGGCGTGAGGACGGGCTCGCCGGTGTGAGGGTGAGCACCGGGCTGCCAGCCACCGGTATAAGCAGGCGGGGCACCATATGGCGTAGGGGCGGACCATGGCATAGGACACGCTTGGACTAGCCCTGTCCATGGATCAGGAGATGGGCGCCATCCGGGCGGTGGTGGTGGTGCAGTTGATGAAGCCGGGGGCGATGGTGGTGCAGTTGGTGGAGCCGGGGGCGGAGCAGGAGCGGGCGTCGTGCGGAACTACGACAGCCTTGGGTTTTTGCCCCGGTAGTTAGGACTTGGACGTTAGCTAGATGGTTGAGAAGGTGCTATTGGTGGAGGTGGCAGTGGCAGCATCGACGCGGGCGGGTGAGGAGAAGCAGTGAAGACCTGAGGACGAGAGTCCTTCGTAATTAGGGCACGATCGGCCCATTGGAGCATCGAGCGAACCTCGGCGAAGGAGGGACGTGGACGCATCATAGGGATGAAGGATGCCTGCTTCTCGAACCACTCGCTGAGACCTACGAGGAGGACGTTGATGAGCTGGCGATCGTCGATCGGATCACCAAGTTCACGGAGTTCATCCCTGATTGCCTTGAGGTGTTGGCAGTAGACGCCGACTGGTGAATCACCTTGCACCGTATTCCGAAGCTCGGTGTGGAGATTGTTGGCGCGAGCGTCGATGTTGTCCTGGAAGAGCTGACGAAGGGCCGCCCATAGAACGGTGGCGGAGGCACCGTCACAGTGGACGAGATTGAAGATCTCTATGGAGACTCGCATGTAGATCCATTGAATAATTGCGAGATCATCCTTGACCCATTGCGGATCATGAAGTTGAGGAAGAGAGTCATCGGCAACATGAGAGCGGAGATTGCATCGCCCAAGGTGGACGTCGAAGAGGTGACACCAATGGTAGTAGTTGTGAGCAGCAAGGTCTAGGGTTACGGGGGATGTAGGGGCTAATATCAGAGATGGTGTCCGTGAAGGAGATGGAAGGGGGTATTGTTGGGGGTAGAGCTAGAGTAGAGGTAGAGGCGAAGGAGGCCGTGGCCGCGGCGACCTTGGTGGCGACGATGGTGGCGCGCCGCTCGAAGTAGTCGGGCGGCGGCGGTGGCGGGGCTGGCGGGTTACCCGTACCCTAGGATCAAAAGTCTGATACCATGTAGAATTGTATTGAATAATTGTTAATGCAATATTGTGCCCGTACAAGAGGTATATATAAGAGCCAAGCCGCACCTGACCTAACCCTATTACAAACCGAGTAGGAGTGCTAATCCTATTACAAGTTGTATTCTAACACTCCCTCCGTTTCTAAATATTTGTCTTTCTAGAGATTTCAAATGGACTACCACATACAGATGTATATAAACATATTTTAGAGTGTAGATTCACTCATTTTGTTTTATACGTAGTCACTTGTTGAAATCTCTAGAAAAACAAATATTTAGAAACGGAGGGAGTATCATGTTCTTCTGCTCCACTAGTAACCGCCCTCTACATAGAAACTCACCCACATGATGCTTCTTCCCTTTCTCTCAACTCACAGAATACCCAAGCATCTATTCCAGACAAATTTTTTGCCCCAAGGTTGTTCCACTTGTTTGAAAGTGACCTCTGGTAAGTTTGAACGTGACACGTGCTATTAATTTGGTACCTGCCGGGGTAGAAATGCTTTGTGGATTCGGTGTTTAGTTTCAAATTTTTTGAACTTGTTTGCTGAATTCTTGGGTGCGGTTAGCGATTTTGCCGTTCTATGGTGAAAAACGGTGCCGCTTCCATCACCTGATCTGGAGGGTTCTTGCGTTTTTTGATCAGTGTCGCTTTCATGTTTCGATCTAGAGTCTGCTTTTTGTTTCTGGTTTGCGCCGCTGTAGTCGTTTGATCTCGAAACCTCGCCACATACTACCATCGCTTACGTCCTGGGGGTTATAAATAGATCGTCCTTCTTCTCATATCATTGTGCTAGGTTTTCTTTAGGTTAGCATATACTGTTTCTATGGTATATCCTTCTTCCTGCCGTAATGGACCGCGGCATCCCGCTCGGCCTCCTCCGTCGCGGGGAGCTCTGGTTGGCCGGTGTGGTGGTTCGGGTTGTCTTGCTGCGTCGGCCGTTGTCTCGGCTCGGCCCCTATGTATGGAACATGCTTCATCCTTTGATGATCGGCCGTTGCCGCCGCCCCGCCCTGGCTGTCGGCAACTCGCTGCTGCTGCCCCAGGCCTCCTAATCTCCCTTGACCTTCTTTACGGTGCTGGCGGGCCTGGTGAGGATCAGCCACAGCTTCGGCTCTGGCATCGCCCTGAGTCCGTCCAACCGGTCGTCCGCGGCCGACGGTGACTACGTCGAAGATGTTGTCGATTGGTTACGGGCTGTGCGGAAACTGGGTGTCCCGGCGGTCGGCGCCTGCGTATCCCCTTGGCGGGGCCATGGTCTCCGCTCGGACGTAGTAGGACACCCTGTTCGGGGAGCATAGATCCTGCGGCAACAACCTCTATGACAACGACAACGACATCACCACCGCCGGATAACGATCACTTGCTAGTGCGAGCGGTGTGACAGTGGCGAGGGCGGATGCTCCTGGTGCAGCAGACAGCATGTTGCTTTGTGGCGCCGACAAGGGGTTAGGTTGCAGCGTCGGGGGGGGGGGGGGGGGGAGGCGGTACAGCAGACAGTAGGATGGTCTCGAAGGCGGAGCGACTGGAGCCGGAGTGGTCCGTTGTTAGCCAGGATGGGCTGTTGCTGATGATGCTGCGGGCATGTGGATGAGTACGTGGATCTCAAAGTGAAATGTCCATCAGCAAGGCACGGCCTGGCTTGCGCACTGCACTGCTATGTGATGCTGTTGAACATGAAGTGCACTCAAACCGCGATGCATGCCTTCCGCGTTGTATCCCCTTGCATGGTCCGACGAGGTTTCGCGTACGTCCAAGTTCGTGTGATCATCTCTCTCTCTCTCTCTTTCTCTCTCTCTCTCTCTCTCATATTTTTTGTGCAGCTCAACAGCGAGGGAGATTTGCAAGTGGTCAAAATTCTGGTGCTATCATTGCTATGTAATAAGACAAGGTTTCTCCTGATCCTCTTTCTTCTTGATAATCCATATAGGGATTGCTTCTGTCGATTATTTTAAACTTTTTCTTGTAGACTAAAGGTTCAGAGATGGCCACTAACTGATTGGTGTTATTTAGCTTCAGGTTCATTTTTGTGCTCTTAAGGTATAGTATCCCTTCCATCATTGCTGCAAACATTTACTATCTGTCCTTGGTGCAGGAATTTGCAACCGTTAAACCCACGGCGGTTCCGGTGTGGGATATATTCTTCATGGTCCCGTGTCATTTGCTGCATCTGCTGTTAATTTGATGATATGGTTTTTGGGATGACCATGATTTACTTCCTTCTAATATTTGTTCTATGCAAGCATCAAGACTAAATAATATGGGTTTACCCCCTTATCATATTTGTTGTATGTAGGCATCAATACTAGAGATATGGTTTTAACCCCTTCTCATATTTATTTTTTTTGAACGATCCCTTCTCATATTTATTGTATGGATTCATCAAGCTATGATGAATTTGGATGACATACTATTAACTTACATAATAAGACCCTTACGGGGTGAAAAGCCGGAAGCAATTGCAAGGCATTAACAATCTGTTTTTCTTACTGAAGCTGAACAACTGCCCCATATACAAGCTCTATCATGTTAACTATTGATGTGAACTTCCTCAGCTATCATTTCATTACGAACACAAACCAATGGGCGGTCAAACAAGGATGCCTTGAATTACCAAGGAATCAGAAATTTATCATGCAATATCAATATGTATTCTCTTTATGTACAATTAATGTACTGACTCTTTTCATTCAATAAAATTTTTCTTTATGAAAGATTATAGCATTTGTACCAATATAATTTTTTTACATACACCATAATATAAAATTTGAAGTGAACACGTAAAAAGTGAATAAAATAATTAAATAATTGGTATATGAAGTTTAATATTATTGTACATAGAATTTCTCACATAAAGTATCCATAGAACGGTCTCTATAATGTGCCAATAAGTAGACCTTATTAGTAGCATGTACACTTCCGTTCATCAGTATTTATCATACATTGCTGCAATAAATGTACTCATTTTCCATCTTTTAGAACTCTTTCTGGGTTTTAGTTATGCGATTCTGACATTAAAAATATAACAATGGCCTTTACGATCCGTATAAATATAATGCATCATCAGGCGCGGCGTGCCGCCGCGCGGGCTATGCTAGTATGTTCTTATCAATAGCAATCCTTGCAAACACACACAACTCTATTTACCAGTTAATGGTTGTTTCATCTGATTTCTCCTCTTTTTCTTACTAATAATCATGCTTTGAACTCAACGTCATCTAATTGATAAGTGGCTAATCTCTTTGTACTTTTTCCTATATAAATCATGCTTTGGATTGAGTGGTAACAGACGATAAATCAGTGTTTTCTTTTTTACTTTATGTGATTCCCTAGATAAACATACATACCCAAGCATCTATTGCAGACCAAGTTTTCGCCGTGAGCGTGAGAGTAAACCACTTGGATGAAAGTGACACATAGTGTGTTCTGGTTGTGGCGCGTGGTATTATTTTGGTATACAGCGGGGTAGAAATGAATGGTGCATTCACTTATTTCATTCAAATTTCTTCAACGGGTGTGGCGATCGTGTTGGTGTATTTAGCAATTTGGTACTGCATGTGGGGCAGGTTCGCTGACACACTTATCTGGTTGGAAGCTTCTCTTCTGCCTCTGCCGCTGTTGCCCAATCGGTGGGCCGCTTTCGGGTTCTTGCCGCTGTTGGTCATTCGTTTTGGGGCAACGATCTGCGCCGGTGCGTCGGCCGAACGTTTCGGCCGGTCGCACCCTAGCCGTCAGATCGGCCCGTTCCGAGCCGTTGGATCCTTATCCCTGGGCGGCGTCTTCCTCTCGCGAGCGCGTACGAGAAAAGGAACCCCATCTCGCCGGCGCGCGCGTTCTCCCTCGTCGTCGGCCCCCCGCCTGCCCTCCTCGTCTCTCGAGCTCATCGACACCCTCGCCGCCCTCGCCGGCCGTCTTCGCCGGCCGCCATGGTCGCCGGTCCCAGCCCTGGGCGGTCGTCCTCGTCGCCGGCTTCGCCCATGCAACAGCCCACCCCTGCGGTTGTAGCTTCTGTGGCAACCGTTGTAGCTCCGGTGGCGACGACCGGAGCTCACCGGCGTGCTTCGCCGGTCTGCTCGCTGGTGCTCATCCCCCGCTTGCAACAAAAAATCAAGCCCCGGGGGAATATGCCCAGTGCTGCAACCGACGACAGAAAAAGCTACAATCGCTGACGAAAAAAGCTTCAACTAGCTATGAAAAAAGTTTCAACTCGTACGACGGAAACTATGAACGACCAAAGAAAAGTTACAACCGGTGACAAAAAAAGCTTCATCTCGCTATGAAAAAAGCTTCATCCGACGATGAAAAAAGCTTCAACTGTGGAGCCGTACCCATGGACGACAAACGAAAAAGCTGCAACCGGCGGTTACAAAAGCTACAACGGGCAATGAAAAAAGCTTCAAACTTATTGTCTTAGCTGTGAACCCGCGATGACGATGACACCGTTTTGCTGCAACTATAGTTTGGTTTTGCTACAAACGACGTTGAAATTTGCTACAACCATTATCACAGCTACTTGTGCTGCTTCACCGAGCTCCCATGCCTGCCCATGGCCATCGTCGTTTTGCTGCAACCGTAGTAGATTTTCGCTACCACCGATGATTGAATTTGCTACAACTGGTTCCACCGATGATTTGTAGTCTGCCATGGCTGGCTGCAGCTCCGGCGTGGCCGGGTCCGGCGAGGTAGGCAGAGCTCCGATGCATGCGAGGGAGGCGTCGCCGTGGTAGCACCCCATAGCACCGGTTGCAGCATCTCCCGTTGTTCACCGCCCCTCGATCGCTGGCGAGATGGGATGGTCGCCGGCGAGCTCCGAGCGGGGAGGGGAGCGCGTGGCGCTACGACCGGGGGGCGGGGGGGAGGGATGGGGAAGGGGTGGGGAGGAGAGGGCAGAAGAAAAGGGCGGCGCGACGCGAGAGAAGAGGAAGAGGAAGAAGGGGATCGTAGTAGGAAGAAGGGGATCGGGAGGAGCGCGAGCGTACGATGTGCTGCGCGTCGCTTCGATCGAGTGGCCCGCATGGGACCGGCGGAACGGTTCGGCCAGTGCGCCGTTCCTAAACAGTTCCCTTCGTTTTGTCTCTTCTTTTTGCTATTGGTTTGCATGCCTGTCGCTCTCTCTAGGTGCCGCTCTGGCCGCTCTTTCCAGACTGTGTTCATCCGTTTCCGTCGGTGGTGAGGCTATAAATAGGCTGTTCTACGTGTCCGTTTGGGATTCGATCACCATTTCTCTCGAAGAATCCAGCAAAACCGCGTGCTACTGCTGCACCGCCCGACCGCCGTACGGGAATATAAAACGCCGGCGTCCTTCTCCATCCCGTTGCCACTGAAGCTCACCTCGCGTCCCTGCATGCGTTTTCAATCCCAGCAACATCTACATCCCACCTCGCCATCGGTCCATGCCGTAGTCCTCGCTGGCAGGCTCCCATCTGTTCCGATGCCAGCAATGCTCGGCAACCGTACGCACCGGCACCAGTCAAGCTGTCTTATGCTGTAGGCAGGTCGTCCCTGCCGGCAGGCTCCCGTCTCCTCTCCTGGAGCGACGGCGGCGGCGCCATTCCATCATCCCTTCCCAGCTCCTCTTCTGCTCTGCGGCTGCGCTTAGCGCTCAGGCCATGGAGTACTGTCGTGGCTCTTCCCAAGTTCCCATGTTGGCCTCCGACATGGCGACCAGGTCCTTTGCACTAGCGGCGGCTGGAGCCCAAGAGAACAACTGGAGAAACGCAGCTATGGAGCGGAGCAGTGTGTTGCAGGCTCGCCGCGCCTTGGCTCCAGACACGGCCACGATGGCGCGGTGGTACTCGGCGGCGTTGAGGGTGAGGTAAGACGCCCAGACATCGACGTCGTCGTTAGCCGTGATCATCATCTCTCCCATGCTCGCTGGGAAGTCATCCTCGCTGACTCCTTAACAACCACGAGCCTTTCCTGCAGCTAGCGTCGGCACCTTGCGCGTCGCCTCTGCGGCACGATGGTGGTCGCCGGAGTGTACCCGTCCGCTGACGTCTTCCCCTTCAGCCCGTCGCTCAGCTTCACGTGTAGCCGCCGTCGCAGCTCCCTGGCCTTCGGGGCGCACTGCAACTTCCCGTGACCACCTCCTCCCCGTCGACATGCTTTGCGGCGCCGGCTGTGGGCCTGGTGAGCAGCGGCCGCATCTTCAGCTCCGGCATCGCCCTGAGCCCGTCGAACCGATCAGCCGCGGCTTGCGTATGGACTGCATGGGAACCAGGAGCCCCGAGCGGGATGTAGTAGGACGCCCTGTTTGGCCCAATCGGCGTCGTTCATCTTCCTATGCACATTCTTCAGTCTTCATGCCCGATCTTCAGTCTTCGTTTGTACGTATGGGTCCATGCTGTTAATATCGGGTTACTCAGACTGTGCATGTATTGAGTAGTATGATTGCATTAAGCAATATTAGTTGGGCGTTTATGCAGTATAACCATTTGTTCAGCGTTTTTTTATGGGTTCGGGTTGCATTGATTGGCTGTGTCAGGATTTGCTTCTGCTGTCCGCATGCAGCGACATAGTTTGGTCATGTACTACATGGAATTACTTTCGATGTGCATGTCTTTTACATGCGGGATCACATATTTTTCAGTTTTCTTATTTATTAAGGTAGGTAGTTGGGATTTTTCATCCGGTCGCTTTGCATGGCTGTTTTGCTGTGTTTTAGATCGGCCACTGTTTAGTCCGTAGTTTCTGAAGATCTCTGGTATTTTACATGGTTGCGGGCATAAGGATTTGCGGCTATTTAAGGCGCCCATTCGTTCTGGTTTAATTCGTTCTTCTTCTTTTTTGCAAAGAGTTTAATTTGTTCTTCGTCTGTACTGGATTTTATCTTTTCATATGGCGAGGTTCTGCTGGACATTGCTGTGGTCCACCGATCCAGCCCATGTTGGTGACGTCATGTCATAGTTGCAAAGTTACTCTTTATTAGCCATTAGGATTTGAGAACACCCCATGGTTCCATCTCTAGGCAAGTAGTAGTTAATTTCTCTCACCTTAAACTGTTTATAAATTAAGTTGATATAATAATCACATTACCTATTGGTGGAGGCAGAACTGCAAGTTCTTCTCGATTTTATTTTCCTCCGAACAAGTAATTGTTTGATAAATAATTGATATATTTGTGCATTAGGATTGTAGTATTTGATGATTGAACAATTAACCACGTAAAAACAAAATTCAATCAAAAGGATGCGAGCATCGCAAAATATTTCAAAAAGAAAGTAGGAATTTAGTCTTTCCACAGAAGGCATTTTTAATGAGTAGCATGGACGATGGTCATATCAATAACTGATGATTATCTTTGGTTGGTATTCTTTGAGTATTTGGATGCAACTTATAGTGTAACCTTTGGCGGTACCTAAGCTTCCACATGTTTATGTAAAGTTCACATTGAGTGACGTTTAGATCATGCTTTTTATACAAAAAAAAAATAGCACATAATTAAAACCTCTACAAGGCTGAATATCGAAAGCAGGTTGGTGTGGATGTCTTTTGTGCTATATCTTATCGGTTTCCTCTGCATATTCATGTGAAATATAACATGCATTTGTTCGATTAACCATCTCTCACCACAACCTATTACTTCAGAATCTAACACAAATACTCTCATGGTACAGAAGAAACATTGACTACTATATATCTTTATTCCCCCTAAACAGATATAAGCTATAAATGACTGTAACATGTTTGATCTATAAAGCGTTCAATCTTAGTATGGGAGTAGCAATGTATACTTCCTTTTCGTAAAACATATTTGATTACATGAGGAATAAACTTTTGTTTTCCAATTTGATTCTATGCAAGTATGCATTGCTTGCCTTATTGCAACCCCAAAATTGCACACATGCAGTTTTCTTCTTAAATTAAAATTAGTCAAAAAAGGAAAACAGCAACCTAGCAGTACTATCCAACAACAAGAAATCCATACAGCAAAGGACGCAGACCACTGCATGCAGAGATAAAGCAAAACAGAAAACTGCCAAGGAGGACGTAGTCAAATTAGAAAGCAGCCATGCAGCCCATGTGAAAGGAGACGGAATGTCTGGTATCTAATCAATAATCGCTGCAGCCACCCGTTATCTGATTAAGGCTGCTCAAGTGGCCCTTGAGTGCATTTGGGGTAACCACAATATCACCATCAACGACCATAACTACCATGCACTTAGAGTGGCAGAAGAAAAACTCCTTACAACACAAGAGAATGCACGAACAAAACAATGGCAGCTTAGCATGGCCCACCAGCAGGTAATCACCTAGCATAATGAATTTGCAAGGCAAACAAGAATGCTAGAAAAATATGCGACATCTTCTCTGATGTGATATCGCTCTGCGTGTACCCTTAGCGCCCATATAGTAAAGATCCTAGCATTAGGCACCAAGCCACCTGTGGGCCAAAGGAAACAATTCACAAAAGATCTTTATCACTTCATCACAGGCACTAATATTCCTGCAGGAAGCTACACCAGGATGATCTAATCTAGGAATAATTATCTATTTTTCTTTCATTTTACTGCAGTAGAGTCGTGCCATGTTCGGCAAGAATGGATGACCCCTCTCAGAGATGTATGAGCATGTGTTTCCCTCTTTAGCAATGTCCAACATGCATGATGCCAATAAATTTGCTTCTTTCTTATTTATTTTCCTACATCCACAGTTTTATGTACAATATCTGCTATCTTAAATTGATAACTTTAATTGTAAATAGTAAACACAATCCATATGAACACATCGTATCGATGGGCGTGGCGTGCCGCCGTGCGGGCTATGCTAGTAAAAAGCTAGGTCATTACCATGAAACTTCCCGACAATACTTTGTTACCAAGATATGATGCCTTGAGAAAAACCAGACTGAATAAATGAAAAGTGAGCATTCTTCCTGTTTTTTTTAAGTGAGGTGCTAAACATCTACTTTTCTCTCTCAAGGAATTAATGCCAGAAAAAAAGAGAGCAGTGCACTAAAAAATACTGGATTTTCAAAGGGTTTATCTCAAAGGATGAAAAATATGAGGCATAGATCATCCATTCTCTCAGGTTGTCCATGATGAAGAGCATGCATGTGCCATAGAGTTTCGAGTCCAAGGAGTTGGTCACAAATATCAAATATGTACTATATAATCATACCGAGCAGCAGCGGATCAAAGACGCTAGAAAAGCCTCACTTCCCCTTTGTTGCTTGGAATTGACTACCACACGCAAGCTAGACTGCATAAACAGGGCAGGCCATGGGCATGACAACCGTCAGAATAATTGAGGCACGGACACGCAGTAGCTAGATTAAACATATTGCATGACAAGGCATGTAGGACTACACGAGTTAAGAAACGAAGTGCTGCTGATCATGATGGCGGATGGTAAGAAGCAATGAATAACTTGATTGTATTAATAAAGAAACAACAGAAATAATTTAAAGACCACTTAGACTTTTCGTAACAGGCTACCATTGAGGAAACACCATGGGTTCCGGCCCCTGCCCATAAGAGAAGGAAACCATATATTGTCGACATGATTTCTGTTCTTTCCTTGGTCCATAAAGGGTAGCAGATCATGTTTATGTCAGCCAACATGCTTGTGTTAGAACCTAGATGCACACGGGAATTAGAGTCCAGTATTGTGACCAGGTTATGAAATTTAAATACTTTTGAAATTAAACATAACTTACATAACTATTGTCGTATTCGATGACACGTACGCTATTGTTATGCTCCTGTTTGGTGCACCCAAACATGTGAATCGCGGCAAGCAGCTCTCCCAGGTTGAAGCTGTGTCCCAGTGTCATTCTTCCCGTTGTTGTCTTGAGAAGGGCGCCATATAGTCGCCACAGAGGTGTGGTTTTTCGGACAACAGGCTCCATAGCACCTGATTTACTGTTCATGCGTGAAAATTACATTTTGAAGTTTCAAATTATTCTAGAAATAATACACAGGAACCTACATATGTATACTACATCTCTGTAAAAATTCACAATGGAATCACTTTGGTGTGAGCTGGGCAAGAAAAAAATAATGTACTTCTAGCACATGCACTATTCATTGTAAAAATCCATCATTTTTTGTGCAGATCACACCAAGGCATATTTCATCATGAAACTTTACAGAGATATAGTATACATCTATATGTTCATGTGTAGTTCTTTCACTCCGCTCCAAGTTCTGTCTACCACTCCACCTCCAGCTCTCGACTCTATCCTACCTTTTAATTAGCTACAAGACACAAATTTGGAGGAGAGAGTTAGTCCCGACCCTAGTTAGAGAGGACAGATATCAGAAGTTCAAACCACTCGTCCTTTTCTTTTCTTTATCTGACAAAGTATTGTTTCTTTATGCTACATGTGCTATGTAGAATATGTTCATGTTCATCATGGATCTATAACTGTATTTTAAAGCCATCATTTGCTCACTATTTTAATATTTACAGAAAAAAATATATTACAAAAATATTGTGAAATGTACAAGGAAATAACAGTGATTGACCAGTAATATAGAGTTCAAATCTGTCTTTTCTAACGTATAGGTACACACTATAAACCATCCTAAACTTGATATCCAGATGGGCCGCGAACAGCTTCACACATCCCAAACTTTAGACACACATCTGGAGCAAGCAACGAGCAGCATGGACATGTATCTTCTGCCCTACTTGGGTACTTTAAAATACTCCAAACATATCTCAAAATCCCATGAATATACACTAGAATACTACTAGAAGATAGTTTTTAGGGCACTCTTAGTACTGTAGAGGGAGAACGAGTATACCATTAACCTAATAACTGAATGTGTATGGTATAATGGATAAATTACAATAAGCCATTTTCTTTTGGTAATCGCTGTCCAGGCCCTTGCAGCCACAACGATCGACTGCCGCACCTAGTAGTCCTAGGTCGGACATACAAAGCTATTGCTACTACCAAGCTATTCTTTATGACCTCATTTCTTCTTGATCGACATTCATTTTGGAGTCGACTTTCTAAACCCTGGTGTATTATTTGCAAAAAGAAACATGGTGTATGTACAACCCTCTCTGTGTATTATCCAGTTTCAAATCAAGATTTGTGTGCTATCTCACTATCCTCACTACATACCTCTCATTTCAGTTTCTGTTAAACAACATAATCTATAATCTTCAGAATTTGATCTTCAACAAAACCTTAAGACTGCAATGTGCAGAAAATATTTTTGATTTTTTGGTGCATCTCATAAAATATATTAAATGAGACTTTTCCGGATAAGCCATATCATTTCGAGTATTTATTTTGCAAGAAAACCTTTCCGAATTGTTGTTTACATACTGTGGTTTGAATGTATTTTTGACTTGCAAAATTTAAAGTTCAGGTATTGTTTTATTTAAGAAATAAAAATGGAAATTTGTGCTAGATGGGGGCGGAGCTATACTCGGGTTCAGCCGATTTTCATATTCATCATAGATCTATAGTTATATCTAACATTGTACTAAAGCAGCGACAATTAATTTGGATTTGAGGGTGTAGCATTTTCTCTCTATCTTTACATTTTCAGCAAGAAATATACGAAAAAATTCGTTGAGGAAAGAAATATTACATAGCTATTGTGAAGTGTACAAACAAAATACTAATTATGCCCTAGTAATATCGATTTTGAATGTTTCTCTTCTAACTTAAAACTACACATTGTGACGCATCCTAAGTTTCATATGAGCAGCTTCACATAATATATGCATCGTCTACTCTACTTGGGTATCTTTGAATACTCCTAAACTTCACTCCTAGCATAATCCAAACATCCGGAAAATCTATATAACAATATGAAAATAGTTGCCAAGAAAACCAAATTATCCAGATACAATGGCAATTATCTTGGCTAGGCCTATCTATGTTCACATTCCTTTGTCCTTCAGACTGTAAAAGTCATCCGTATGTCCAACATCTTCAGTGTGATTCTTATTTTGTGCCACTAATTCAGATGAGGTTCTCGCTGGAAAATCATAAAGGCTTAGGAAAGGCCTGGCGATTTGGCCCACAATCAAACATAGAGAGAATCACATGTCCTCTCTAAACAAGGACAAACTCAGGATGATCATTAGACTAAAGCTGCAATTCTTTTGAGGGCATCCAAAGAAAGGACGGGTGCTTCTCAACCTACTAATATGCTCTTTGTTTTTATCCCTAATTCAAGGATGTGAAGATATCTATTGCTTGCAAGAGCCTTTAACAACAAGAAAATTGATATCTTTTGTGGGGCTTTCATTAAAGCATGTTGGAATGTCAATTGTGGACTTTTATTATGGCAAAGTCACTCTTCATAGTATTAATTCATCCATGATTACTCTTCTCCCAAAGAAGGACAATGAAGAATGCGACAATGACTTTAGACCAATGATCTTACATATGATTAATATATATCCAATTTGATCATTCGAGCAGACATATTAGATAACTGTGCAAAGGTCATGCTCTTTAGGCATTGAGAGATTCCCAAACCACAATAACTTACCGTTGTGTCCTCATTTCTTGTGGGTTGCTCTTTAGGCATAGAGACACGCTATCATCGCCGGACGAAAACCATAATGGGTCAGCACTGCCAGTACATACGATGACCAGTCACCTTAGTAGTCACCCAGCCATTCAGGTTGTGCTAATTTACTTCAATCCCGAAGGGCCTTATGAGAAATCATACATACATTTTTCTTTGTTATGAACCATGTAAAAATATAATGGAGTGTAACAGTTAGATGAATGCAAATGTGGGTCTGTGATAAATCATGCTTTGATCTATGATAGATCATTTTTGTATGAATTGATGTGCATTTCGATTACCTGACTACCTACAAAATATAAATTAGTCAAACCCTGAAATACACATTACAACCAATTTTTACTAGAGACACTCTCTGGGATACAAGGAAACTGTTTTTGTCGATTTTACAAATGGAACCGACTGGGATGCTTAACAATTCCAATTGGTTCTAAGGGCTGAATAAACCGAGGTGGAGATTTTTTTAAGTACTTACGCAACCACTTACAAAAGATGGAGTATCAGCTCTAGTTTGACATTGTCAAGCCGACCAAGGGTTGTGTAATAGAATAACCTTCTAAAGGCTTGCTATGCACAACTACCTCCGTCCGGATATACAAGGCCCTCTTAGTTTGGTCAAATTTTTACTACAAATTGAACTAAACACATATGAGCTACATGTCACAAAATTATACCGAAAGCTCTTCCTCATACAAATCGAATAGTATACTTTTTATAGCATATACCTCATATTTGTTAGTGGCATAGATGGTCACAATACGATCCAAAATATGAGGAGGCCCAGTAAACCCGGACGGAGGGAGTAGTGTACGCTAACAATTTTGATTCATTTATTAGATAACTTTGCAAGGTCATGCTTTTTAGACATAGAGAGTTTGCCAAGGGTCGCACATGAACTTTTTCTTCTCTTTGATTGGGCAAATTATCATACCGCAAGAACATAAAAAATAGTACTACAATGCACAGCTAGCTTAAATCTAACGGATGTGTACACATGCATGTTTGACTGATCATATGATAATGATAGATAATATCATAGGGAGTTTGTTTTAATATGAAATTTCTCGTATAAAATGAAGTCCAAATTGAAATCTCCATTTCATATATATGGACTAAAATCCTAGCGGTTATAAACACTGTTGACGTATTTTACGAGAATAATACATATAATTATTAAATATCCAATGTAAATTTTGAAGACTGATTAGATAACTTTGCAAAGCTCATGATGCGTTTTAGACATAGGAAGATTCCCAAATCACAGTAACAGAAAACAAAAAAGCATAATAGTACGGTCTGATTGCTACTTAAATCAACCTTATTTTGTGGCCTGTTTGACTAATAATTGATATGAAAATGAAAGAAAAAATTCTGTGAAGTTGGTTCTCATGAAATTCCTCGTATGAAGTGGAGTGCAAAGAAATTCTTAGGAATCAAATAAAATGGATTGCAAATTCTACAAACCATACATTCCACACACGGGATAAATCATAAGGATTACAAATCGGGCTAAAAAACAATGGATTTAGTTGTGCATATATATTATCAATATCTCCGCAGCCGCTAGATATATAACATGATGGATTGCATTTTTTTCCGAAAAGAATGACGGAGTGCATTCCTGCTGAGAAACTAACATTGGATTGGACAAGCTATGCTATATAGGTTGAGACAAAATAGAATAGTCCATCCAACAGAAATTCGAGGCACACTATATATAGCCATGAATATTGTCGTCATGCGAGCACTTTTGGGCCCAATCACAATCAGTACTCCTTTACTGCGTACCGAGCGTCAACCAGCGGTGGAAAATGCTCCGATTGCCAATGTCCTTCTGGTCCTGCAGTAGGGTAAGTGTGCCCTCTGCGAGGTTCACCTGGAACACATGGTTCTCGAACCTGCTACGAACCACCAGCAGCATCCCTGCGTCGACAGACGGGACTAGGTAGGACCTCAGGTGTAAGTGTAAGTGTAAGTGACTAGCCTGAGTAGCCTCCTGCCTGGCCGCGTACACGAAGTGAGGCTGCGGCTCGAGCTCCAACTTGAGGACGTCCCCTGTGAGGGACGGGACGTAGAAGCGGCCGCCCAGGGAGAGGCCGCCCTCGCCGTCGAACAACGGAAGCTCGCCGTCCTCGTTTGGGGCGAAGTATCGCCACTGCCACATGGCGTCGCTGGGCCTGGCGTACTTGACCATGTAAATGGAAAACAGCGTCACGAGGAGCACCACCGTGGGAGTGGGAACAGCGTCCGGCCCGTCGTAGATGATTGCTGCGGCCTTGATATCCCCTGTTACCGTTACGCCGTTCGCCCTAATCCAGAAGAAGGGAGTGGGCAGGTTGGCGGCGGCTCCGGTCACCGGGTTGAACAGGCACACCTTGTGCGTGCCCGAGGCTAAGAGCAGGCAGCCCTCGGCGCTGGCGATGACTTGACCGTGCTCCTGAGGGATCTTGACCCGGATGGAGGCGCCGGTGATGACGTTCACGAACCTGGCTTGCTCACCTGGGATCTGCAGCATCTTCCAATGGCGCGGGAAGAAGCGCGGAATCATGCCCATGAGCTTCGGGTCCGTGACGACGCTGTCCCTCCATGGCTTAACGGTTCTCAGGCGGACGAGGTCCGTCACGTCGTAGCGCAGGAGGATCTCGGCCACCTTGGATACGAGCTTGTGCGGGAGGTCGTCCCAGTTCCCCTCATCGGTCGTTGGGATGATACTGCAAATCGATTCAGCAGATCTACGATTAGCTTAACTGGAGCATAATTTGGAACCAAACACGCGTGCATACAACCTATTCACGAGATGAGGTTTAACGAATTGGAATCAGCCGAATTATATCAACAACAACAAGGCAACTAGAAAATAGATCCGCAAGCAAGAACATCTAATTAATTTACGGACCTTTCGTGGCCGCTATCGTCGGCGCCGGGAATGAAGCCATAAAATGGCCGGCAAATCGCTGGTTCCATGGAGGAAGCGGCGGCGGCTACAGGGAGCTCGTCAACCAGTCCCTTGGATGGTTGCGGCGGCTAGGGTTTGGGGCTGGTGGTTGGAGAGGGCCAGGGATGGATTGGATCAACTTATACGGTGGCGGCCATGTAGAAATGGAAAGGAGCAATGGTGGTACGAACAGCTAGCACACCACATGATGTCTGACTTAATTTCTCGTGAGAATTGCTTCGCCGTCAACCGTTAGATGCCCATACTACGGCCTGTCAAGGTTCTACTGATGATTCGCTGGAGACTGTCACGCGCCAGGAAAGCCGATCCAAGCAGAGACAGGTCGGAGCAAGTGATAGAAACTTTCCTAAACTAACAATCTATAGGTTTTCTTTCTCCTTTTGATTTCAAAATACATTAACTCTTTCTCTCGTTTGCGCGCGCAAAATCTATTCTAGGATGATTTCAGTCATTTTAATGGGCAGTGAGCCCATTGAAAACCCTAAAACGTATGTTTAAGAATTTTTATCGGAGGGTCCAGCTTCAAGAAAGCTCCAGGCGTAGTTTTTTTCTTTCCAAGGGGCTCGGAATGGGCTAATTGTTTAAAATGTTTTTTGAACATCAGTACAGACACAAGCGCTCATACACGCGCATACACTCATCCCTATGAACGCACACACGCATACCCTACCCCTATGAGCACCTCCGAAAGACTGAGCCGACATATCATCTTGAGATTTACGAAGTCATCGTAGGCGCCTCGCCGTCGACGGGAACGTCTCCTCCCACTGAATGCGCATCGCCGGAAATCCTGAAATAAATCCAGAAATAAATGCGAGCACCAGGATTTAAACCCTGGTGGACCGGGATACCACAGTCCCTCTAACCATCCAACCACAGGTTGGTTCGCAATTGTTTAAAATGTTGAATTGAATGAAATACGACATTATTGTTAATTCTTGAAAAGGCCCTCGCTCCCTCCCGTGTCGCACTGCTTGGGCAACTCAGGGGCAAACCTAGCTCACCGCCGCCAGGCCCCCTCCAACACCTCCTCTCCTCCACCGCTGTCACTAGCCCTCGACGTTGTGGCGGCAGCTCTTGCCCCACAAGGCGGCATGGGGAGAGTTGGGTGGCTGCATTAGTCCGGTCGGCGGGCATCACCGCAGGAGATGGCGGTGTGGGCGTGCGTACTCCGCGTCTCGGTGTGTGGGGTACGTCATGGCCACTACTCGATCTGCTCGTCGTCACTTGGCCGCGGTATGTGCGGGCTATTCCCTCGATGGCGGATCTGGCCAGTCTGCCTCGATCCATGTGTAGTCATGGCCTGCGCACGTGTGGGCGACCCTGGGTGGCGGTGCCCTATCCTCGTTCGATGGCGACCACAGTTTACGTAGTGGAGGGGTCAGGCTCCTCCGATTTGAATCAACGGCTTCAGATCGGCTCGTTGGCAGCTGCAGTGTGTCCCTATTTGGCCGGGCTAGCAGGCGTGTGCGGTTGGCGACTTGGGTGAGAAAGTGGTGGGTGGGGTGGTGGTGCTGTGGTGTGCGGTCACATGAGTGCAAGTGTGGGCTGTGACTGTTTGATCTTCTACAATAGCGAGGTTGGAGTATGGAGGCATGGCGGTGCCGCACTTGGAGGTGATAGGGTGGCTAAAAATGGCGGCATGAGGGATCGTGAT
This sequence comes from Triticum aestivum, assembly GCF_018294505.1. Classification (NCBI taxonomy): domain Eukaryota; kingdom Viridiplantae; phylum Streptophyta; class Magnoliopsida; order Poales; family Poaceae; genus Triticum; species Triticum aestivum. The sequence continues at coordinate 588,832,886 of NC_057813.1, read as the reverse complement.
GGTGTTGTTGGCCGTGTGGGTGGTGGTTGGTGGTGGTGACTTGATGAGCATGCTTGATCGCTGCCAATGGCAGTTTAGCCGGATGGATTGTGGCGATGATGGTTTGGTGAGCTCCGAGTGAAAACCTAGCTCGACCTCAGTCAATGCCAGCCTCGGGGGCGTTGACGTGAAGCCCCTCCACCTTCCCTTGTCATCTCGGTCTCGTGCTTTCCTTGTGAAAACCCAAGCTTCGGCCTTGGTCGAAACATGCATCAACGGTGATCCTCGCCGCTTCCCCTTGGGGGCGACAACTTCGAGGTCCGGTCTATGGTCAGTTGATGATGGTGCCTACAGCTTTGTTAGCTTCATCGTCGGCTAGGCCTGTGCGTGGCGTAGGGGTGGGTGTGGAACTCGGAGCGACAACTCCTGAAGTATCATGTGCTTGGCTTTAGTCGCTTGGGCGGCAATGTCATCGACTAGGATGGTTCACAGCCTCGAGGTCTGTGTGGAAGTCGGAGCGGTGGCTCCAGAGATCTCCTTTGTGATGGTGTTGGTTTTGGTTGCTAGGGCGACGGAGTCATCGACTAGGTTGGTGCACGACCTCGCGGTCGGTGTGGACGTTCGAGGGATGGCTTCGAAAACCGGCGTTGGGTGGTTGGATGTCGTCTCTTGTCAGTTAGATGGCGGTGTCGTCGGCTTGGTTGATGCATAGCCTCGGGGCTCCTTGCTCCAGCGTGCTGCCGCACTTCGGAGAAAAAGGAGGAAGGAAGGAAGAGGAGGAGGAAGGAAGAGGAGACGAGGTGAGGAGATAAGTGAGAGAAGAAAAGAGAAGATGAGAGAGAGAGAGAGAGAGAGAGAGAGAGAGAAGACACTCACAGCCTTTCGATATAAGCAAATCTAACAGCCACAACATGTGATCCATGGGAGCACTATGCTAGCCAATCAGAACATAGCATCTGTAAGCCGGGTATATGGGAAAGGATACTAGGCGTATAATGGGATAAGCCGAGTGCAAAACATATTTTTTGGGGTTTTTCTGTTTTTAGATAAAACATCTAAAAATACAATGCATTGGGTGGTTGTATCTAATTATTGTTTGCACGACCTAGGATGTGTCAGAAGAGCTGATGCATGTGAGTGCCCTTAAGCCTTTTTTTTTGCAAACCGACATATTAATTTGCTTAAGATTGTAATATGAAACAATGATTTAGTGACCACTCCCGGTTTAAGGCCACCCTAACATTGTTAAATTGCATAGACCTACCTAATTTATAAAAATCTTCCTACGATATCATAGTATATAGCATAGACATTACCAATTCACCAAAGATCTTGCATCAGTAAGAAGTTTATGCAATACTAGTAAGATGCGCATGCTACACTACGGAATCACAAATGATCAAGTAGACATTGTTTACTCAGGAGTTCCTGGACAAAAAAGATGTATGATGACATTGATCACAGTGATGCTATATTGTTGATAAGTACGCATTGAGCATAAATCAAATGTATGGTTTCTGATCGATGACCCCCTTGTCCAAGCCAAACATTTTCTTCTCCATTTTCACCTTGCCAAAGATTTGTTGTTCTCTCCACCCAGCTTTCTCATTACTATCCAAATTGAGGGGACAGAGCATGTGGCAAATAGAAAATCCATCCACACACATTTGGGAACTATGCCAATACTAATCTGCTTTTGGTTAACTACAGGCTCCACCTCCAGCCCACACAATTAATATATCCAAATAACATGCATATTGTTGCTTTAGCACACACTTTCAAGAACAAACAAGAATGAAGTAGAAGTGTTCGACTGAATACTTCGATAAACATGGAAAATTCGAATCTGAGCCCGAGCTCATCTGCACCTGCGCTCACGAAAAAAAATCAAAATAAATACTAGAAAAATTCAAAAAATTCCAAAAAAAATTTGGTGGTGGACAATTTGATGCGTGAGGTACTCTCTAATTTTCAAAACATTTGGACTTCTGTGCAGCTCTCAGCAAAAAAGACAAATCGGAGGTCTGTAAAAATGTGTACTGTTCATATACTGTTCTGGTCTGATTTGTCTTTTTTGCTGAGAGCTGCACAGAAGTCCAAATGTTTTGCAAATTGGAGCGTACCTCACGCATCAAATTGTCTACCACCCAATTTTTTTTGGAATTTTTGGAATTTTTCTGAATTTTTTACGAATTGTTTTTTGACCGGGTGCAGATGCACCCGGGCACCGAAACGCCGTTCTCGATAAACATGCACAAGCATGCTGCATACAGTACCACCATGAAGAGAAAAAAATATTTTAGATTGATTCATGCTTAGTTACATATACCATGGGCATCTATGAGGCCATGGGATAATTTTCCATCTGCAAATAATAGTATACCCTTCTTTTAGTTATTTGCTCAAAACATTTGTGCCAGCAATATTAGCTCTTGAGCTCCAACTTAATCTATCTTCTGCCTAGAAAGACATTAGGCAATAAGTACTGCATATATATAAATGGTATGTAGTATGTTTTGACAAAGAAAAAAAGCAAGGAGCCTGTAGAGGGTCTGTAGTATATTTAGACCAAGGAAAGAGTCATACACTACGCTTGCACTACATTTTGTACCGAGCAAATAAACAAAAAAAAATAAAGTAAAAGATGCTTTTTGAATCATATATGTATATAAAAGGGGTGAGTGCACAAGTACATACATACGAGAATATTAGTATTGGACTACTTGTAACTTCCTTAACCAGGTTTTGCAAAGAAAAATGCTGATAATAGACAGCAATGAAACAAATATTCCTGGTGTGGCCTGAATAATTGGAGTGGAGAAGTGAAAGCATTGGAGAGCTGCATCCCATATTCTCTATCCCATGAACATACCATGCCGCAAGGTGATCAGATGGCAGACATAATTTTCTCGCACAGACTTCAAGTGTTGGAAGTTGGACGACAAGGGGTATCAACTGTGACCTCACTTCTAGGTCGGTTGCCAAGGAGAATGGCTTGTTGTGCCATATGTTCAGAACCTGAGGGCAATCAGATATGCTTCTCCACATATGCACAATCTGAAGTCAACAGAAGCAATGGACATAGCAAACATAATATATAAGTATAACTAACATAGAATTAACACTTTATGAGAAAGGGAGGAATGCAGAATTAACGAGACAAATACTGCAACCACAAAATTTTGCAATGATAATTTGGTCATGCATCTATCAACGATGAAAATGATACAAGAGGCATACGAGAGAACTACAGTCTGACAGAGGCAAATACTAATTCCTCTCTCTGTAGAGCATAGGCTAACCATGAACGACAATAGAGCTGCAGTACTTGGGTGCTTGCGATGAAATTATATAGCTATTGGCACCAAGGACATGGATAAATAGAATTTGACGAAGTGCATTACTTGTATCATGAATTAAAACAGAGACCATCCACCTAAATACTAACAGTAAAGTAGTAGCTCTGGACTGTTGAAAATGCTAGTTTACAAAATTTTGAAGCTCGCTTTGCAGATAATAGGAATAACCTAACACTATTAGGGAAAAGCCTAGCGGCAGCGTGGGTTTTAGGCCTATCAATAGCGTGGGACGATGCGCTACTGATAAGACGCTACAGCTAACGTATAGCAGTAGCGCCTGTCGTTCCATGCTACCGCTATACATGGATAGCTGTAGCGCGCTTCAGAGAAGAGCGTTGCTGATATTATCTGCAGCGCTTTTTACAGGAAAGCGCTACTGGTAAGGAGGCGCTACTGCTAACTTTTTTCCCCTCGCTACTACTAGTTCTATTAGTTTTTTTTTCTGCATATTTGTTTTGTATTTGAATAGGCTTTATACAATAATCTTTAGCATATCATACACATACAAATGTAATAATAGCATATACATACAACTAGTCTCATCAAATCATGTCATCATCATAATCATCATCCAACACAAAGTGGTCTCTCGTCATCATCTCGAAAATAGCGATACAAATCTCGATTACTTGCAAATACATCGTCATCCATCTAAACAATGATATACGCGAGAAGAGCTATCACTTTGTGTGAGAGTGGAACTATGCAGTACATGAGTTCGTATCCCTCTCTCGCATTAGCGTGAACCTAAACTAACTACTGCCTGTCGCTCGGAAACCAAAAACCGGTACACCTGGGCCTGACACTCCGGCCACTCGTCGTATATATACTCCTGGCGTAGCACTTCTTCGCCATCGATGATCTATGCACCTGCATCGTCACATGAGTCAATGATATGCAACATATATAGTTGAGCAACAGAAAGAGACAGACTTGGCAAAAATAGAAACAACATATCATAAGCATAAATAACAAAGTTCATTGTACCCAAAATGCCCTAACTAGAGTGATCTTCGCTAGTCGAGGAGGAGGACGGTTTAATTACATCACAAATAAAGTTTCACCGTGCATAACTCAAAGTTTTGTCATATATAAAGTATGGACTAAACGGACACATTGTCATATATCGACAATCACTCCACCATGTCGTGCCATCCATCCATGTCAGGGAGATAGTCCCCGAGCTTAGTGAAAGGCTTCATGTCGAGACGCTGAGAGGCTACCCATGTTCGGACGTCTTCCCGCGACATTTGTCCTTCTCGTAGAACATCCCTGTTTTTCCGACGACCTCCTTCATGATGATTTGGGCAAGTTCGCGCTGGATGTTATAGAACTCAGCTCGAAGTCGATGATCCTCGATATCTCCTATGTCCTTTGCCCATTGCAGAATATGGGCATCGCCGGATCTAGGTGACATGTGAAGGTTCTGGTGATCCCGTCTGTACTCCAGCATGTGGTGTAGGATATAGAATCCATCATTAAGAGAATCGCTCGATTGCTAGATGCAGCAGAAGTCGGTCTTATGGCTGAAGGCGAGCCTGCCGCCCCTTCTCTTCTTGTCTCTGACCTCTCCACCCCGTGCTTGGTAGTAAACAATAGTACTGCCGAGAACATCCTTGATGTGGGTGTAATCCTTTTTGTGAATGTTCTTCGACGAGTCCAAGTAAAGAGCGTGGGAGTATCAGGGATAGAGGATGATGAGGACAGCGCGCCCGCCGCTGCGCAAAATAAGTACACCTTAAATTAATTAGCCTCCATTGTGCAAATGAATGATTGAAATCGAAGGAAGGATAGCTGCACGGATGACTTACACGGGATGATAAGGCAGGAGAATCGCCTCCTTGTCCTTATTGGCGAGCATGAAACTGACGATGTATTCCCTCGCGTATTCACAGTGCTTTGCGCAGACTCCCAAGAAGCCCTCGTGCATGTAGTATGGGTCAGCGACACAGATATGAGGTATCTGCTCAACCCCGATGATGTAGTTCATGTGCAAGGCATAAAGGCGGACAAACGTAAAATCCAGCTTCTTCACGTGAAACATGTCGAATATGTAATCGAATCGAAGGAAGAACTTATCCGCGGGGAAGCAGTCGACGCACGACATTTGCCGCGGAACGTTAACCACGTAGAGTGGGTATCCTGGATCTTTCGAGGCGATGATGCCTTTCTCTATCCGCATCACATCGTCATGAAGTCTCCTTAGATCGCCGAATCTGGCCCCTAGTGCTCTTGCAGGTAGGATTGGTTGACCGGGGATATGCCATTTATCCGCATCGAGGATATCTATACGGTCCTGAAGCCGAGGCTGCTGAGGCGTCTGGATCATAGAATCAACTTTTTTGCCTTTCCTCGCTCTCTTTCTAGACTTCTTTACTACCGGAAGGTCGTCCATAATACGTTCAGCCTCCGGAGACGACAATTCAGGCACCAACTCATGACGCTCAAACCCTGAGTAGGCGCCAGTATAGACATACTGTTGAGTGCCATCGTCATCCTCATCCTCATCCATGGCGACGTCATCAGCAGCTAATGGAGCCTCCTCCTTACCCCGTCCGCTATCACCCAACCCGACACCCGACGCTAATTGGGTAGGTGGGGTGTTGATGTTCATACCTTGCTGAGGCTGCGTGCTCGTGGGTGTGCTCCCGACCGCCTCCAGACGAAGTAGACTTTTTGGCCACAACATGACCCACCCATTGAAACAACCACCAAGCCGCCGCGGGGTCTCGTCGTCATCCCCCACTAGTATCAGAGGAGGCAAATTCTCGTGGCCCGGTTTGACACTGGCCACGGAAACCTTGAAGACGTTCGGGGGGATCGGCCGGCTGTGGAACAATGGTTCCTTCGGCTTCATTATCGTCGCCTTCCCCACGTCCACCTTCTGGTCGCCGATGGTGTACAATATGGTGCACGAGGTTCCGTCGGCCTGCAAAGAAAAGTCTGCGACGTGAGACATTCGAAAGGCAACGAAAATGAGAGATTATACATTTATTGAAGGGGGCCGGTGTGCCAGATACCGTGAGGGCGTCGAGCTCAGCCAAAGACGAAGCACCGCCGAGCACGTCCGGTGCCGGAGCCGGTGCGGTAGCAGGTGCAGGAGCCGGTGCGGGAGCAGGTGCGCGAGACGGTGCGGGAGCAGGTGCGGGAGTAGGTGCTGGTGCAACGCTAGTCGAGCTGCTCCCCAAGAAGTCAGCAAGGGGAAAGTCCACTGCATTTTTTTTTCTGGATTTTGCTTGGTCCAAGTGAAAACGGGCGGAACCAAGGAAGTAGACATATCTGCAACCACCTGTTTTGCGGTAGCTATCGCTGTTGCGACTGTCTGAGATGATTTCTTCTCAACCGCAATCTCAACCTTCTTGTCAATGTTTTCTTCAGTTAACCTCCGTCTTTCCTTTCTCTCCTCCGTGGTCTCATGGTAGTACTTCTTCCACGTGGCGCCGTCTCCGACACCGTGCACGCGTCAATACGACGGTCGAGTATCCACCGGGAGTCGTTTCAATATGTTCAATGCCCGGTTGAATGGAGTGTCCCACTTGGGCCTCGCCAATGCCTCAGACGGCGAGTCGCTTTCGGCCGCAATCCTGTGCTACTCTCTCTGCAAAAGGCACAATGATTTTCTACAAATATGACTAACGTGTGCAGTCGAATTGATCATAACTAAAATTACCAGCAGTCTCATGAACTCCGTCATGACCGGGTTTGTCTCGTAAACCTTCTTCACTGGGTCCCAATGGTGCCGGGCCCTGAGGACGTCACGCTCCTGCGGGACGGTGAACTCCGCCAAGGGGTCTGGTATGCCCAGACTCGCAGCTTCCGCGTCTTCCTTGGCCCATTTGGACCTTTTTCCGCCGTAACCACGGCTTCCGAGGTGGTGGCTCCCAAAGTTCCTCTCTTGAAGCCCCTTCATGTACTTATACTTTTTTTGGCAGCTTCGGCCTCGCAAGCCTCCTTGAATATTTGAAACTGCTCTTCCGTGATTGTCGGATTATCCTTTACAATCTCGGAGTAGGGTTCCTTGTTGATGATCCTTGCTTTCACCCTTGTTTTCCAGGCGGCCAACGCATCGCTAAACTTGGTCATGGCGTGTTTGTTTATCTTCTTCGTTGCCGAGTCCTTATCTGGATCTTCACAATCCTTTTCATTCCGGCCCGGGAACAAGAATATCCGGTGAAACTTCTTTAGGAGGGAGGGCCTCATATTATCTATCTTCTGTAGTTTCTCATCGTTGATGGTGGCGGTTGTCCGTACGATGCAGCCAATTCGATTGTCGTAGCACGAGCACGCTTCCTCGGGCGCCTTTGGCTCAAAATTGCCATCGTCCACCTCTGTGACCACCAGTCTAGGAGTTTGTTAGGAAGCCGTTGCCTCTTTGCTTTCGGTTCTACACCAGCTCCACTCCCCGAGGCAGCGCCGGTCTCAGTCTCAGCGCCGGTCTCAATGCCGGTCTGAGTCTCAGCGCCGGTCTCAGTCTTAGCACCGGTCTGCGTGTCGGTCTCAGTCCTTGATGCCACTGATGGGTCCAGCAACAACATCGGTTGATCGTCGGCAAGGCTCAAAAATTCGTCTGCCGCCCGGTAGACGTCGTCGCAATCACCAGAACCCTTTCCTTCATCGTTGCTAGCCATGTTACCTATGATTAAATCTAGTCAATTAATTCTAGACCTAATAAAATAAATAATGACATAAAAAAGGCCTATTGTTTGCAAGAATGTTGACTCCTTCCTGGTGCGGCAAATCCCGAGCACTCGATATGTCCTAGTTTGTAGCACAAGTCATGCCAAAATTCACGAAATTTTTTGGCATGACCTTTGCTAAAAAGTGGACAAATCGAGAACCTGAAATTTGCCGGAACCGAAATGAATCAACATTCCGGTACAACATAGGCCACTCAGCTTCATTCCCTGGAAATAGTGTTCAAATATCCCTCTTCGACACCGCAACACATGTCCAAATATACACGAGCAACCACATGTCCAAATTTCACAAACTAATTCAAAAACAAAGTGTAGAATAAAATTCATTTAACTACTAATAGAACAAAATTCAGTTAACTTTAGTGCTCTATAATGATGAAAGGAAAAAAAATCAGTTAACTACTAATTTCATTCATTTACGTTATTCATTTAACTTCACCTAATTAACCTAATGTACCACTACTCCTAGCAGCACTACTAACCTAATTAACCTAGCAAAACCCTACTGCCCTAACTAAAAAACATCTAATTAACATGTACTAGTACCACTACTACCCTAACCTAATTAACATCTACTAGTATCACTATATACTATACAAGCAGCATCTACCCTAATTAAACCCTACTGCCCTAACTAACTTTTGTTGTAAACCAAATTTTTTGCTCTAAACTAATTTTTTCTCTAACATATACTACTTAACATCCTTTGCTCTAAACTAATTTTTTTGCTATAAACTAACTTTTGCTCTACTAATTTTTGCTCTAAAATGCAGAGAGAGACAAGTGGGGGGAGGGGTGGGGGACTTATAGAGATGGGAGAGACGGTGGCGGGGAGGTGCTCGACGGCGGAGGCATGGGCGGAGAGGGCGGGCTCGGGCACGGGCAACGGCGGTCCTGGGCGGGCTCGGGCGGCGGTGAGGTGGAGGGCGGCGGCGGTGAGGTCGAGGGCGGCCTCGGGCAGCGGCGGTGAGGCTGAGGGCGGCCTCGGGCGGTGACGATGAGGATGACGGCGGCCTCCGAGGGAGACGGTGAGGTTGCGGGCGTCCACGCCGGCAGGAGACGGCGGTGAAGGGGGGCGACGGTGAATTGGGGAGACGGTGGTGAGGGCAACGGATTTGGGGAAGAAGTGGTGGCCGAGGGAGAGGGAAACCGTTGTTTAAGTGAAACGTAACGGTAGCGCGTTCCTGAAAACACGCTATAGCTACGTTAGCTACAACGTGTTTCCTGAAACGCGCTACTGCTATTTCTTTCTCCTTTTTTCCTTTTTTCATTTAATTTTCTTTACATTTTATTTTTTTCCTTTCTCCTTTTTCTATTTCTTTCATTTTCATTTACTTTTCTACTTGTTTTTCATTTCATTTTATTTTCGTTAGCAGTAGCGCCTTACACATAAATGCGTTGCTACAACAAAATTAGCGGAAGCGCTGTTTCTAAAAGAGCGCTACTACTATGTGTAGGCGACCGGCTTAGTTGTGGGAATTTTTTTAGTAGCGCTTTTACAGAGAGACGCGCTACTGCTATATATGTATCTGCAGCGCGGTTTTTTCGCGCGCGCTACTGCTTTCTAGCAGTAGCGCCCTTTTTTGACACGCGCTACTGCTAAAATTCCGTGTATAGGCTTTTCCCTAGTAGTGTAAGGATATAATTACTCATGCATGAGCTTTGACATGTTCAAGCATGTCCAGCATACAAATTTCCTCTAAAGGTATTTGTCGGTGTCAAAACCGGCGGATCTCGGGTAGGGGGTCCCGAACTGTGCGTCTAGGCGGATGGTAACAGGAGACAAGGGACACGATGTTTTTACCCAGGTTCGGGCCCTCTCGATGGAGGTAAAACCCTACTCCTGCTTGATTAATATTGATGATATGGGTAGTACAAGAGTAGATCTACCACGAGATCAGAGAGGCTAAACCCTAGAAGCTAGCCTATGCTATGATTGTTGTTGTTCGTCCTACGGACTAAAACCCTCTGGTTTATATAGGCATCGAAGAGGGTTAGGATTACACAGAGTCGGTTACAATGGTAGGAGATCTACATATCCGTATCGCCAAGCTTGCCTTCTACGCCAAGGAAAATCCCTTCCAGACACGGGACGAAGTCTTCAATCTTGTATCTTCATAGTCCAGGAGTCCGGCCAAAGGTGATAGTTCGGCTATCCGGACACCCCCTAATCCAGGACTCCCTCAGTAGCCCCTGAACCAGGATTCAATGACGACGAGTCTGGCGCGCATATTGTCTTCGGCATTGCAAGACGGGTTCCTCCTCCGAATACTTCATAGAAGATTTTGAACACAAGGACAGTGTCCGACTCTGCAAAACAAGTTCCACATACCACCTTAGAGAGAATAATATTTACACAAATTCAATCTGCTGACGTATTTTGTGGCGTGACATCACACCACGGCCAAGCCTTTATTCGAATCGTTTTTACTGTCCCACCTCAACGCATTTAGTGAGGCGGTTTCCTTGGCACGTCTTGTCAAAGCAGAGATCGTGTTCCTTTATTACAGGATTCTCATCAATACGGGCGTGGGTAACCCAACTGCGCCATTGATTACGGCGCTTGGGAGATAAGCGAGTTTTAGCAGGCTGGTGGGGACGCATAGATTTGTCCACCCATATAAGGGGACAAGGATCCACCTTTATACCTACGCCTTCTTCCTCCTTTGCTCATCCATTTCCGCGCACTCGAGCTCCAGCGCCCAAGTCCGCACATCGCCCCCCCAACCTTCTCCAGCCATGTCCGGAGCGGGAGGCAGGTGGATGGCCTCCTCTGTCACGGAGGGGCACATCAAAAAGCTGCGGAAGGCCGGATACTTGTCCAACGACATCGCGCATCGGCTCCCCGACAAGGGGCAGCTCATCCCCACCCCCAGGCCCCATGAGAGGGTGGTGTTCCTCACCCACTTCCTCCGTGGACTAGGTTTTCCACTTCACCCATTTGTTGGGGGCCTCATGTTCTACTACGGCCTGAATTTCCACGATCTGGCCCCGAATTTTATCCTCAACATCTCGGCGTTCATCGTCGTGTGCGAGGCCTTCCTCTGCATCCATCCCCACTTTGGCTTATGGCTGAAGACCTTCAATGTCAAGCCGAAGGTAGTGGGCGGCCGCCAAGCGGAGTGCGGAGGTGCCATGGTGGGCAATATGGCCAACGTCCTATGGATCGAGGGCTCCTTCGTGGAGACCATAAAGGGGTGGCAATCGGGATGGTTCTACATCACCGAGCCGCGCAACCCTAAATGGGCAGCGGCCCCCGAATTCTGATATGGCTTCCCTACACGGCTCACCTCCTAGAAAGAGACGGGCTTGACGTGGGGTAATTTGGAAGAGCTGACCGGACTTCAAACCTGCGTCCAAACCCTGGTAAACAAGAAGCTCAAGCTTGTCAACGTAGTCCAGGTCATGCTCATCCGCCGGATCCTCCCGTGCCAACAACGGGCCTTTAGCTTGTGGGAGTTTGATCTGGCACAACACCAAACCTTGAGCAGGCTCTTCGATACTACGTACGAAGATGCCTGGAAGGTGTTGTTCAAAGGCGCCGAGGCTCCCGCATCCGCTACCGAAGATCGCGGATTCATCTCACAACGTCAAGCCAGCGAGGTAAGCTACTTTACCCTTTACGTGACTCTTGTTTTCCATAGTTTGACTCTATGCGGGATCTAAACTCCCTTGCCTTTGACAGGATTGGCAGAAGATGTCCGAGCAGATTGCCTGTTCGGCTCCCTTGCCAGAAGACCCAGCGGACGCCCGATTGACGGGGCTGCTGGTTTCGGCACCTCATGTGGTGCCGGAGAAGAAGGCCAAGAAAAAGGCCACGGGAACTCGAAGGAGTTCCCGGCGCCAGGTGTTGTCGGACTCATCGTCCGATGACTCCGAGGCGGACTCCTCCCGCGAAGACGAGGAGGAGGAAAAAGAGGCCTCTCCCCCAGCGGGGGAGAGAAGAAAAGGAAGGCCGCCCCAACTGGGGAGGCCGAAGGGTCCAAGAAGGGAATGACCCCCTCCCTCCGGACTACTCCACCAACACCGACGACGGCGAGGATGAGTGGCCACCGAGGGCTAAGCCCCTGGCGAAATCGTAAGTGTCCGGATACCAGAACAACTCATGGCGTTTCACTTGTCACACAGAATCTCCTAACGCCGAATATAACCCTGCAGCCCGCCCAAGGACGGGCTCGACGCTTTAACGAGCGGCTCCTTGGATTCGTCGGACGTGAATAGCACCTCACTTCCGGCTGCCTCCTCTCCTCACGCTGTGAATGACGCCGAGGTGGGGTCCCAAAAGGGGCCCGGCCAGGAGGAGGCGGACCAGGAGGCGCCGCAAGGCAACCTCCCGGACTCCAGGCGCAAGGGGGATAAAACCCGAAAGGGCTCAAAGTCCGGCCCTGGGCCGGACTCCGCACCAGAACCTTCAGCGGTTCCGGAGTCCGGCAGGCGGCCCTTTCGTAAGAAGGGCGAGACCGCGACACCGGTGACCTCCGTCCAACCGGAGGCACCAGATAATTTGCTGGAGGCACTTAACAGCGCCTCCATCAACGAGGAGCACCGCATTGTTATGAGTGTGGTGATCCAGAAAGTTCAGTCCGCCAAAAGCGGGCCGACAGAAGCCTGTGCTAGCCTTCTAACAGGCTTTGAGGTATGTATGTAAAACATGTGAAAATGTTACCGCATAGACAGTAGCCCCTGATGCTCAGTTTGGTGTTCGGAAGGAAAAGCCGGACTGAGGATCTAAAAAGATATACGCAAGAGTCTAACATAAAAATGTCAATATGGGAATGCAGGCCGCGCTGCTGACCTCTACCGCACTTACTGCGGAGGTCGATGCATTGAAGCAGAGCCTCGAGCAGTCCGAGAACAAGCTCGGCCTTGCCAAGAAGCAGCTCGAGGACAAGGAAGGTAGGTAGTACCTTATATAAGTGTATATAAAAATACTTGGTTGCAAATAGTGATAGGACCAACGTGAATGTGACAGGGGCCACAGCCGAGGTGGCGACCCTGAAGGAAGCGCTGTCCAGGGCCGAAGATAATGCGGCCGTGGAGCGCATCGAGCGAGAGAAACAAGAGGCGCAGGTGGCGGAGGTGCGGCAAGAGCTCAATGCTCTCGTGAAAAAACACGAGAGTTTAGAGCTTGACTCAAAGACGCGAGAGTCCGAGCTTGCCTCGGCACTTGAAAGTGCCAAATTTGCCAAGGCCGAAGCCCAAAAAGCCCTCCAGGAGATTGATGCAATGAAAAAGATAGCGGTGGGTAAGGCATTCCTTATGCAAAGCAAGCATGTGAAAGTGAATTACGTGTTACATACCCGAATCTGGAGCTCTCCAGGAGCATTCGCAGATCTGCCCCGCAGTGTGTCCGACGCCGCCACATTCTACCGAGCCGAAGAAGGGAGCTCGACGGAGAAGGTGTTCTGGTCCCAGTATGCTGAGGCCGGACACCCGGTGCCCTTGAGCGACCAACTGAAGCAGCTGGTCGAGCTCCATTGGGTAGCCGAACAGGCCATAAAGGGCCTTATAGGCCGGCTGTGGCCTGGGGAGGTCCTTCCTGAGAGCTACTTCGGGTTGGTAAGGCGGCTGGTGTATGCCTGTCCCTGGCTTGAAGTCATCAAGCGCTCCATCTGCATCGAAGGTGCTCGTAGGGCCCTTGCCCGTGCTATAGTGCACTGGGGCAAGATGGACGCTGAGAAGCTTGTGACGGACAGACCACCGCCGGGCAAGGTGTATCGCAAGCCCGAGATGTATTATGAGGGCGTCCTGAAGGGTGCCCGCCTTATAGCGGGTGAATGCTCCAAAGATGTAATTTTTGAGTGAACTCGCACTTGTTATCTTGTACGCTGAAAACTTGGTCATATGCGCTAAGCAACGCTTGTGAATTTAAAATATTACCTTCTGTGCGGCCATTTATTAATTTTGAGAGATGGCGAGTCGTCGGCTTCTCCCCCCATGCCATGAGTGCTGGGGTGTTCGGAATAAACTTGAGCGCTCTTTTTCCCATTCTTGGGTCCTTGGAGGGAGGCGCTCAACGCAACGAACGAGGCAACCGGACTATAATGCTTGAACACTCTCACTTAGCCATAGAATTCTATAATTTTAAATTTTGGCGAAGCCCCTGGTATTCGGAAGGCCGAATTCGGGGCGCTATCCACGCCTGGGCCGGACAAAGCCGACTCTTTGCTCTAAGCGGCATAAGTCTTTAGAGACTCGAAAACCTCTCGAACAGCGACCGGCTCTCGCCCTATCATGACGGTCAGTTTTAGCTTTCTCCACTGAGGTGCTTAACCCAGCTCAACCGGGGCACAATCGCAGTGCTTCTCCCAGCGCTACCTTAGCCGATATAACGGAACGTAAGGTACCAAAACATGGGAGCCGGGCAAACCCAACTATTGACCCAAGACATGATTCGGAGCCGATGCATATAATGCTATAAGTTCGGGGTGCCGAACTTGTGAAAGTGTTCGGAGTTATCACACCATATTCTGGGGTACTTAAGCCCCTGGTGTATTTGGCCGTACCAAAGTGTACGGGTGCAACATGTCATAAGTGAACATATATAGATAAAAAAAGGAATGCAATAATAAGCAGAAGCTATGTATTGTTTATTTAAAAAGGCTGCGGTAAAAGCAGAACGATACAAATAGTGTGATGAGCAATGGACGGGACTATTTGACATGTCCCCCTTCAGGGGCGAGCTGCGGAATGATATGTGAAACAAGTATGCTACTCGTTATAGAGACCACCTGGACACTCGACGTAGCTTTCTGCTTCCCTGGCTGTTGCATCGTGTGTTTGGCGATTCTACTGTCGGACAGGGCTTCTTGAGAAAGGAGTCCTAAAAGTAAGAAATAAAAAATAAAAAAAAAGAATGGCACAGTCGGCAGCCCCTGGTGCGGTTGAGCCGCCTTCTGGGCCTGCCGTGGTCGTGCCCCTCCCCCTATGCCCATGGTATTTCCACAGCATAATTATGTACGCGTAGTACTGGTTTTACAATTTCGCGAGGGCTGGGGTTGGGGCCGCATTGCTACGCATGCTCGGGACGTGCCAGGCGGTCTTGTTGTAGGTTACTCCGGGCGCTCTTGATGGTGTTCGGACGCTTAATAGCCGGACTCGAGGATTGCCTTGAGAGGCTGCTTTGTACTTCCGCCGCGAGGGCCGCCGTATGCTCCTCCGTTCGGAGAGAGCGTTCGGTGTTTCCATTGACCGTAATGACTCCTCGAGGGCCTGACGTCTTGAGCTTGAGGTATGCATAGTGCGGCACCGCATTGAACTTTGCAAATGCGGTTCGTCCGAGCAGTGCGTGATAGCCGCTGCGGAACGGGACTATGTCGAAGATTAACTCCTCCCTTCGGAAGTTATCCGGGGATCCGAAGACCACTTCAAGTGCAACTGAGCCTGTACAGTTGGCCTCTACACCTGGTATGACGCCTTTAAAGGTCGTATTTGTGAGTTTAATCCTTGAGGGGTCTATGCCCATTTTGCGCACCGTATCCTGATAAAGCAGGTTCGGGCTGCTGCCGCCTGAAGGAAATATGCCATAGAGGTAATAATAAAGTTATTATTTATTTCCTTATATCATGATAAATGTTTATTATTCATGCTAGAGTTGTATTAACCGGAAACATAATACATGTGTGAATACATAGACAAACATAGTGTCACTAGTATGCCTCTACTTGACTAGCTCGTTGAATCAAAGATGGTTAAGTTTCCTAGCCATGAACAAAAGAGTTGTCATTTGATTAACGGGATCACATCATTAGGAGAATGATGTGATTGACATGACCCATTCCGTTAGCCTAGCACTTGATCGTTTAGTATGTTGCTATTGCTTTCTTCATGACTTATACATGTTCCTGTAACTATGAGATTATGCAACTCCCGTTTACCGGAGGAACACTTTGGGTGCTACCAAACGTCACAACGTAACTGGGTGATTATAAAGGAGTACTACAGGTGTCTCCAAAGGTACATGTTGGGTTGGCGTATTTCGAGATTAGGTTTTGTCACTCCGATTGTCGGAGAGGTATCTCTGGGCCCTCTCGGTAATGCACATCACTATAAGCCTTGCAAGCAATGTGACTAATGAGTTAGTTACGGAATGATGCATTACGTAATGAGTAAAGAGACTTGCCGGTAACGAGATTGAACTAGGTATTGGATACCGACGATCGAATCTCGGGCAATTAACATACCGATGACAAAGGGAACAACGTATGTTGTTATGCGGTTTGACCGATAAAGATCTTCGTAGAATATGTGGGAGCCAATATGAGCATCCAGGTTCCGCTATTGGTTATTGACCGATAATAGTTCTAGGTCATGTCTACATTGTTCTCGAACCCGTAGGGTCCGCACGCTTAAGGTTTCGATGACAGTTATATTATGAGTTTATGAGTTTTGATGTACCGAAGGAGTTCGGAGTCCCGGATGAGATCGGGGACATGACGAGGAGTCTCGAAATGGTTGAGACGTAAAGATCCATATATTGGACGACTATATTCGGAGTTCGGAAAGGTTCCGAGTGATTCGGGTATTTTTCGGAGTACCGGAGAGTTACGGGAATTCGCCGGGGAGTATATGGGCCTTATTGGGCCATACGGGAATAGAGGAGAGATGCCGGAAGGAAGGAGGCGCGCAGCCCCCCTCTGGTCCGAATTGGACAAGGGGTGCGGCCCCCTTTTCCTTCCTCCTCTCCCCCTCCTTCCCCCCCTTTTCCTACTCCAACAAGGAAGGAGGGAGTCCTACTCCCGGTGGGAGTAGGACTCCCCTTGGCGCGCTCCTACTAGGCCGGCCGCCCCCTCCCCCCTTGCTCCTTTATATACGGGGGCAGGGGGGCACCTCTAGGCACAACAACAATTGATCCCTTGGATCTCTTAGCCGTGTGCGGTGCCCCCCTCCACCATAATCCACCTCGATAATATCGTAGCGGTGCTTAGGCGAAGCCCTGCGTCGGTAGTACATCAAGATCGTCACCACGCTGTCGTGCTGACGGAACTTTTCCCTCGGCACTCGGCTGGATCGAAGTTCGAGGGACGTCATCGAGCTGAACGTGTGCTAGAACTCGGAGGTGCCGTAGTTTCGGTACTTGGACCGGTCGGATCGTGAAGATGTACGACTACATCAACCGCGTTGTGCTAACGCTTCTGCTTATGGTCTACGAGGGTACATGGACAACACTCTCCCCTTTCGTTGCTATGCCATCACCATGATCTTGCGTGTGCGTAGGAATTTTTTTGAAATTACTACGTTCCCCAACAGTGGCATCCGAGCCTAGGTTTTATGCATTGATGTTATATGCACGAGTAGAACACAAGTGAGTTGTGGGCGATACAAGTCATACTGCTTACCAGCATGTCATACTTTGGTTCGGCGGTATTGTGAGATGAAGCGGCCCGGACCGACATTACGCGTACGCTTACGCGAGATTGGTTTCACTGTTACGAGCACTTGTGCTTAAAGGTGGCTGGCGGGTGTCTGTCTCTCTCACTTTAGCTGAATCGAGTGTGGCTACGCCCGGTCCTTGCGAAGGTTAAAACAGCACCAACTTGACGAACTATCGTTGTGGTTTTGATGCGTAGGTAAGAACGGTTCTTGCTCAGCCCGTAGCAGCCACGTAAAACTTGCAACAACAAAGTAGAGGACGTCTAACTTGTTTTTGCAGGGCATGTTGTGATGTGATATGGTCAAGACGTGATGAGATATAAGTTGTTGTATGAGATGATCATGTTTTGTTGAAGTTATCGGCAACTGGCAGAAGCCCTATGGTTGTCTCTTTGTTGCATAAGATGCAAGTGCCAAATAATTGCTTTACTTTATCGCTATGCGATAGCAATAGTTGCAAGAGCAATAGTTGGCGAGACGACCATGTAACGACACATTGATATAGATCAAGATGATGAAGATCATGGTGTCGTGCCGGTAACGATAGAGATCATGACAGTACTTTGGAGATGGAGATCAAAGACGCAAGATGATCATGGCCATATCATGTCACATATTTTGATTGCATATGATGTTTATCTGTTATACATCTTATTCTGTTTTGTTTGACGGTAGCATTTTAAGATGATCTCTCACTAATTATCAAGAAGTGTTCTCCCTAAGTATGCAGCATTGTGAAAGTTCTTCGTGCTGAGACACCACGTGATGATCGGGTGTGATAGGCTCTACGTTCAAATACAACGGGTGCAAAACAGTTGCACACGCGGAATACTCAGGTTAAACTTGACGAGCCTAGCATATACAGATATGGCCTCGGAACACGGAGACCGAAAGGTCGAGCGTGAATCATATAGTAGATATGATCAACATAGTGATGTTCACCATTGAAATTACTCCATCTCACGTGATGATCGGACATGGTTTAGTTGATTTGGATCACGTAATCACTTAGATGACTAGAGAGATGTTTGTCTAAGTCGGAGTTCTTAAGTAATATGATTAATTGAACTTAAATTTATCATGAACTTAGTCCTGGTAGTATTTTGAAAATTATGTTATAGATCAATAGCTCGCGTTGTTGCTTTCATATGTTTATTTTGATATGTTCCTAGAGAAAATTGTGTTGAAAGATGTTAGTAGCAATGATGCGGATTGGATCCGTGATCTGAGGTTTATCCTCATTGCTGCACAAAAGAATTATGTCCTTAATGCACCTCTAGGTGACAGACCTATTGCAGGAGCAGATGCAGACGTTATGAACGTTTGGCTAGCTCAATATGATGACTACTTGATAGTTTAGTGCACCATGCTTAACGGCTTAGAATCGGGACTTCAAAGACGTTTTGAACGTCATGGACCATATGAGATGTTCCAGGAGTTGAAGTTAATATTTTAAGAAAATACCCGAGTTGAGAGATATGAAGTCTCCAACAAGTTCTTTAGCTAAAAGATGGAGGAGAATCGCTCAACTAGTGAGCATGTGCTCAGATTGTCTGGGTACTTCAATCGCTTGAATCAAGTGGGAGTTAATCCTCCAGATAAGATAGTGATTGACAGAGTTCTCTAGTCACCATCACCAAGTTAGTAGAACTTTGTGATGAACTATAGTATGCAAGGGATGACGAAAATGATTCCCGATCTCTTCGTGATGTTGAAATCGACGAAGGTAGAAATCAAGAAAGAGCATCAAGTGTTGATGGTTGACAAGATCACTAGTTTCAAGAAAAGGGCAAAGGGAAAGAAAGGGGAACTTCAAGTAGAATGACAAGAAAGTTGTCACTCCCACGAAGAAGCCCAAAGCTAAACCAAAGCCTGAAACTGAGTGCTTACACTGCAAAGGAAATGGTCACTGGAAGCGGAAATGCCCTGAATATTTGGTGGATAAGAAGGATGGCAAAGTGAACAAGGGTATATTTGATATACAGGTTATTGATGTGTGCCTTACTAGTGTTTATAGTAGCCCCTGAGTATTTGATACTTGTTCGGTTGCTAAGATTAGTAACTCGAAACAGGAGTTACAGAATAAACAGAGACTAGTTGAAGGGGAAGTGACGATGAGTGTTGGAAGTAGTTCCAAGATTGATATGATCATCATCGCACACTCCCTATACTTTCGGGATTAGTGTTAAACCTAAATAAATGTTATTTGGCATTTGCGTTGAGCATGAATATGATTTGATCATGTTTATTGCAATACGGTTATTCATTTAAAGTCGGAGAATAATTGTTGTTCTGTTTACATGAATAAGACCTTCGATGGTCATACACCCAATGAACATAGTTTGTTGGATCTCGATCGTAGTGATACACATATTCATAATATTGATGCCAAAAGATGAAAGTTAATAATGATAGTGCAACTTGTTTGTGGCACTGCCGTTTGGGTCATATCGGTGTAAAGCGCATGAAGAAACTCCATAACGATGGATTTTTGGAATCACTTGGTTATGAATCATTTGATGCTTGCGAACCGTGCCTTTTGGGCAAGATGAATAAAACTCCGTTCTCCGGAACAATGGAACAAGCTACTGACTTATTGGAAATAATACATACCGATGTATGCGATCCAATGAGTGTTGATGCTCGTGGCAAGTATCGTTATTTTCTGACCTTCACAAGATGATTTGAGCAGATATGGGTATATCTACTTGATGAAACATAAGTCTGAAATAGTTGAAAGGTTCAAAGAATTTCAGAGTGAAGTGGAAAAATCATCGTAACAAGAAAATAAAGTTTCTGCGATCTGATCGCGGAGACGAATATTTGAGTTACGAGTTTGGTCTTCAATTAAAACAATGTGGAATAGTTTCACAGCTCACGCCACCTGGAACACCACAACGTTATGGTGTGTCCGAACGTCGTAAGCGCACTTTATTGGATATGGTGCGATCTATGATGTCTCTTATCGGTTTATCGCTTTCGTTTTGGGGTTATGCATTAGAGACAGCTGCATTCACTTTAAATAGGGCACCATCAAAATCCGTTGAGACGACGCCTTATGAACTGTGGTTTGGCGAGAAACCAAAGTTGTCATTTCTTAAAGTTTGGGGCTGCGATGCTTATGTGAAAAAGTTTTCACCTGATAAGCTCGAACCCAAATCAGAGAAGTGCGTCTTCATAGAATACCCAAAGGTAACTATTGGGTACACCTTCTATCACAGATCCGAAAGCAAGATTCGTTGCTAATTTGGATCCTTTCTAGAGAAGGAGTTTCTCTCGAAAGAAGTGAGTGGGAGGAAAGTAGAACTTGATAAGATAATTGTACCTTCTCCCAAATTGGAAAGTAGTTCATCACAGAAATCAGTTCCTGTGACTACTACACCAATTAGTGAGGAAGTTAATGATGATGATCATGAAACTTCAGATTAAGTTACTACAGAATCTCGTAGGTCTTACAGAGTAAGACCCGCACCAGAGTGGTACGGTAATCCTGTTCTGGAAGTTATGTTACTAGACCATGACGAACCTACGAACTATGAAGAAGCGATGGTGAGCCCAGATTCCGCAAAATGGCTTGAGGCCATGACTTCTGAGATAAGATCCATGTATGAAAACAAAGTATGGACTTTGATTGACTTGCCCAATGATCAGCGAGACATTGAGATTAAATGGATCTTCAAGAGGAAGACGGACGCTGATAGTGTTACTATCTACAAAGCTAGAATTGTCGCAAAAGGTTTTCGACAAGTTCAAGGTGTTGACTACGATGAGAGTTTTTCACTCGTATCTATGCTTAAGTCTGTCTGAATCATGTTAGCAATTGCCGCATTTTATGAAATCTGGCAAATGGATAAACAAAACTGCATTCCTTAAAGGTTTTCTTAAAGAAGAGTTGTATATGATGCAACCAGAAGGTTTTGTCAATCCTAAAGGTGATAACAAATTGTGCAAGCTCCAGCGATCCATCTATGGACTGGTGCAAGCATCTCGGAGTTGGAATATATGCTTTGATGAGTTGATCAAAGCATATGGTTTTATACAGACTTTTGAAGAAGCCTGTATTTACAAGAAAGTGAGTGGGAGCTCTGTAGCATTTCTAATATTATATGTGGACGACATATTGTTAATTGGAAATGATATGGAAATTCTGGATAGCATGAAAGGATACTTGAATAAGAGTTTTTCAAAGCAAGACCTCGGTGAAGCTGCTTACACATTGAGCATCAAGATCTATATAGATAGATCAAGACGCTTGATTAGATTTTTCCATGAGTACATACCTTGATAAATTTTTGAAATAGTTCAAAATGGAACATCCAAAGAAGGAGTTCTTGCCTGTGTTACAAGGTGTGAAGTTGAGTAAGACTCAAGACCCGACCATTGCAGAAAATAGAAAGAGAATGAAAAGTCATTCCCTATGCCTCAGTCATAGGTTCTATAAAGTATGCTATGCTGTGAACCAGACCTATTGTATACCTTGCTCTGTGTTTGGCAAAGGAATACAATTTTGATCTAATAAGTAGATCACTGGACATGGGTCAAGAATATCCTTAGTGAGGACTAATGAGATGTTTCTCGATTATGGAGGTGATAAAAGAGCCCGTCATTAAAGTTACAATGATGCAAGCTTTTACACCAATCCAGATGACTCTAAGTCTCAATCTGGATACATATTGAAAGTGGGAGCAATTAGCTAGAGTAGCTATGTGCAGAGCATTGTGGACATAGAATATTTGCGAAATACATACGGCTCTGAATATGACAGACCCGTTGATTAAGCTTCTCTCACAAGCAAAACATGATCATACCTTAGTACTCTTTGGGTGTTAATCACATAGCGATGTGAACTAGATTATTGACTCTAGTAAACCCTTTGGGTGTTGATCACATGACGATGTGAACTATGGGTATTAATCACATACAGATGTGAATATTAGTGTTAAATCACATGGCGATGTGAACTAGATTATTGACTCTAGTGCAAGTGGGAGACTGAAGGAAATATGCCCTAGAGGCAATAATAAAGTTATTATTTATTTCCTTATATCATGATAAATGTTTGTTATTCATGCTAGAGTTGTATTAACCGGAAACATAATACATGTATGAATACATAGACAAACATAGTGTCACTAGTATGCCTCTACTTGACTAGCTCGTTGAATCAAAGATGGTTAAGTTTCCTAGCCATGGACAAAAGAGCTGTCATTTGATTAATGGGATCACATCATTAGGAGAATGATGTGATTGACATGACCCATTCCGTTAGCCTAGCACTTGATCGTTTAGTATGTTGCTATTGCTTTCTTCATGACTTATACATGTTCCTGTAACTATGAGATTATGCAACTCCCGTTTACCGGAGGAACACTTTGGGTGCTACCAAACATCACAACCTAACTGGGTGATTATAAAGGAGTACTACAGGTGTCTCCAAAGGTACATGTTGGGTTGGCGTATTTCGAGATTAGGTTTTGTCACTCCGATTGTCGGAGAAGTATCTCTGGGCCCTCTCGGTAATGCACATCACTATAAGCCTTGCAAGCAATGTGACTAATGAGTTAGTTACGGAATGATGCATTACGTAACGAGTAAAGAGACTTGCCGGTAACGAGATTGAACTAGGTATTGGATACCGACGATCGAATCTCGGGCGATTAACATACCGATGACAAAGGGAACAACGTATGTTGTTATGCGGTTTGACCGATAAAGATCTTCGTAGAATATGTGGGAGCCAATATGAGCATCCAGGTTCCGCTATTGGTTATTGACCTAGAATAGTTCTAGGTCATGTCTACATTGTTCTCGAACCCGTAGGGTCCGCACGCTTAAGGTTTCGATGACAGTTATATTATGAGTTTATGAGTTTTGATGTACCGAAGGAGTTCGGAGTCCCGGATGAGATCGGGGACATGACGAGGAGTCTCGAAATGGTCAGAGACATAAAGATCGATATATTGGACGACTATATTCGGAGTTCGGAAAGGTTCCGAGTGATTCGGGTATTTTTCGGAGTATCGGAGAGTTACGGGAATTCGCCGGGGAGTATATGGGCCTTATTGGGCCATACGGGAATAGAGGAGAGAGGCCGGAAGGAAGGAGGCGCGCAGCCCCCCTCTGGTCCGAATTGGACAAGGGGTGCGGCCCCCTTTTCCTTCCTCCTCTCCCCCTCTTTCCGCCCTTTTCCTACTCCAACAAGGAAGGACGGAGTCCTACTCCCGGTGGGAGTAGGACTCCCCTTGGCGCGCCCCTACTAGGCCGGCCGCCCCCTCCCCATTGCTCCTTTATATACAGGGGCAGGGGGGCACCTCTAGGCACAGCAACAATTGATCCCTTGGATCTCTTAGCCGTGTGTGGTGCCCCCCTCCACCATAATCCACCTTGATAATATCGTAGCGGTGCTTAAGCGAAGTCCTGCGTTGGTAGTACATCAAGATCGTCACCACGCCGTCGTGCTGACGGAACTTTTCCCTCCACACTCGGCTGGATCGGAGTTCGAGGGACGTCATCGAGCTGAACGTGTGCTAGAACCCGGAGGTGCCGTAGTTTCGGTACTTGGATCGGTCGGATCGTGAAGACATACGACTACATCAACCGCGTTGTGCTAACGCTTCCGCTTACGGTCTACGAGGGTACGTGGACAACACTCTCCCCTCTCGTTGCTATGCCATCACCATGATCTTGCGTGTGCGTAGGAATTTTTTTGAAATTACTATGTTCCCCAACACCGCCGTCCATCATGACTCTAGTGAGGTGAAATCCGTCAACGCTTGGGTCTAAAACCAATGCGGCGAATCCGCCATGGCGGATGCTAGTGGGGTGGTCCCTTTGATCAAAAGTGATCGGGCAGGAGGACCACAGATTGAATTTTGGGGCGACTGGCTCCATCGCATATACGTCCCTTAGTGCACGCTTCCGCTCCCTTTTTGGTATGTGGGTTACGTATATCATGTTCACCGTCCGCACTTGTAGGGGGAAGCCCTTCTGTCCTCTATTGTTCGGCTGCCGGGGCCCCTCCTCGTCATTGCTATGCAGCCCCTTGTCATTGTTTTCAGCATTTTACTTGCCTGCCTGCTTGAACACCCAACAATCCCTGTTGGTGTGGTTGGCTGGTTTTTTGGGGGTGCCGTGTATCTGGCACGAGCGATCGAGTATTCGGTCCAAATTGGATGGGCCCGGAGTATTTTTTTTGAATGGCTTTTTTCGCTGACCGGATTTAGAGCCTCTGAATCCGGCATTGACTGCCGTATCCTCAGCATTATCGCTGTTAATGCGACGCTTATGCTTGTTGCAACGCGACCTGCCGTTGCTGTCATTGGTATCCGAATTACCAGGGCTCTTGGTCATGTTTTTACTACGAGCTAGCCAGTTGTCCTCTCCCGCGCAAAAGCAGGTCATGAGTGTTGTGAGGGTTGCCATGGATTTCGGCTTTTCCTGTCCTAGGTGCCGGGCAAGCCACTCGTCACGGATGTTATGTTTGAAGGCTGCAAGGGCCTCTGCACCCGAACAGATGACGATTTGATTTTTCTTGGTTAGGAACCGTGTCCATAATTGTCTGGCCGATTCCTCTGGCTGCTGAATTATGTGGCTTAGGTCATCAGCGTCTGGTGGCCGCACATAGGTGCCCTGGAAATTGTCAAGGAATGCGGCTTCCAGGTCTTCCCAACAACCAATTGACTCCGCTGGCAAGCTGTTAAGACAATGCCGAACTGGTCCTTTAAGCTTGAGTGGGAGGTATTTGATGGCGTGTAGATCATCGCCACGGGCCATGTGAATATGAAGGAGGTAGTCCTTGATCCATACCGCAGGATCTGTTGTGCCGTCGTATGATTCGATGTTTACGGGTTTGAAACCCTCGGGGATTTGATGATCCATTACTTCATCTGTGAAGCATAGTGGGTGTGCGGCGCCCCTGTACTGGGCTATATCACGACGTAGCTCAAATGAGCTTTGTCTGCTATGTTCGGCTCGGCCGGATTTGCTGTATCCGGCATGACGGTTATTGTCACATGTAGTGAGGGCGCCCACGTGATCCGTAGATCGATCTTGTTTGCCTTGCCTTGTCCTCCAATATATCTCGCAGGTCTGGCGTGTTTCCCCGTGCCTTGGCACTTTTTGAGCGATGTCGGGGTGCAGCTTGAGTGGAGGGCCGAGAGGCCTCTCTGTCGCGGCCACGAGGTGGCCGGTCGGCCGCATCATGTGCTGGTGATGTAGGCTTGGGTGCTTCCTCCTCTAATCGGGGTAGCAGCCTGCGTTTTGGGTAGCTCTTGGAGGGTCGTTCGAGTTCATACTCTTCGGCCGCAAGGACTTCAGTCCATCTGTCAGCTAGCAAGTCTTGGTCAGCTCTAAGGTGTTGCTGCTTTTTCTTGAGGCTGCTTGCCGTGGCCATAAGCCTGCGTTTGAAATGCTCCTGTTCGATGGGATCCTCAGGCACGACAAATTCGTCGTCGTCGAGGCTTGCCTCGTCTTCGGAGGGAGGCATGTAATTATCGTCCTCTACCTCTCTGTTTGCCGCTTTCTCATGAGGGCTGGTTTCTCCGTCCTCCTGCGCTGAATCCTGCTGGAGGGGGTCGTCTTCGGCACTTTTCGTGGTGTTATTGTCTCATGTGCCGAAATCACCGTTTTTGCTGTGGCGGGATTTAGAGCGGCGCCGCTGGCGCTGACGCTTAGGCTGTTTCTTGGAGGGATCATCCTCCGTTGTTCCATCGCCATTCCCATCTTTTGGGATGTCCACCATGTATATGTCGTATGACGAGGTGGCCTTCCAGTGCCCTGTAGGCGCTGGTTCTTGGTCGTCTCTTGCATCAACGTCCATACCGTCGATGTCTTCGGAGTCGAAGTCGAGCATGTCGGTTAAATCATCGACAGTGGCTACGAAGTGGGTGGTGGGTGGGCTTTGAATTTCTTCGTCCGCATCCCAACCTTCCTGACCATAATCCGGGCAGGGCTCTCCTGATAAAGAGAGCGACTTTAGCGAATTCAGGATGTCGCCAAAGGGCGAGTGCTGAAAGATGTCCGCGGCAGTGAACTCCATGATCGGCGCCCAATCGGATTTGATTGGCAGGGGCGCGGAAGGTTCGGAGTCCGGAGAGGGGTCCGCACCTTAGAGTCACGAGCTTCGCAAAGGACAGGGTTGGTGTTCGGCTCAATCGCCATAGAGATAGCAGCCCCCGAGGCGGTGTCCAGCCACCCGTCCTCGATCGGCGCAGTCGGCTCCGAGCTAAGGGTCGGAGCGGACACTTGTGCGGCCTCCAGGGCACTTTCCGGCGGCAGAGCTAGATCATGCCCCTCGTGACAGTGCGGCGCGCTTGGCTGTGGCTCAAACCCGTCGAAGATCAAGTCTCCGCGGACGTCAGCCGTATAGTTCAAACTTCCAAATCTGACCTAATGGCTAGGGCGTAGCTTTCAATCTGCTCCATATGGCCAAGCAAATTGGCCCGCAGTGCAAAGCCGCCGAATACGAAGATCTGTCCGGGGAGAAAAGTCTCACCTTGGACCACATCGTGGTTGATGATCGGAGGAGCCATCGGGCCTAAAGATGACGACACAGAGGAACTCTCAATGAAAGCACCAATGTCGGTGTCAAAACCGGTGGATCTCGGGTAGGGGGTCCCGAACTGTGCGTCTAGGCGGATGGTAACAGGAGACAAGGGACACGATGTTTTTACCCAGGTTCGGGCCCTCCCGATGGAGGTAAAACCCTACTCCTGCTTGATTAATATTGATGATATGGGTAGTACAAGAGTTGATCTACCACGAGATCAGAGAGGCTAAACCCTAGAAGCTAGCCTATGGTATGATTGTTATTGTTCGTCCTACGGACTAAAACCCTCCGGTTTATATAGGCACCGAAGAGGGTTAGGGTTACACAGAGTCGGTTACAATGGTAGGAGATCTACATATCCGTATTGCCAAGCTTGCCTTCTACGCCAAGGAAAATCCCATCCGGACACGGGACGAAGTCTTCAATCTTGTATCTTCATAGTCCAGGAGTCCGGCCAAAGGTGATAGTTCGGCTATGCGGACACCCCCTAATCCAGGACTCCCTCAGTATTGTTCAAATTTGCAGTTCTATTATTTGGAACTTTATGTGCATTTTCTCTGAATTCTAACCCATGTAGCTATGAGTTGCACTTATGTATTGGACCACATAAAAACAAGAGAAAAGTATGTTTTTGGTCCCTCAAGTTTCAATAGACTTGGTCCCTCAAGATTTTTTGGTATACATTTAGTCCCTCAAATCTTAAAACCGGATAAGTTTGGTTCTAAACCAGATTTTGAGCACATTGACCGGTTTTGACCACCACAAAACCGCCCGATGAACAGTAAATTCGAAAAAAACTTCAAAAAAATCTGAAATTATTTGGGGTCGAATATGCTTACATGCGCAAGATGCGAACAAAATTTCAGGCTCTTTCGGCATTCGAGGAGCTCGTGGCAAAAACAAATCTGCCTGATGAATAGTAAATTCAAAAAAAATCAAAACAAAATAAAAAAATTCTGAAATTTTTTGGGGTCCAATATGCTTACATGCGCAAGGTGCGATCAAAATTTTGTCATGAAATGACATCGGACGGGCTCTAGCAAAATTTTGTCATTTTTTTGAATTTTTTTTTCAAATTTACTATTCATCGGGCGATTTTCTGGTGGTCAAACCTGGTCAATGTGCTCAAAATCTGGTTTAGGACCAAACTTATTTAGTTTTGAGACTTGAGGGACCAAACGTATACCAAAACATGTTGAGGGACTAAAAACATACTTTTCTCAAAAACAATTGAAGAAGAGAACCTGATTGTCTATTGTGACCAAAATTCTGATCATATGCAACAAAAAAATATACAAGTATATGTACAAAATATGTAGAGATCTCGGCATGTAGCCATAGATGAGTATCCACTCGTCGCTTTCATTGCAGTACGGAAGGAGGCGAACAAGGTTGTCGTGGCAGAGCCTCGCCATCATCACTTCTGTTGCGAAATTAGTTTTGCATTTCCTCATTAGAGCAGACTGTCTAAGGCTCTTCAAGCAATCATTCTCCCTGTCTGATTGTCTCCCATCAGGTAATTGTCCTGATTAATTATAAATTATTTAGCAATTGATTAGCCTAGTACATCTCTAAGATGAGCTGATTAAACTACTGCAGGACCGAAGTTCATCAAATAAGCAAATAGCATACGCATGGAAAATTGGGGATGAAATTGCTATGTTATGCTCCAAATTCATTTATAAAGAGAAATGATAACTTCTGACGAGCGAGCGGAACGAGGCTCGTCGCCGGTAGGCTTGGGCTGAAGCGGAGTGTAGCGAGTCTGAAGTTAGCATTTCTCTTGTAAGCGGAGCGGAGCGTACGGATCAGTATTGATCTAGGTCACATGTGTTATATATACCTCTTCCAAGCCGCTGCACAGGATAAGTTGATCAGTTGAAAATCCCCGGCATTTATAACCTCCCCCGATATAGTGAAGTTTGGCTAGTTGGCACCCGTGATTTTTCCCCTTCGTGTTGGAGGGGTTTTTCACGTTAAAATATTGTATCTCCTGCTTGGTTTTCATTTTTCCTCGAGTTGAATTGCCTGTTGTATCTCTAACAGAAATAAATGTGCACGTACCTCCCAGCGGATGGAATCACAGCGGCGAAGTGAGGAGATAGAACACGACAGCAGTGTCGTGGCAATCGTCGCTGAGTCATAAGTGCAATGCACTGTGCCGGTGAGATTGCGCTGCCACCGGATAAACACATGAATACTCCTCTTCTGCAGCAGCGGCACATGAGCGCGCGAGAGACACAACCAGTGGAGGCGGATGCCGGCTGATACGTCTTCAATGTATCTATAATTTTTGATTGTTTCATGTTATTATATTATCAATCTTAGATGTTTTATATGCATTATTATGCTATTTTATATTATTTTTGGGAAACTTATGAACCTAGTGCCCAGTGTCAGTTGTTGTTTTTTCCTTGTTTTTGTCTTTACAGAAAATCAATATCAAACAGAACAAAACTTTTTGACGATTTTTCTTGGCCCACAAGACACCCTGGAAGCTTCGGGAGCAGGCCTGAAGAGCCACGAGGTGGCCACAAGCTCGGAGGGCACGCCCTAGGGAGAGGCACCCTCCAAGCTTGTGGGCCCCCTATGGCACCTCTCGCCCTAATTCTTCTTCTATAAATACCTAAATATTCCCTGTAGACCAGAGGGCACACAAAAAATACTTTTCCGCCACCGCAAGTTTCTGTCCTCGTGAGATTCCAGCTTGGGGCCTTTTCCGGTACTCCACCGGAGGGGGATTCGATCACGGAGGGCTTCTACATCAACCTTGCTGCTCTTTTGATAATGTGTGAGTAGTTTACCACAGACCTATGGATCCATAGCTAGCAGCTGATGGCTTCTCCTCTCTCTTTGATCTTCAGTACAATATTCTCCTCGATGTTCTTGGAGATCTATTCGATGTAATCTTCTTTTACGGTGTGTTTGTTGAGATCCAATGAATTGTGAGTTTATGATCAGATTATCTATAAATATTATTTGAGTCTTCTCTGAATTCTTTTATGCATGATTAAGGTAGCTTTGTATTTCTCTCCGATCTATTGATTTGGTTTGGCCAACTAGATTGGTTTTTCTTGCAATGGGAGAGGTGCTTTGTAGTGGGTTCAATCCTGTGGTGCTTATCCCAGTGACAGAAGGGGACATGAAACCTATTTGTATTGTTTCCACTAAGGATAAAAAGATGGGGGTTCATATTGATTGGATTTATCCCTCTACATCATGTCATCTTGCTTAAGGCGTTACTCCGTTCTTGTTAACTTAATACACTAGATGCATGCTGTATAGCGGTCAATGTATGGAGTAATAGTAGTAGATGCAGACAGGAGTCGGTCTACTTGTCACGGATGTGATGCATATACACATGATCATTGCCTTGGATATCATCATAATTATTCACTTTTCAATTGGTAATTTGTTCACCCACCGTATGCTTTCTTTCAAGAGAGAACCCTCTAGTGAAAACTATGGCCCCCGGATCTATATTTTATCATATTATTTTCACATCTATAAAGAAATCCAAAAATACCTTGTTGCAATTTATTTACCTTTATCTTATTTTACACTTTTACTTATCTTTTATATCTATATCACTATCAGATCCCATCCTTGCAAGTAACCATTAAGTGCTTGACAACCCTTTTATCATGTTGGTGTGCAAGTACTTGTTTGTTTGTGTAGGTGCAATCATTGGTGACTTGTGTGTTTCTCCTACTGGATTGATACCTTGGTTCTTAACTAAGAGAAGTACTTATCTCTACTTTGCTGCATCACCCTTTTCTCTTCAAGGAAAAAACCAATGCAAGCTCAAGAAGTAGCACTGGTGTACACGTACATTGGGCACGCCGCGCTAGCGGAGCGCCCGCATCTTGATGCATTGGCAAGGCAGCTGGACCTCCTGCCGGGTAGCCAGGAGCGCTGGCCTGGACGAACGCGGCCATCATTGCCGGTAGGGTGGTGCGGCATAGAGGAGACGAAAAGATCGTGCTTGATCGTGCGGGGGATGGGCTGGTCCCTGTTTTTGAGTGATAGTTTTCATGGGGAGTAGAAAGATGGGAGAGTGAGGAACTTGGACAAGGAAGCAACTGCCGCCATGTCTCCCTCTCCGACGGCTTGCACGGTGGCCAAATCTGGAAGGAGAGACACGAGGGAAAGCTCAACCCAAATCAGATTTATTAAGACCTTAACTACAACTAAGTCTATACAGGAGGCGGGACCCTTGCCCAACTCAATTCCGGCGGTCGCCGGGAAAGAGAGGGTAGGGCCAACAACGAGGAATTTTGGAGGGGTTCTCGAAGAATCTGCTTCGCGGGAGAAATCTCCAAACTATTGGTGCTCTGTTTTGGATGTTGGCTCTGCACAACCCATCTTAGTCTCAATCCCAACCTCAGATCCCAGATCGAACAGTATAGATTGCACGAAGGCAGACACATCATCATCATCAACTCGCATTTTTTTATAAGAGTAGAGATATTTCAACACATATATATGCCACAATCTCATTATAGGAAAAAATTATCTTCTTCGCTTTTGTAAGAAGCAGATGCCGATGAAATGCAGCACATGGACAATATAGTACTAGAGGATATGAGATTGCTTCCACATTAAAGGATGTATCTGATGTGCCTGCCAACTTCACATGGCCATCACTTGCATATAATATACTACCTCTGCCTTTCCCCCTCCTCTGTCATCCCAGTTTCGTATGGACAATACCTTTTGTTGTTATTTAATCAGGAGAGTGCAATGTGAAGTGACATACGATGACAGATGTGTTGTTGTTCAGAGGGTGAGGCGTTGCCACCTTTGTCAGTCAGAGCAAAGAATTTCCAATAACGTGCGAAAACGACAAGTGAGAGAACATATATTCCATTATTCCTATAGTCCATCCACTGATCCACTGATAATTAGGAAACAAAACGACACACTTGATACATACACCTGATTTCCTGGATGTATGGGCGTTGAAGAAAGGAATAAGAAGATGCTTTTAGAATCTAAGTTGAAAAAAGAACTAATGAGATTTGATGGAGACTAAGAGCAAAAGAGGATTCGAAAGATGGAGATCAAAATGTCAAATACTTACATATTAAAGTCTAGTGGTAGGGAAAAAAGAATGTTATTGTTGTGATGTATGACAATGGGATCCAAGTTAAAGGAGATCAGGAAATTTTGAATCATGTCACTGATTTGTACAAGGATCTATTTGGTCCTTCAGAGATTACTAGCATTAAGATCGATGGAATTGAATGCTCACAATTAACTCAAGAGGATAGTGTATTACTCGCTGACGAGTTCACCATGGAATAGACTAGAGAGATAGTGTTTGAGATGGAACATAACAAGGCAGTTGGACCCTTTTTTGAGCACAACATGGCAACTGGACCTGATGGGCTCCTTGCCAAATTTTACGAGTGTTTTTGGAGGTTATCAACGGGATTTGAAGGAACTCTTTGATGATTTTCATGACGGTGATTTGTATATAGAGGGAGACTAAATCATGGTCAAAGGAACATATATTGTGTAAGGAATTGTTCTCCTTCATGAAGTTGTCCATGAAGTACGCAGTAAGTAACATAGTGGGCTCTTGCTGAAAATTGACTTTTTAAAGGCATATGACAAAGTCAAATGACCATATCTACATAAACTAATGCAAGCTAGGGGATTTGTTGGCAAGTGGTGTGATCAGATAATGAAAAATGTGAGAGGTGGAGGGTTGCTATCACAGTGATGATCAACTTGACCATTATTTTCCCAGTTCAAAGGTGTCAAGGAGAACCCTTTTCACCCGTTTTATTTGCTATTATTGCTAATGGTCTAGCCATGCTTATTATAAAGGTATAAGAAGTTGGATAGAATGAAGGCATGAGCTCACGCGGTGGAAAATGGATTTGCTATTTTACAATATGTTGATGACACCATTTGCTTGCTTGAGGATAACCTTGATGGTGCAATAAAAACTGAAACTCATCTTTTGCATCTTGAGCAAATCTTAGGGCTTAAAATAAACTTTCACAAGAGTGAAGTTTATTTCCTTGGAGATTCTACCAATAGAAAAGATGCATATAGTGAGATATTTATGTACAACATTTGGTAAATTTACTTTCCAATATTTGGGCATGCCCATTGACAATAAACCATTAAGAACTTCTCGATGGGGTCATATTGAAGAGAAGATTGAGAAATAGATGCAAGGATGGAACGGAGGCACTCTTTCAATTGGTGGCAGAGCAATTCTTGTTGATGATTGCTTGAGTAGTGTCCCTCTATATATTCTCTCATTTCTGGATGTTCCTAAAGGTGTAGCCAAGAGTTGGGACCATTGTAGAGCAAGAATGTTGTGGCGGGAGACTAATTATCAGAAAATCTACCATCTGGTGAACTGGCCCACTGTATGTTTACCCAAGGATTGTGGACTTCCCAGGATTCTAGATTTGATCACCCTGAATCAAATCTTGCATTGTAAATATTAATGGATCTTCAATATGGAATCAACTATAGGGACATGGCAATATATATTGTACAAAAACTATTTGGAGAGACACACTCCATCATAGATAAGGAAAGGGTCTGGTAGCTTTCACTTTTACAAAGCTTGGTGGGGGTGAATTAGATCTTCCAATAGTACACAAGGAAAGTAATTGGAAATTTTTGCAAGACTTTGTTTTGGGAGGATAGTTGGATAGATGGAGGGTCTTTGTTTCTCCAATTTCCTAGACATTATAGCATCATCTTCTTAAAGCAGAGAACATTGTAGAAGATTCTTTAAGATGGATTAGAGAATATATTTAGTTCAGAAGGACCTTGCTTGGTGAGTTAGCTTTGCAATGGCAAACATTGCTTGATAAAATTCAAGATATAAGGTTGAGTGACAGTGAAGACACTATTTATTTGGAAGATGAATAGTGGAAGGTTCATCGTGAGATCTTTATATCTCCAGCTCAGGGTGGTGAGGATGGTGCATTACAAACATCTTTGGAAAGTGAAAATGGTTGTTCTTGAAGAACAATATATTGACAAAGGGTAATTCCATCAGATGGTGTTCGCCAGGGAATGACCATTGCCCTTTTCTATCTGAGAAAAAAATTGAGCACTTTCTTTTGGACTGCTCTCTTGCCAAGTTCATGTGGAAAGCGGGCCGTCGTGCGCTGGAACTTTATTTAGAAAGGGGGCGCTTCCCGGCTTTAGCGAACTGAAGCCCTTAAATCGTTTACAACACTGGTTCGACAAGAAAGAAAATAGGTTCGATACAGACCCAACGGGGCCAACATCTCAAAAGCCAAAGACAAACAAAAATAACAAGACGATACAACGATCGGCGAGCATGTTCAACCTGCACGACGGATCTTGACCTCTCTGAGAGCCTCTGCTTGATGTTTGAGTTTGTCGCACAACGCCTCAATATTGTTCACAACTGTGTATTGGAACTTTGTAAGATACCCGTAGGACTTGAAGATATGTTTAGCGGATAACTATCATCCTTCCCTAGAAAACATGTAGCCTAATCTTAGTGGAGCAACATGTTGGACAATATGGAAAACACAAAGTAATGCACGTTTTTCCGTCATGCTTCTGCGATTTTCTATTTGTGCACTTTTGTTAATTAATGGGTGATATTGCTGAAGCGACAAGGTCGAAGAAATCTTGAGGATGGAATTTCCTTGATCAAGATGCTGATACATGAGGTTTAAGCGTGAAGACATGGATGGGTGTCAGTGTCAAGAAGGGCACAGGGGATAGTCTGGTCGAGAAATGAAGAACTCTGATGTTTCTTTTTTTGGCTTGTGAACTTCCCTTGCTTACATGCAGGTGAGTGGAGTTGATCTTCTTGTGATTAGGTATTTTCTTTATTATACTTGTCTGCTTGAGTTGTTGTAGACTTGTGGCGGTTTCTTTAATAGATATTGACAGCATGTTCGTTGCTTCAACTAAAATATATGTATAATTTCATACAACATTGGTGTGAGATAAACAATCTTTTGTTGTGACTCAGAAGTCGAAACAAATAAAGGTAATAATCCAGCGGTGTGCCGAAGATACATCAGTGCTTTTACTTGAATACAAGAAGTGATAAACCATCATATATTGAAGCAGCTGGCCCGCTCCCTGGTTTTTTGAATGAAAATATCACAACAAGTTTCTACAAAGTCTTTAAAAAGTCATATATGCTGCTAGATTGCATGGCTAACATGCACGTGTAAATTTTCATATTTTCACCCAAAATTTGCATGTATGTACCTGATTCAAAATCTAAAGACTCAGATTTTGAACTTTGAGGAGCAAATTTTCCTCATCGGTACCTAGAACTATTCATGGTTTGAACATTCCTGGGTATGATATTCAATGGGTAAGTGAGGCAACCCAATAACTCTGAAGACGGCAGAAGACACCCGAGGGGCTCCCGATCTCCTCCCTTCTCGAGTCGCCGCCACCCCTCTCCTCGACTCCCTCCCTCCCGATCTCCTCCCTCCTGATCTGATATAGGGCTTCAAGCCGCCGCCCCTCTCCTCGCCGCCGCCGGAACTCCACGGGGCAAAGCCCAGGCGGGGGATGATGGCGGAGGCGCGGCCTTCCTCCGCCGTGGCTTTGGGATGCGGTTGCGGTGGAGATCCGCGTGGGTGTCCTGGGCGTGTGCGTCATCCGGTGTTGGCAGCACAGCGGTGAGGGCCCCTCCACCGTCGATCCTCACCCAGGCAGTGGTGCGGCTCCGGTCATACGGTTTCCCGGCAGCAGACGTCACCCATGGGCGTGCTTTATGTCGGAGGACATCGATCTGGTGGTTCAGCTGGGGATGGACGCCAATTTTCCAGCGAAAGCTTAGTTCTGCCTCGGCTAGAACCATCAACGGCGGCGCCCGCGGGCGTCGGTACCTCGTTGGAGGCATTGTGGGCAATTCACGCTCCCTGTGTTCCCTAGGGGAAACCCAGATTTGGGCTTTCCAGATCGGATAATGGCGAGGTTCCTGCGTCGACACCCCAATGGGGCATCATCGTATGGGTTGTACACCGGCTGGAGGGATAAGTGTCTGGCTTGGTGGCTAGGCGCAGGTCTCTGTATGCTTCTCGTGCGGTAACCAAGGTGGAGCGGCGTGCCATCTACAGTATTGACGATAGGGAGTCTTGGCTGCAAGGTGCGGCGGGGTCTCGGTGCTAGATACCCTTCGATGGACGTGCGCAAGAGGCAGGCGTTGTTTGGCGTCATGGTGGCGTCAACAGCAGAAGGGTCTGGCAAGATCAGTGCATTGATTGCTCCTGAAGATGCCGCAGATAAAGGCGGCCACGGATTCTACAGCATGCACACGCGGTGCACGCTGAGGGTCTGCTAGACCGGTTGGTGCTTCCGGCTAGCCGGCGAGTGGCTTGGTGAAGCCATCGGATTTTTTGGTGTGCGTGGCGGGCGGTCAAGGTACATCATCAATCTTGTAGGTAGGGCGACAATTCTCGTCAGGAAGTTGGCGTTGGGTTAATCTATGCATTTATTTTGTAAAATCTTGTTGAATAATGTAATAAAGATGGCTATATGCAAGGCCGGAGTTAATCCTTCTTTTAAGAAAAAGAAAAATAATAACTGTGAAGACTAGAATATGTCATGTTTTCATTCTTTTTTCCGGCTCTTGATTATATTTCTTCCTTAGTTGAGGTGTAATGTAAAGTGACATACACATGTCAGATGTGTTGTTGTTCAGATGGCGAGCCGTTGCCACCTTTGTCGGTCAGAGCAAAGAATTGCCAATAACGTGCGAAAACGACAAGTGAGAGAACATATATTCCATTATTCCTGTAGTCCATCCACTGATCCACAGATAAGTAAGCAGGTGATACATACAGTCACAATTACTTGGCTGCTAATACTACATTGGAATCTCATTCACTCGGATACCGAGAAATGTCTGCACCTCGGTTATTACTGGTTGACAGGAATGCCAAGATTTCTTTCACTAAACCAACAAAGAAGAAACAGCTGTTTAACAAGAAATTTACCGTGCCCAAATATTACAAGACCAGCATCAAGACACCAACGCACCAGCTGTGGGTTGCAAAACCGATGAAACGAGACCGGATTGATTGACGTGCCCGGTTACATCAGCTAATTGTGGTCCTATATAAAGAAGATCGATCAGCAGATCCTCACAAGTACAAATCGCAGATCTGCATGCAGCCTGGTAGGCATGGCTAACATGAAGCTACTGGCCGTGTTCGCTGTCTTGCAGTTCCTGTCACTCCACCTCCACGTCCATGGCGTCTCCGCGTCCGCCGTCAGCAGAGCGCACAAGCCCACAAAGCCCGGCGGCAGCGGCAAATGCCACATCAGTGGCTTCCTGCACGGCGTAGCCGGCAAATGCAACAGGGAGCACGGCTCGGACTGCTGCGTGGCCGGCCACCGCTACCCGCAGTTCAAGTGCTCGCCCCCTGTGTCGGCCGAGACGCCGGCGATCCTGACGTTGAACAGCTTCGCGGCGGGCGAGGACGGCGGCGGCAAGTCCTTCTGTGACAACCGCTTCCATAAGGACAGCGAGCTGGTGGTGGCTCTATCCACGGGATGGCTGCGCCTCGACGGCACGCGCAGGTGCAACAAGATGATCCGCATTAACGGGAACGGGCGGTTTGCGATGGCCAAGGTCGTCGACGAGTGCGACTCGGTGAACGGCTGCGAAGCGGAGCACAACTTCGAGCCGCCGTGCCCCAACAACGTCGTGGACGGGTCACCGGCAGTGTGGAAGGCGTTGGGGCTCAACGAGGACATTGGAGAGTTCAAGGTCACTTGGTCTGATGTGTGAGCCTATGCCATGGTGACCTCGCATTAATCTACACGTAAACGTAGAGGGACTGAGGGAGGTCCTCACTTATTATGCAGCGTTTGGTCTGTGTTGGTGGTGGAGTTGCTGCTAACTAAATAAGCCCACCTAATAAAAAAATAAAAAAAATAAG
This sequence comes from Triticum aestivum, assembly GCF_018294505.1. NCBI lineage: Eukaryota > Viridiplantae > Streptophyta > Magnoliopsida > Poales > Poaceae > Triticum > Triticum aestivum. The sequence goes on along the minus strand of NC_057813.1, from coordinate 588,795,007 downwards.
CCACTGCTTTTATATGTATGTGATATTTTCCCAAGTTTATGTGCTTGCCATGTTTGCTTTATATTTCTCTTCAACTTGTGTGGTGTAAGGCCAATCTATTTTCACCTATTTGCACGGCGCAGTTGGTTAAAAGAAAACCTGCACAAAGAACTCACAAAAGACCAGATAAGTTTAGGATGCTCATACCACGCGGATGCGACCTCGCTCGATCGCGCGACTGCCAGGCATGTGCAGTCAGACGACAGCGCTAGGGGATCATGGTGAGGGCACGCTGGAGAAACATGGCGTGATGTCTGGTCGAAATTGTGTCACGCAAACGATTGGGTGAGGCCAAGGAACATTCGTGAAATAAAATTTCTGTAAATTTAATGTAAGCAAAACTTTTACGGCCTAGATAAGAGATCATAAAAGAGTAATAATTCATGCCAGGCGACCGGCTAGGAATTGGGCAGGTCGCCTCGGCATGCAACGCTGCCCGCTCGTCCTTATCCTTTCTCAGCGCAACTCCTTGTGCATCTGATCCTCGCATCGTCGCTGCGGAGGAGACGATGCTGGGCCTGCACCCTACCACTCATATCTACATTCATGTTATCTATCATCGTAGTACTTTTATGATCTCTTTGTCTAGGCCGTAAAAGTTCTACTTACATTAAACTTATCGGGTATTTTACTTGGCGAATAATCCCTCACCCCAATCGTTTGCCTACCACAACTTTGACCAGACATCACACCATGATTCTCCAGCGTGCCCTCACCATGATACCCTAGCCGCACATGTCTGGTAATCGCGCGATCGAGCGATGTTGCGGCATATGAGCATCCTAAACTTATCTGGTCTTTTTCGAGTTCTTTGTGCGGTTTTTCTTTCAGCCAACTACACCGTGCAGACAGGTGAAAATAGATTGGCCATACACCGCACAAATTGAAGGGAAATACTCTTACCTATACCTACTTTATAAAGGGAGGTAACATTCTTAGTCTGTCATTAATATTTTACAAAAAAGTCACTGGGTTTTTTGTAATCAACCCACAATTCTAACGAAATCAGTTAGATATGTATGCTAATGCTGTGTGTAGCTTACACAATAGCGTGACATTCTCTAGAAAGTAGTTGGTAGCAATATTATTATGTCATGAACGAACACAAAATATTTCAAGTATTAGGGCTTGCAAGTAGATCTATTCATGGACAGCCCGGCCCGCAGGCCCGAACCTGAAGCCCGACATTGGGGCCGGACTCGGGCTCCAGTTTCTCGCCCGAAGCCGGGCCCAAAAGCTTGAAAATGCCCAAAATGGCCATATGTATAGTAATACTATTCATCACTCAGGGTGCAGAATAAGTTATTCTTCACCGGAGATAATCTTACTATCGTTTCATAAATAAATTATATTTGGTATACAAATAGTTACATTCATATTGATTCACTAAATAAAATTTGGCATTAAAAAACAAAGATATAGGTCATAAGACCAGAAAAAAATGTATTTTATGTAAATTTACACTATGTTTTTACATTTGTAATTTTACGTAACATAAAATATATTTTACGACAATTATATATTCTATTGCATTCTCTTTTTACTTATGAAAATAAAAAATACGGTGCATTGATATCAAATAGAGGGCGGTGAAGAATAATTATTCCTCGCCCCGGGTGACGAATAATATATATATCCCAATATAAAATAAATTAATACAATATCCCAATATAATTAATTTAAATAAAAAATGCAACTGTTCATGTGCCTTCAGGCCTTGCCAAGCCCGGCCCAAACTCGACCTGGCCAGGGGAATGATCAGGTTTACTTGCAAGCACCTTCTTTGAACTACAAGCTTCTCGGTTACCTCCAATTTGTTTTTCTATCAATAGACCCTTAAGAACTTCTCATCTTAGCAATGGGAAGTGGTAGGGTTATTGTTAATGTATAAGGCCGGCCTATCGGTGTGTACTGCAGTGTACAGAGCAGGGGAGGCTGGGACGGGGTTGCAGACAACACTACGGCAGGCACACACAAGAAGTATGATCGAAGTTTGAGATTGTTTCACTAGCAATATCTTTTTCGCGAATACGCAAAGCTTGTGTATCATTCATTGATAGGTCGAAAAGAGAATACAAGGAGGGGGGCGCTAGAGTGCTACGTGCACAAGGATGACGTAGTCGCTAGCGCGAGCATGATAGAGAGTGGGTATGCTCAGCCCCAAACACAATCATCTAGCGCCTAAGGTGCTATGGCAGCTAACCCGGTCGCTCCTGCCTTGATCCAGGAGCTCGCTTCTTCGCGGATGTTAAGGCATAGTTGCGTGGCTGAGGGGGTGCCACCGTCCAACACGCATGAGTTGCGGTGCCTCCAAATAGACCAAGCAATGAGCAGGATGAGTGAGGAGAGGCCCTTCCTTTACGCCTCTGGGGTGTTGCTCGTGGTAGCGTGCCACCAGTCAAGGAACCGAGTGCCGGCGGTCGGCGCATGAACTGTGGAAGTGCACCAAGCAAGGCAGCTGTGCCAAACCTGCCTCGAGAAGGGGCAACCTGTCAGGAGGTGCTCCATGGACTCGATCTCCTGGTCGCAGACCAAGCAGAGGGCATGGTGGGGGAGACCGTGGCGAGCTAGGCGCACGGCGGTCCAGCACCGGTCCTGGAGCGCCAGCCACACGAAGAACTTAATTCGAAGGGGTGCCCAGGTTCTCCAAGTGCTGCCAGTGCGGCGCACGGATGGAACCAGCGAGGAGCGCGTTGTAGCAGGACTTAGCAGAATAGCAGCCGTTGCTTGTCCAGCGCCAACTCAAGCAATCTGGCTCGTCGGAGAGGGTGGTATACTGGAGGTGGCGCCAGAGCTCAACGTACTGGACCATGGCCACCGGAGTGAGAGCTCCTCGAGGGTCGCGGGTCCAGGCGCGGTGGAGAAGGTCGTACACCACGGAGCAGGACCGGCGGAGTCGGTGGGAGACAAGGGAGACGAGGGCTGGAGCCAGCTCGAAGATGGAATTGCCGTCCACCCAATGATCCTCCCAGAAGAGGCAGGAGCGCCCGTCGCCCACAGTCCACGTAGTGGAGGCGCGAAAGATGGCGCGAGCCTCCGGGTCGTCGGGCAGCTTGAGTGTCGGAGCAAATGACCACGGGTAGCCTAACCGGCTCCCCCTGGCCCTTCAAAAAATATCGGGCCAACTGGGCCCTCAAACATCCAAGATGCAGGGCCGCCTTCTCCTGGCCGACTGTCCCATCGACCGACTGCTGGAAGGCGGCAGGGCTCTAAGAGCTCTCTCGAAGTGGGCCGACTCCTAGAAGTCGGCCACCAAAGTGGCCGACTCCTAGCAGGCGGCCTGACCTATGCCCTCAAAGTTTTCACCCCCATAACGACGATGAGACGGGGCGTGGCCACAATGAAGCCTGCCACACCCGAATCCCGGAGCAAGCGTGGCCACAGTGCGCCGTATGGGGTTGCCATTCCCCGTCCGGCGCGACATTGTTGCCACGTTGACTATGACGTCGCCCATGATAGGCTATCAGTACCACCCGCAGGCGGCGGGCCCCTCCTGCCAGAGAGATACCAGAGAGCGGCTGGATTTGACCAGTCGGCTCAGGGGGAGGCCGGCTCCAAGCAGCCGGCCTACCCCTGCCCTGGAAGTTTGTGCACCATTAACCAGGTAAGACGGGGTAAGGCTACAGTGAGTGCCCACCAGGCGGCGGTACTGTAGCCATGCTTACCCCGACAAAGCCATCGTCACCAAGAGCGAGGCTACAGTAACTAGCAGCCGACAAGACCTCTGGGAGGTGGGTCAGGCCTGTCCGCCAAGAAGCCGGCAGCCGGTGGGGCCCACTGATTGGCGGACCCCAGCGGTCGACGGAGAAGCCGGCGACTACAGACACTGACGACCTGGACCCACGTCTAGCCGGATAACCATTGTACCCCTGGGGGTAGGCCAATATAAACCCCCCAATGCACCCATGCAAAGGGTTGATCTCTTAGAGTTTTACACACCACATAGAGAGAAGAGGAGAGCTATCCTTGCCCTTCTTCTTCCTCTAGCAAAATAGCTCAAGGAGCAACTTGTAGCTACCTATTGATCTAGTGATCATGCGGAGACCCCGCAGAGCAGGACTAGGGGTGTTATCTCCTAGAAGAGCCCAAACCTGGGTAAGATTCGCCAGCGTGCATGTCTTCGCCTTATCTCATTTCCAGGCACCGGCGATGTCTTATTGGCTCCCACAATGATTAGCCACCCGTTGGCATATGTCGCACCTACCACCCAACATTTGGCGCCCACCGTGTGGCCAGGTGCACCGTCGTCCGGAGACCTGCTCTGGACGGGAACCCTCTTCCTCCCCAGTGAGCATAGCCAGCCTGGCACGCCCGATGGCGCTTGCCCCGACGTGCTGCATGGCGTCGACGATGCCTGTGCAGCGAGCTGCCTCGCCGATCTTCTCGGCGAGGTCCGCCTCTCCAACGAGCCCGCGTCAGGCGCGGGCGCAACCAGCTCCGAGAGCTGCCTCGTCGACTTCCTTGGCAAGCTCGACATCGCCAAGGAGCTCACCTCCGACCTGGAGTCGATCGGCTCCACCGACCCGATGCTCGTCGATTCCGACACGGCATCCCTCAACGCCCTCCCCACCAACATGGTGGTCATGGACGACCCTCTTCCCTGTGCCGACAGTAGCAGCAGTACCGTTACTGAGGTACTGGTCATTAGTCACGGTGCCACTTGCGGCGGAAACGTCCACGACACTCTGCAGACTGCGCTGCATGATCTGTCCGCCCCCATTCCGGCTGGCACCGACGCTGACACGCTGCAGGCCCACCACCTCGCCCTCATCGACAACGGCAAAAAGATAGCCTCCATGAGACGCCTCGCTGAGGCTTGTCAACGCAAGGTCGATCGTGCCGCCTACGGCACGCCGCCTGCTGGCGGACCCAGCCGGATTGGCGCTATCAAGAAGCGCGGCACGGCCATCGCCATCATGCTAGATGCTGACCGCCCAGTCTACGCCACGCCACTCAAGAACCTGCGTGCCGCCCAGGCGGCCGTGGATGAGCTGGAGGGGTTGGAAGGAGACGAGCTTCATTGCATGACCCGACGCGTCCAACAACTCATCGACGCAGCCACAGAACAACATGAAGCCGGCGCCCGCACCGAAAGTCCTCCCCCACGCCGAGAGCATGATGCGACCTCTCGGACGCCGACTGCCGGCGGAGCCTGAGAGCGAAAGGACAAGGAGCCGATTGCTAGCCGCAGTCGGATGCGCCTCACCATCGAGCGCGACACAAAAGGCCGCCCCCGAGCCGTGGAGCAACGAGGCAATAACCCGCCTCCTCCTATGCCCCGCAAGGAGAGATATCCCACCCCGCCGCCTATTGAGCACCCGACGCTCAGTGGCCGGCTGGGCCGCCGTGAAGGAATCGGCAAGAATGATGCCCGCCATCGGATCGACCGCTTGGCGCGATCCCTGGCACTAGAAGAGGAAGATGATGTCGACCAGCCCTGTTTTGGCGCCCGCATTCGCGACGAGCCTTTCCCCAAAGGGTTCTCGCTCCCAAGAGACACGCCTAAATATAACGGCTCGGTGAAGCCGGAAGACTGGCTGATAGACTACTCTACTGCGGTCAGCACAGAAAATGGCAACAGGAGCGTTGCCGTGAAGTACGTCCCCCTCATGCTTCAAGACACGGCACACACCTGGTTGAATAGCCTCAAGCCTTACAGCGTCAACAGCTAGCTGGACTTCACAGAAGTCTTCATTCGCAACTTCACCAGCACGTACAAGCGGGGACCCAAGCCACGTCAGCTTTCCCTCTGTGTTCAAGGCCCGACTAAGTCCAGCCGCGACTACCTGACGCGCTGGGCCGAGCTCCACAACTCCTGCAAAGGGGTGCATGAGGTGCAAGCAATAGAATACTTCACCGCCGGGTGCAGAGAGGGCACCATCCTCAAGCACCGACTTCTCTGTGACGAGCCGGACACCCTCGACGAGCTGCTGATCATAGCAGACAAGTATGCCACGGCCGAGTCCTCAATGAAGATTGAGCTCCGAGTGGACGCCTCTGGAAAGGTGCTTCCTCCGGCTCCAAAAACACCGGCTGGCGACTCCAATCGGCGCCCGCACCAGAACGACAACAAGTGCAAGGCTCCGATGCCAGCTTCCACCAGTCGTCAAGTGGCGACGGACGAAGATGAGCAGCCTGAAGAGCAGCCTATGCCCAAGCGCCCGAACGGCGGCAGGCTAGCTTGGCAGCCGGCTTTCTCCTATGAGTAAACCCTTGATGCCCCCTGCAAGTTCCACAGCGGTGCGAAGCCGTCCAACCACATAACCCGGAAGTGCCATTGGCTCACCCATCTCCAAGGGCGAGGGACTGCTATCTCCTCCGCCTGCTGGCCAGCCACCTCCGGCTCCTCAGCAGCCGGCCGCCCGTCCAGCAGTCGGAGCCATTTAAGACGAGTTCCCTGACGAGCATGCAGCCTACGTCGTCCTTACAAGCCAAGCTGAAGACAGGCGTAGCCGGCGCCGACAGCACCAAGAAGTCAATGCAGTCGCCTCCAAAGATCCAGAGTTCATGCATTGGTCTGAAAAGCCCATCAGCTGGAGCCGGGATGATCACCCAGAGGTGATGCCATCTCCAGGCTCCTATGCATTGGTGTTGGATGCCACCTTTGCAACAGAGAGGCGAGCTGCTCATTTCTCATGAGTTCTGGTTGATGGCGGGAGCAGCATCAACATCCTGTACCGCGACGCCATGGAGAAGCTGAATATCAAGACACAACAGCTCTTGCCCAGTTGGACTGTTTTCCATGGCATTGTACCCGACCTATCATGCTCACCAATCGGCAAGATCAAGATAGATGTCCTCTTCGGAGACAAAGATCACTTCCGCTGTGAAGCAGTCTGGTTTGAGGTAGTGGATTTAGAGATCCCTTACCACGCTTTACTTGGTCGATCTGCGCTAGCCAAGTTCATGGTTGTGCCCCACTATGCCTATCTCAAGATGAAGATGCCGAGCTCCAAGGGCATCATCACTATAGTCGGAGACTACAAGAAATCCTCTGCCTGCACTGCAGCCAACAGCCAGCTGGCTGAGTCCCTCGTGATTGCTGCTGAGAAAAAGATCCTTGACCGGGTTGTGGCCATGACCGGCAAGCAGCCGGACCTATCACCCGATCCCAAGGAGTCGAAAGCTTAGGGCTCCTTCCAGCCAGCCTAGGAAACAAAGAAGATACCTTTGGACCCAGAGCACCCGGAGAGGTTTGCTGTTCTAGGAACAAACCTAGACAGCAAATAGGAAAGCGAGATCGTCGGTTTCCTCCGTGAGAATCAGGATATCTTTGCATGGTCCCCCAAGGATATGTCGGGTGTTCCGACGGATTTGGCCGAGCACAAGCTACATGTCCGAGCAGATGCAAAACCAGTCAAAGAACCCCTCCGCCGACTGTCGGAGGAGAAGAGAAGAATTGTTGGTGAAGAGATAGCCTTGCTTCTGGCAGCCAGCTTCATTATGGAGGTGTTCTTTCTAGAATGGCTTGCCAACCCAGTCCTTGTAGTAAAGAAGAATAAGAAATGGCGCATGTGTATAGACTATACCAGCCTCAACAAAGCTTGCCCCAAAGATCCATTTGCTTTGCCCCGGATTGACCAAGTGATAGACTCCATAGCCGGATGCGAGCTGTTGAGTTTCTTGGATGCCTACTCAGGTTACCATCAGATCAAGTTGGATCTAACCGACCGCCTGAAGACCGCCTTCATCACACCATTCGGAGCTTTCTGCTACCTGACTATGACATTCGTCTTGAGAAATGCCGGTGCCACTTTTCAGCGTTGCATGCAGAAATGCCTCCTCAAGCAACTCGGCAGAAATGCCCACGTCTATGTAGACGATATTGTGGTGAAGACGGAGAAGCGTGGCACCCTGCTGGAAGATCTCAAGGAAACATTTGACAACTTGCGCCGATTTCAGATCAAGCTTAACCCTGAGAAATGTGTGTTCGGAGTACCAGCCGGCCAGCTCCTAGGCTTCCTGGTCTCTGAACGCGGCATCGAATGCAACCCAGTGAAGATCAAGGCCATAGAGAGGATGGAGATTTCCACCCGTCTTCGAGATGTCCAAAAGTTCACCGGGTGCCTGGCCTCCCTTAACCGTTTCATCAGTCGGCTAGGGGAGAAGGCTCTCCCCCTGTATCAGCTCATGAGGAAATCCACTCACTTCGAGTGGAATGACCAGGCGGATGAAGCTTTTCACAAGCTGAAGAAGATGTTGACCATGCCGCCTGTCCTGGCGGTACCAACTGAGAAAGAGCCCATGCTCCTTTACATTGCTGCGACTAGCCGGGTGGTCAGCACTGTCATCGTGGTTCAGCGCCTAGAAGAAGGCAGAGCTCAGCTGGTCTGGAGGCTGGTGTATTACCTGAGTGAAGTGCTGTCAAACTCAAAGCAGAATTACCCCACTACCAGAAGATGTGCTATGGCATGTACTTTGCTGCCAAGAAGCTCAAGTCTACTTTCAAGAGCACCCCATCATGGTCATTTGCACTGCCCCGCTTGCCGAGATCATGGGCAGCCCGTATGCATCTAGCCGGATGGCCAAGTGGGCTATTGCGCTGGCTCCTTACACCATCTTCTACCAGCCTCGCACCGCCATCAAGTCCCAAGTGCTGGCCGACTTCCTCTTCGACTGGGCCGAGACCCAGTACCTGCCACCAGCACCCGAATCCACCCATTGGCGGATTCATTTTGACAGATCCAAGCTGCGCACCGGTTTGGGAGCCGGTATCGTCCTCACCTCTCCCAAGGGCGACAAGCTCAGATACACGTTGTAGATTCATTTTGCCGCCTCCAACAACGTGGCCGAGTACGAGGCGCTCATACATGGGCTCCGGCTGGCCAAAAAACTCGGCATCCGCCGGATCCTATGCTATGGCGACTCGGACTTGGTGATCCAATAGTCGTCTGGTGATTGGGATGCCAAGGACGCAAACATGGCGAACTACCGCTTCCTTGTTCAGCAACTCACCGGATACTTTGAAGGGTGCGAGTTCCTCCACGTGCCACGGGCCGACAACGAGCAAGCAGATGCCCTGGCACGAATCGACTCCACCCGGCAAGCTATACCAACCGGCGTCTCCCTTTAGTGCCTCCTCAAGCCGTCTGTCAAGCCATCTCCAGAATCAGACTCCATCTTCATGTCGCTTGACCCTGATGTAGTCGGATCCGACTTGGGGAATCCAGCAGGCGGCTCGGGGACTTCGACATGCGGCTCGGGGACTGCTACAGTCGCACCCGGGCCGGGGACTGCAGCAGTCGGCCTGGTGACTGCAACGACACAACAGGCGGTGGCTGACTCCAACCCGCCACCTCCCAACCCAACCGCCCTGGTCGCAGTAGCCGTGTTAGCAATAGAAGAAGACGCAGCTCCATCATCGGCCCAACCCATCCTCAAATTTTTGACAAACAGAGAGCTGACGACTGACGAGATCTCAGCAAGACAAGTTCAATGTCGAGCCGGAGCATACACAATAGTGAACAAAGAGCTCATTAGGCGCAGTGTGACTGGAGTTTTCCAGCGCTGCATCGAACCAAAGAAGGGCATTGCAATCCTCAAGGACATCCATCAAGGTGAGTGTGGACACCACGCGGCCTCAAGATCACTCGTCACCAAAGCTTTCTGCCATGGTTTCTTCTAGCCGACTGCTTTGGAAGACGCCAAAGAGTTGGTCAAATAGTGCAAAGCGTGCCAAGTTTTCAGCTCCAAGCAACACCTACCGGCTTCCGCACTCAAGACCATCCCCCTCACCTGGCCCTTTGTCGTCCGGGGGCTGGATATGGTGGGCCCATTCAAGACGGCACGCAGCGGCATGACACACCTGCTTGTTGCCATAGACAAGTTCACCAAGTGGATTGAAGCAAAGCCAATCAAGAAGTTGGATGGGCCGACTGTTGTGACATTCATCGTAGACATCACCACCCGGTATGGCATACCACACAACATCATCACCGACAACGGCACGAATTTCGCCAAAGGAGCATTGGCACGTTTCTGCGCAACACAGGGCATCCGACTAGACTTAGTGTCTGTTGCCCATCCGCAATCAAACGGCCAAGTCGAGCGAGCAAACGGCCTCATCCTGTCCGGCATGAAGCCTCGACTGGTTGAGCCACTGGAGCGCCGGCTGCTGGCTCGAGGAGCTGCGACCGTCCTCTGGAGCTTGCGTACCACCCCGAACAAGTCAACTGGCTTTACTCCTTTCTTCCTTGTGTATGGTGCCGAGGCTGTCATCCCAACTGACATCGAGTTCGACTCACCTCGAATCACCTTGTGCATGGAAGCGGAGGCAAAGGAAGCACGAGAAGACGGCGTTGACCTGCTGGAAGAGGGCCGGCTGTTAGCACTTAGCCAGTCCACCATCTACCAGCAGGTCTTGCGCTGTTACCACAATCGAAAGGTCAAGCCAAGATCCTTCCAAGAGGGCGACCTTGTGCTCCGGCTGATCCAGCGAACAGCCGACCAGCACAAGCTCTCGACCCCTTGGGAAGGCCCCTTCGTCATCAGCAAGGCCTTGGGCAACGACTCCTACTACTTGATCGATGCACAGAAGCCCAAGGCACGCAAGAGAGATGATTCCGGCAAGGAGTCGGAACGCCCATGGAACGCCAATCTCCTTCGAAGATTTTACAGTTAATGCAGTATGTACCACGCTATCTTTTGTATTAAGTACAAGACATCAGATCCCCCAAGGAGCACTCGGGGACTACCCTCTTTTTATCTATATGATGAGTATCATGCCTATGAATGTGTTACTACATTTGTTCTTTTGTCCGGCACCGGGTTCGACCAGTCGGCCCGGGGACTTGCCGCCTTGAATTATGTTAAGCACCACCTGCAGTCAGACAAGTAGTGTGTCGGCACCTAAGCCCTCTCTTGCCAAAAGTCGCAGCTCGCAGAATCGGTTGTTCGACTGGCAAGAGTTAAAGGCGGGAAAAGATGCCCACACGGGAAACGGCTAAGGACCAATGGGCTTACATAACGCAAGCTGGCTCCCCACCCTGCCAACCGACTGCTAAGCAGCCGGCTGGCCGGCTTCCCACTCACCTTGCCACAATCTAAGAAAACTAAAGTACTTGCCCTCCCACACGGCCAAGTACTTTCCCAGCCACAGACTGCAGAGCAGCTGTTCGGCTGGGAAGGCGGCGACCAAGGGAGGGCGGCAAAGGAAACAACCGGAAAAGATTTAAAGCAAGCGCAGTCAAAAGTCGACACTAGCATAGCACATGCAAGATCATATTTACACAAAAAGCCTTCAAAGGCCAGCATCCAATATTAGTTCGAATACACCACGAGTGGGTGGAACTGCACAAATTTAACAAACATTGTTCAAAAGACTAACAAGCAGGAAGACAAAGATAAAAATGGTGGCTCAGGCCAAGGGTGCAACAGGCGAGCTGGGCAGGTCAGTGCAGACGGCGGTGCTGGCTGGAGGAGTGGCCGGGTGGCGGGTCTCGGCTTGATCATTGCCGGTAGCAGGCGGCGTGTTCGCACGTGCCTCGTTGCTGGAGGCATGGTCAGGCTGAGGCTAGCCGGCCGCTCCATCATCTGGCACGGCGTCTTCACCGTCCTCTTCCTCCTTCTCTTCACCCTCGTCACTGGAGTCGATCTCCTCCGCCGAGTCTTCACCGTCCGCCGGGTTCAGGCCGAACCAGTCCGCCGGCAGCACAGCACCATCGTCGTTCAGCTCGGGGATGAAGACGCTGGTGTCGGTGTACTCGGTGATCGCCGCAGCGCGCTGAATGATAGTCGGCTGCATCGCCACCAGCTCCTCGTGGGCCTCCTGCTGGAACGTGGACATCTGGGACAGGTCCAGCCCAGGATACCACGCTCGAACGAACTCTAATGCCCACCTGGCGCCTGCCTGGGCCGCAGAAGCCATCCAAGCCTCGAAGCGGTCGACTGCCACCTCCAGCCAGTCAGCAGTCCGACCAGGTGTGCGGTGAATCGCTTCATCAGGCCAGAGGGCGGAAAGCACCTGAGCTCCTACGCGCTGAAGGTGATGGAACATCTAGTGGGCCGGCTGGAGACGATCCTGGATGGCCAACAGCTGCTCCTCAAGCGTCCGGCGAGCATCTGGCGCAATCTCAACACCAGCCTGCCTCTGCATGTTGCGGTGGGCCTCGATGACCTGGCTGGTGGCAACAAAGTAGCTCGAGAAGTACTCTGCACGAAGAAGAAAAGAGAAAATGCAAAGTCAGAAGTTGGACCAAGCAACAGGCGGCAAACAAAGGGACGAAGAGGAAGGCAGCTTACCGTCAACCATGTCTTCGATGTGGCCTTAGCCATCATTCAGCGCCTGCCTCGACTCAGCCCAGTTCGCCGCCTCGGTCTCGTACTAGGCTTGGAGGGCGGCCTTGCTATCCTTCACCGCCTTTAGAGCCGCCTTATGACTCTCCTCCTGGCCAGCCAGCTTCTTGGCCACGCAGTCGCGCTCTCGAGCCGCGGCACTACACTCGGCCTCCTTGACGCGCAGCGCGGTCTGGGCCTCAGCCAGTTGCTGCTGTATGGCGGCGTTGGCCTCTGCAAAGATAGCAAAAGATAGAACAAACATTAAGAAAGAAGTCGCCAGAAAAGATCCGGCCCGACTGCTCAGCAGTCGGCCCGAATCTCGGGGACTACACCCGGTGGATGCGCTGACGCGTCCCCACGAGAGATAGAAGGCAGAACACTTACTCTGGCTTTCAGACAAGTCGGCGGTCTTCTGAGTCAGCTCCCGGACATGGGAGTTGAAGGCGGCAGCACGGAGGTTGTGATAGTACAACAAAAAGGACAGACGAACAAATAAAGACAAATCAGCACCCGAGTCTACTTAGAAGTTTCGGGCCGCCTGCTCAGCAGCCGGATCAGAACTCGAGGACTACACCCAGTGGGTGCGCTGACGCGCCCCCATGGAAGAATACAAGAGCAAAAAGCAAAAAGTAAGAGGCTTACCCAGATGGCCGTCCGTGTCGCCAGGAACTCCTGGTTGTAGCTCTTCAAGGCGGCGGCCTCAGCCTGAAGCCGAGTCCGGACGTCTTGTGCCGCCTTGTTCAGCACGGACGCCCTGCCTCCCGACGTCCAGTCCGGCGAGCTGACGCTCGCCGTCTCCAGCTCCTGGGGCGATGAGCTCGAGCCCCTGGCCTTCTGCGGGTACGGCGCCGATGTCACCTTCCCTGCACGCTGGCGTGCCGGAAATCGAACCACAAGGTACGCCCTCGCAGCCGGCTCGCCTCCAGCCAGCAACACGGGTGGCACGCTCGGCTGGCCACCTTGGTCCGCCGCAGTCGGCGCTGGCGGAGTCACCTCCTTCTCCGGGGCGACGGTGTCGCCCTCCTCCCTCTCCATAACCGGCTGGTCGCCGCCGGCTCCTTCTGGCGGCACCACCAGGACCTCAGGCGCCACGGAGCGGAGGGGAATGACGAACTGCGAGGGCTGGTTGCGTAAGGCCTCCTCCGCCTGCGCCGCAGCTGCGACATCCGCCTGGGCCTTGGCCCCAGCGTCGGCTTGCGCCCTCGCGGACTCTTCCGCCGCCTCCTGCGTTGCCTTGGCGGAAGCCGCCCTCTGCTGCTCCGCCTCCCGCTCCTCACGCGCCTCTCGCATGTTCCTCTCCGTCGCCTCCTGAAGTTCGGTGCGAGGGTCCACGCGGTGGGCACTAGTGGAGCCCCCGCCGCCCCAACCACAGAGGCGGCGACAGACCGCTCGAGAGAGAGCGGAGCTCTGTGTTATGAAAGGCAAAAGAAAAATCAGAAGAACATTGGTAGGAAGGAAGAGAGAATGCGTGAGGGAATCGACACTTACACGGAAACCATCTGGGGCTCCTTCACCACCTTGTGGAAGCGGGTTGCCTTCGCGGCCCCCTCGTCCCGCTTGGTCGCCGTGGCCGAGCTCTTGGGCTTCGTCGGTCGGCTGCCGAACATGGACGGCGCGGCTCGACGCTTCTGCGCGCCACCTCGGGCAGCCAGCGCGGCAGACGAGCTTGCACCTTGCTGGTCAGATGCCGGCTAGCGGTGCGGGGCGACCTCTCCCTCGTCGTCGTCCGGCCAGTCCTTGAGGCCGGTCTCGAGTCCTGAGCCGCCTGCATCGCCGCCTCCTCCTGTGGCGTCATTGTCCAAGGCGGCCGCCCCCCAAGTCGGGGTTGTCCACATCGCTCTCCTCCCGATCAGGGAGGAACTGACGCTCTGGCCCCGCGACGTCGGCTGCCGGCTGGAGGAGGGCGCTCTGTTTCATAGCCGATTGGTCAAGCTGGCCAAGGAGAACTCGGCAACTAAAGAGAAAAGAAGAAAAGAAAACGTACCATTGGCGGTGGATTCGCACGCGAGTATGGCTCCTTGCCGAACCGCCACTCCTCCTCCGAGAGCTTGCAATTCGAGAAGTAGTTCACCAATTGAGATACCTCCGCATGAGGCATCTCCTTGTGCACTGCCGGTTTGGGTCTCAATGCCCGCTCATCTGGCATATCATGTGAGGGCGGCCCTGGAGCGGGAGCACCCGGCGCGCCACAAAGGAGGTCAGCAAGTCGGGTCGGGTTAGGCCGTCCAACCTCACCATCACCCCGAGTCGCGAGACGGCAGCTGCTCCAGAGGCCGATAGCGACCTGGCCCGATTTGACCAGTTAGGCCACTTCCCGGTCGGCGGGCCGGTTACATAAGCCGGCAGATTGACCCAGTCGCCCTCCGGGAAAACGCTCTTCACATAGAAGTACGACTGCTGCCACATCTTCACCTACTGTATTAGCGTGATGGGGGGAAACGGATTCTCAGCAGCCGGCCTCCGCACCGCGACGAAGGCACCACACAGCGCCGCTACGCTCTTGACGACGGTGCTGAGCTTCGAGTAGAAGAACTCGCCCCAAAGCTCGATGGTGGGGAGGACGCTGAGATAGCCCTCGCATAAGGTGACGAAGGCGGACAGCAGCACCACCGTATTCAGAGTAAGGTGGTGCGGCTGAAGGCCGTAGAAATCGAGGAAGGCTCGGAAGAAGCCGCTCGCCGGCAGGCCGAGGCCGCGCAGGCAATGCGACCTGAAAATGACGCGCTTGCCCTTCTTCGGTGCCGGCAAGATCTCTCGATCCGGCGTGAGGCGCACCTTCACATATTCCTTGCCGGGCAACCGACAGAGGAAGTCGATGTGGTCTTCATGGACGTTGGAGCCATCCCAGGCTCCGGCGCGCGCCATGAAGAGCAAAGAGCTTGACGAAGAGGGTGCAACGGTGATGTGTGCGCAGCTCCGCGGCAGCGAACCACGGCGCAGCAAGATGGCCGGAGGTGCGGTGCGGTGGTGGACAGTAGCAGCGACGGAGAAGAAGAAGAACAGGATGGCGGAGGAGGAGGTGAGCGCGCATGCGTCTGCTGCCCCCCCCCTCCTCCCCCTATTTATAGCCACAGAGCGACGAAGCCGAGGGGACGGGACATGGGGGACGTGGGATTAACTGCGCCCACTCCCCCCATGACCCCGCGATTATCGCGCCTTAACGACGTGTAATAACTGCCACTGAAATGCCAACCGTCTGCCTCGGCCACAGAGGATCCGCGCGTGGGCCGAGGCATGGTAGTGGCGGGCCCCAGCCTGCATCGATGTCCCGTCGCGCGCGTGTGCTGGCAGGCTAGTCCGGCCGGTAGGTGCCGCATGGCGCGGACAGCGGGCGGCCGGCCCGTCACCGGCGCGCGCGCCATCTGGTTCCCGCCTTCAGACTCCAAAACCTTCCAGACGGCGCCATTGGTTGTGGCCGCCTCCTAGCTGTCGGCTCTTCAAAATAGGAAGCTGCTTGGGCTTCTCGTCCCCCTTTCAGCCGTGAAGTCCGACCAGCTTCGGGAACTACTGTCGAAGTAAATGACCACGGGTAGCCTAACCGGCTCCCCTGGCCCTTCAAAAAATATCAGGCCAACTGGGCCCTCAAACATCCAAGACGCAGGGCCGCCTTCTCCTGGCCGGTTGTCCCATCGACTGACTGCTGGAAGGCGGCAGGGCTCTAAGTGCTCTCCCGAAGTGGCTGACTCCTAGCAGGCGGCCTGACCTATGCCCTCAAAGTTTGCACCCCCATAACAACGATGAGACGGGGCGTGGCTACAGTAAAGCCTGCCACCCCCGAATCCCAGAGCGAGCGTGGCCACAGTGCGCCGTACGGGGCGGACATTCCCCGTCCGGCGCGACACTGTTGCCAGGTTGACCGTGACGTCGCCCACGACAGGTTCTCAGTACGGCCCCGCAGGCGGCAGGCCCCTCCTGCCAGAGAGATACCAGAGAGCGGCTGGACTTGACCAGTCGGCTCGGGGGAAGGCCGTCTCCCAGCAGCCAGCCCACCCCTGTCTCTGAAGTTTGTGCACCATTAACCAGATAAGACGGTGTAAGGCTACAGTGAATGCCCACTAGGCGGAAGTACTGTAGCCATGCTTACCCCGACAAAGCCATCGTCACCAAGAGCGATGCTATAGTAACTAGCAGCCGACAAGAGCTCTGGGCGGTGGGCCAGGCCTGTCGGCCAAGGAGCCGGCAGCCGGCGAGGCCCACCAGTCGGCGGGCCCCAGCGGCCGGCGGAGAAGTCGGCGATACAGACACTGACGACCTGGACCGACGTCTAGCCGGATTACCATTGTACCCCTGGGGGTAGGCCTATATAAACCCCCCAGGGCACCCATGAAAGGGTTGATCTCTTAGAGTTTTACACACCACATAGAGAGAAAAGGAGAGCTAGCCTTGCCCTTCTTCTTCCTCTAGCAAAACAGCTCAAGGAGCAACTTGTAGCTACTTGTTGATCTAGTGATCATGCGGAGACCCCGCAGAGTAGGACTAGGGGTGTTATCTCCTAGGAGAGCCCCGAACCTGGGTAAGATTCGCGGCGGGCATGTCTTCGCCTTATCCCGTTTCCAGGCACCAGCTATGTCTTACTGGCTCCCATAATGATTAGCCACCCATTGGCATATGTCGCACCTACCACCCGACATTGAGGTGACGCCAAGGGCGTGACAGATCCGTGCGCTGAAGCCAGCACCATCGCGTGCGCAGCGCGATGCCAAAACGCCGAAGATCCAAGATGTCGAGGCTGCCAAACTCGAGAGGCCGACACACCTTTTGCCAGTTAACCAGGCAGGCCTGACATAGAGACAATGTTGCAGCGAATCTTTTTATGTTTGTGATGCTATTTATTTTGCATTTGCACATATAGAACTGAACATATATAAAGCTGCTACTTATAGTATGTTGTGTTTTTTCTTACTTCTTGCAATTGCCAATGCATTTAAATTTCTTTAGTACATTTAATTTTGGCGATACATAACTTATACCCGTTGTAACGCACGGACATGTTTGCTAGTAGAGCAAACATGGCAAACAGACAAACTTGGGAAAATAGAGATTTTTTACGGTACATCGTACTGCCGCTAGAACAGAGTGATATTAAACAAGATCAATAGTTGATTAGATGGCTATTTTAGACCTTTTCTTATTTGAATTTCTTTATTATATGTTTGCATCAGCATGCACTTCCCAGGCTCTACCTGCCCCCATGACCCATAGAGTGCTCCTCTTTAGTGTTTCAGTGCGAATGCTATATCTTGCTTTTAGCGATTGTAACATCTGTCTCGCCTCAAGGGCGCGTGCATATGGACGGCCCTTTAGCGTAGCTCGTTCCTATCCATGTTCGCTCATTGTTTTGTAGTTTGTTTGTGTCACTGTTCGCGTATTCTTTTTTTTCCCTTTTTTTTTTCTAGTTTTCTTCCATTTATCACCGTTTCCACTGCTTTTTCTTTTCTCTGTTTTTCACTTTTTATTTTGCTTATCTTTGTTCCTATCTTCATTTATCTTTGTTTTCTTTTTTTCCCTGGGTTCATCAATTTTCTTTGTTTTTCCAAGTTAATTTCTCGGTTTTTACTATATTCAATTCTTTTTTGCACTGGTCTTCTTTGGGTTTTTCCCTTCATTTTTGGTTTTTGGTTTTTATTTCGTTTCTTCATTTCCCTTTGTTTTTCTTCGTTGATTACATCTGTTTCCTTTTTGTTCAACACATGCCAAGGTTTTTCATAACACATTCAACTCTTTTCGTATACATCATAAACATATTCTATATACATGTTTAATATTTTTGAAATACATGATTATCATGTTTTGAAAACTTATATTTTTTATGTATATATCATAAACATATTCTATATACAAGATTAACATTTTCCAATACATGGTAAACATATTTGAATAAAAGGTACATATTATTAATGGCACTAAAAAACTTATAGATCAGGAACATTTTATATGCATTTTAACCATTTTAAAATACCAAATTAACTATTTTAAATATATATTTTCGATGTCTACTTTTATTTAATGTATAGTACAATTTTTATACCATCGAAACATTTCTTATACATGTTTTAACAATTTTTAAATACATGATCATTACTTGTTCATACACATTGTATTTTTTTATAGTTTTGGTACGACAAACCTTTTTTCATACACATTTAACATTTTTCAAATGCTTGATTGATATTTTAAAATTATTGATAAAAAAATTCAAATGCTTGATAGACATTTTTTAAATACATTAACAATATTTTTCATACACATTGAATATTCTTCGTATGTATGAGAAATATGTTTGTATACACATTTAACAATTTTCAATTGATTGGTTAACATTTTTCAAATCTTTTATGTAAATTGATTTGCTAGTATATATATTTGGAATATTTGGATGTATAAATAAAAAAACGAAAAACTAAAAACATGAAAAGCTAGCAAGGCAGTGGCCTCCCACGCCCTGGGTCAGCTCAGCAAGGCGCTTGCTTCAAAACCCCTCATATAAAATAAGCGAAATATAGAACAGGTTCTCCTATTCGGCATGCGCCAAATCCTATTTGGCGCCTTAAGCGCCCGATTTAGTTTATTTTACAATCGGGCGCATACCCCCCTGCCTTCCTTCGCTACTAACGGGCCCTGCCCATCTCGCCCCCTTTCGTTATATGTTTATAAGGCAAAAAAGGGCGCTGGAAGAGAATCGAACCTGGGACCTTCAACATTGTGGAACGATGCAATTACCACTGCACCAGCTCTCCCACTGTAATCTTTTACATCTTTTTCCTACCTTTCTTCTTCCATCTTTCCTTTTTCCATTTTTCCAAAGTTTATTTTCCAAATTCGAGAATTTTTATTTTTCTTCATGTTTTTGTCTGCAAAATGGATGAACATTTTTTGTTCAAATTCAATGACCTTTTTCCATTTTTGATGAACTTTTTTCAAAGTCGACGAACTTTTTTTCGAATTTGATGAACTTCTTTCAAATTTGATGAACTTTTTTCAAATCCGATGATTTTTTTAGAATTTGATGAACTTTTTCAATTTCGATGAACTTCTTTCAAATCTGATGAACATTTTTTCAATTCTGGTGATTTTTTTAAATTCGATGAACTTTTTTCAAAACTGATGAACTTTTTCAAAGTTGATGAACTTTTTTTTCGAATTTAATTAACTTTTTTCAAATCCGATGAACTTTTTTTAGAATTTGATGGACTTTTTTCAAATTCGATGAACTTTTTTCAAATCTGATGAACTTTTTTTCAATTCTGGTGAACTTTTTTGAAATTCGATGAACTTTTTTCAAAACCGATGAACTGTTTTCAATTTTAATGATTTTTTTTAAATTCGATGAACTATTTTTCTAAAAACTGTAGTACATACTGTAGTAAACCAGTTGGGTTTTTCTAAGAAAACCAGTACCTAATGTAGCAGTTTTTGGCGAGAGAAAAAAATGATCGAGCTGGGACCAGCGATCGAGCGGGAGCCAACGAACGGAAGCGAAGATGGAGCGGTGGTTTAATGGGCCGGCCCAGAAGGAGGCGCGCGCGGGCGCCACGATCGCTTGCTGGCGCTGAAGGCGCTGACGAGGAGGACCCTCGGCGTGCCGGGCGCGCGCGAGTACCCCTGCTGCTCCCCCGTCCAAACAGTAGGCTAACCCAAATAGCTTTTTTTTTTTGAGAAAAGGCTAACCCAAATAGCTTTTTTTTAGGCAAGGCTAACCCAAATAGCTGATGCCCGGTTTTGGGAAGGTTCTACATCCTTCCCAAACTGATTTTTTTTCTTCCGTTTATTGTTATTTTATCTTTTTTTCCTTTATCATTTTCTTTCTTACCAAATTTCACAAATATTTTCTGAAATCTGAGAATATCTTTTTTCTAGTCGGTGAACTTTTTTTGAAATTCGAACACTTCCTCAAATCAGGGTGCACATTTTTTATAATCAAATTTGGTCATCGATTTCAAAAAGATTTCATAATTTTTTTGAATTTTCTTGTTGTTAAAATCCATGTAGTTTTTAGAAATTCTAGAATTTTTTTTCTAAATCGTGAACATTTCTCGAATTCACTTATATTTTTTTGAAATTGCATAAAAAATTGGAACTCGTGAACAAGTCTTTTTTTGCATAGGCAATCATTTTTTTGAAATTCTTAATCGAATTTTGGAATTTGGAAATATTTTTTCACTTAATGTTTTGGAATTCATTATTTTTTTGAATTTTCGAATATTTTATGAATTTTGTGAACAATTTATAAATTTTTTGAACAAGTTTTCATATTTCCTGAATATTTTTCTCAAATATTTATTTTGTTATGAAATTGTGAACTTTTTTTAATACATGAACATTTGTTTTGAAATCACAAATATTTTTTGAATCGGCAAATTGTTTTTGAATTCGTGAACACTTTTTCAATATGCGTACGTTTTTTTCAAAGTCATGAACATTTTTATTAAATGAATATTTAATGATTTCTTGAACATTTGTTTTTCCAAAAAAATGAAAATTTGAATTTTTTTAATCCAATTCATTTTAAAGTAGAGAATTAAAAACAGGGAAAAACAAAAGGTAAAAAGCAAAGAAAAAATGAAATAAAAAACTGGGGCATCTAGCCCCGCTCATGGGTCGGCCCAATAGGGGCACGCCGGAATGGAGGGGGTCCGTGCTAGCATGTTCGCGAGCGCGTCACGCACCATATAGGAGGTCCTGGATAGAACCCCTCAAATAAAACCAGTGAGATATAGAAGCGCCCGGGCTTCAGGTGCTGGGAGAGCAAACTGGCGCATACGTGATCTGCAGAACTATGCCGACCCATCAATCACTCGCCAAAACAGTACCCAACGCACACGTGGTCGCTTCGGTAAATGGTTGACCAGTCAACCGTTGAATTTTGGGGGAACAGAAAATGGGTAATCCATATTCGTTCGATTTTTTTTTCGAAATAGTATGGAAATTCGAAAAAGTTATGGAGTTCAAAAGTAAAAATTGAAAGTTCATGGATTTTGTGAAAAATATCATGGATTTAAAAAAAATTCATCTAGGGCTCTGGGCTGAAACAAAATTTCATCGATTTTGAAGAAAAGTGCACAAATTTGAAAGAAATTCAAGGATTTTGAAAAAAGGTTCACGAATTTGGAAAATGATCATCTTTTTTGAAGTAAAAAGATCACAGATTCCGGAAAGTAAGTTTACAGATTTGAAAAAGTTGAAAATTTTTGAAAAAATGTTCAACAATTTTGAGAAAACTTTGCAAATTTTAGGACAAAAGTTCATCTGTTTTGGAAAAAAATCACCGATTTTGAAGAAAAAGTTCACGGATTTAAAAAAAATCACGACTTTGATAGAAGTTCAACAATTTTCATGGAAAGATTTCACAAATTTGGAAAAAGTTCACATATTTGAAAATATATCATCGGTTTAAAAAGATTTCTCAAATTCTTGAAAATGTTTTTGGATTTTGAAAAAAACATCATGAATTTAGAAAAGTTTTTTATTCCGAAAAAAGTTTTCACATTGTTAAAATAAAAATAAGTAAATGAATAATAAAAAGAAATTTGGAAGATAAAACCGAACAAAATGGGACAAAAAAACAAACTAAAAAATAGAAAATCAGTCAGAAGCTTATAGAAGCTTCCCAAAATCGGGTGGGCTCGAACTAGGCGTACCAACATTGAACATGTAACTAGGTGTGCGACAAACATTGCAAACTAGAAAAAAAGGAGAGTAATGGGCCGAGCCCATGGGGAGGAGGATGTGCGCCTGTTTGCGCAAAGACCTAAACCGGTGTAATGAGGGCGAGTAGGGTTTGCGTGACTCATATCTACATCCATGTTATCCTCAGAGAACTTTTATGATCTCTACATTCGGCTTGTTCTGTATCAAGAGTTGAACCCTATGAGATGCAACAGGCTGAAAACCAAAGATGGTAAAACCATGAATGAACTTGCTGTTGAGGGGGGGGGGGGGGGGGGGGGGGGGGGAGGTTGTTGACTCACTTGTTTGTTTTTCTAATAATCCTACTTTGGTTTGCACCAGGTGAACTGGTATCTTCCATGTGCTCGGTATTTTGTGTATAGTCATGAACGTGTTTCACAATAAATAAGCTCATACTACCGACAATGATATGTATTGATGCGGAGATATACATCTGCCTGATTCCATTTTTTGAGCTAATGATTTTGTAACTGTGGTTACTGGTGGGAAATGCCCCAGTTTTACTCACATGACACACATTGTGAAGGCATTATAAATATTGTCAATGGCAAACAATGTGTCTTTCATCAACTTATGTATATTACTGCCACAGTGCTATATGTTTTTCATGTCAATGACTTAGTGATAAACACGCAATTGTCACATTGGCAATAAAAAGAAACAATATATACTCATGTGCGTCTCATGTGTGTTGAAGTTACTATTTCCCTCACCGCAGCAGTGCACGAATATCCTTCTAGTAAACTAGAACTGAGAGCTGAAACGGGGAGCATGGAGAGGCACACACTGGTGCACGTAAGGCCACTAACAACACACACCTAAAGACAAGGAATAGATGAGACCGAGGGTGTGGCAGTTTCTCAAAAAAAGGATGAGAGTGTGGCAGTCATACATGTACATGTGGCTTAACATTGTTGTCCTCTTCTAAATCTAGCACAAAGCCACCTCTCCACCAAATAGCGCTAGGAACTAGCCTTCGCAGAAAACAACTCCCATCATGGAGCAGAGTCACTAAGGAGCCGATATGGTGACCATCTTGCTCCACCTAGTTTTCGCAGAGCTCGGTCCAGTTGTCAAGTTGCTCCATCGAGCCGCCCTAGTGCAATCTAGAGCGTTTTTATCACACACGCGTGCGGCGCGCACACACACATGTGAGGCCAACATAAGGTCCAACTGAACATCTAAGTTTAAGACCGATGAGGACACCTCTAATATAGTTACCCACCCACACCCCCTTCCCACCCCAGCTACATCTGATGTTGTCCTGAACTAGGGTGCTAGCCACACCGGCTCCCGGGAATATGGGTCGGGCTGAGGACCCCCAGTACTATATCAACCAGTGGGCCACATTTGCCAGGCCCAAGAGCATCAAGAAGGAATCTACCAAAGATTTGGCGTACACTCCAAGACCTAGATGTGATCTTTGGCATGTTTACCCTTAGATGTAATTGGCCTATGTGTAACCATAGGTACCCCCAGTATCGACATAAACCGAGAGGTGTGAACCGTATATGCCAACTCATACACACACGATCTTGTGGTATATCAACATGTACTTTGTACCTCTCTCAATTAATACAATCAAAGCATGACGTAGGTTACTATCTCTTCAGGAGAGCCCGAACATGGGTAAAACATGTGTCCCTATTACCATCGTTTCGAGGCTACCATCTCGGGATCCCCTACTGCTGGATTTGACCCCATCAGCACCTGTTCAAGTTCCAGAAAATACAAGGACCAACCTCTAGAGCTCTCACACATCTATTTAAATACATTGTGCTTTCATTTCTAAGAACTTTCTCTAGTGTTCATGAGGATAGAATGAAGTATAAATCAAATATATTTGTATTCTTTAGGAATGAAAGATTTAGCATCGACGGGAGTGATACGTCTCCATCGTATCTACTTTTTCGAACTCTTTTCCCCTTGTTTTGAACTCTAATTTGCATGATTTGAATAGAACTAACCCATACTGACGCTGTTTTCAGCAGAATTGCCATGGTGTTATTTTTGTGCAGATATAAAAGTTCTCAGACTGACCTGAAACTTCACGGAGATAACTTTTGGAATAAATAAAAAATATTGGTGAAAGAATCAACCAGAGGGGACCCACACCCTATCCACAAGGGTGGGGGGCGCGCCCTATCCCTTGGGCACGCCCCCCTGTCTTGTGGGCCCCCTGGACCTCCACCGACCTCAACTCCAACTCCATATATTCACGTTCGGAGAGAAAAAAATTAGAGAGAAGGATTCATCAGGTTTTACAATACGGAGCCGCTGCCAAGCCCTGTTCTTCCTCGAGAGGGCAGATCTGGATTTCGTTCGGGGCTCCGGAGAGGGGAATCCATCGCCATCGTCATCATCAACCATCCTCCATCACCAATCTTATGATGTTCACCGCTGTGCGTGAGTAATCCCATCGTAGGCTTGCTGGACGGTGATGGGTTGGATGATATTTACTATGTAATCGAGTTAGTTTTGTTAGGGTTTGATCCCTAGTATCCATTATGTTTTAAGATTGATGTTGCTATCACTAGTAGAAAAAGGGCCTATTGTCCCGGTTGGTGAGGGCCTTTAGTCCCGGTTCATGAACCGGGACTAAAGGGTCGGTACTAATGCCCTGACCCCTTTAGTCCCGGTTCAATCCAGAACCGGGACAGAAGGGCCTCCACGTGGCCTGTCCCCTGAGCCCAGGCAGGAGGGCCTTTGGTCCCGGTTGGTGGCACCAACCGGGACCAATAGGCATCCACGCGTCAGCGTTTATGTGGCTGTGGTTTTTTTTTTTGAAAGGGGGGGGGGTTGGGGGGTTTTGGGGGGTTAATTTAGGTGTTTCATATATTGTGCTATAGCTAGCTAATTAATAGAGAGAAGTGTCCTCTCTTTTGTCCGTGCTTGGTCGACGCTACGTACCATACATACATACGTATAGAGAGGACTAGCTAGACACGCTAGCTAGCTAGTAAGCAAACAGAAGATCGTCATGAACATATATGCATACAGAGAGAAGTGATATCGACCACCTCTCCTTCTCCGAGAGATTGGTCGAACAAACAAGTTCTCGTATATCTATCCGACACTACCGGCTACATATATAAATAATTATCTTTTACAAATATATAATCTCCTAAAATACGGACGCGTGGTCCACATAGTATTCTCCGTCTTCAGCGATCACGTGGTCAAGAAAGAATGCCGCCAATTCCTCTTGAATTGCTCGCATGCGATCTGGTGCTAGGAGTTCATCCCGCATCCAAAACATCTAATTTTAAGAAGGGGGTCAATACATATATATATATATATATATGAATGAATGAAACTCAACACAAATGATGGTAATAAAATAAAATTGTGAATATTGTTATTTACGCACTTCATATTGTTTGTCGGAGTAGCCCCGCTCACAGGTCGTGTGGCGGATGGACTCGCAAATGTAGTATCCACAGAAATCATTCCCTTGTTCCTGCCACAACCACTTTACAAGAAATAGAGGTCAATCAAACTGATAATTAGCAAGCATGCTAAATGCTATTGATGAAACTAGCGCTTGAATCACTAGGAGATGCCTGGAATATGCTACTATATAGTACTTACTTTCGGGTGCCTAAATTGCAGCTTCTTCGGTAGTCCCGGAGCTTTTTTGGTGAATTTTCTCCAAGCCCTGCCATACAAAGAAAACAATTACTTGATATCAGAAATGACGTGGGCATCGACGCCCACAAGCTATTGGATTTCTTCAATACTTTGACACTATAGGAACCCTCGACCCTGAAACCTTCGACTCTTGACCCCTTAACGACCCTCGACCCTCTACCCTAGTTCCCGACCCTCGACCCCTCGGCGATCCTCGACACCCTTGTTATATAGACAACGACGCAACATACATATACATGGGAAAATAATGTTATCGGGGAGGGGGTATCGGTACCCCCCCTCGTGTCAAAGTTTCTTCTTTCTCCTATATTCCTTTCTTTCTTCTTCTCCTCTTCTTTTCTTCTTATCCCTCGAGAAAGGAAAATAAGGAAAAGGAAGAAAAGAGGAAGAAAGAAGAAGGAAGAAGAAGAAGAAAAAAAGAAGAAAAAAAAGAGAAGAAGAAAAGAATAGAGGAGAAGAAGAAAAAATAGAAAAAATTCTATTTTTTCTTCTTCTCCTCTATTCTTTTCTTCTTCTCCTCTTCTTTTTCTTCTTTTTTCTTCTTCTTATTTATTTCTCCTCTTCTTCCTATCCCCTCTTCTTCTCCTTTCTTCCTCTTCTTTTTTCCTTTTTCCTCTCATTCTTTTTCTTCTTCTTGTATTGCTTGTTTTTTTTAAAATAATGTTCAAATAAAAATCTATGAACAGAAAACATATATATACACAGAGAACATATATACATTTTTATAAAAATGCAAAAAACAAAAAAATCTAAAAAAAGACATATAAACAGATATACACATATACATATATACTCATACATATACACACATAATCAGGAAAAAAACTATATTTGCAAAAAAAGGGGGAAGAGGGGGGCGGTGCCGGCCCTGACCAAAGCGGCGCGGGGCGAGGCAGAGGCGACGGCGAGGCAGAGGCGGGGCGGCGACGGCGTCGGGACGGCGCGGCCGGGGTGGCCCGCGGCGACGGCGTCGGGGCGGCGCGGGGTGGCGACGGCGTCGGGGCGGCGCGGGGTGGCGACGGCGTCTAGGCTCGAGGGCGCGGCCGGCGACGGCGTGGGCTCGGGGTCACGGGCGACGGCGACAGCGGCGGGGCAGCCTGGCGGCGTCGTCGGGGGGCAAATGTGCGATGAAACTGAAAATTTTCACAAGTGTTGTTTATATACACTAAGCATTAGTCCCGGTTGGTGGCACCAACCGGGACTAATGCCCCCTTTAGTCCCGGTTGGTGCCACCAACCGGGACCAAAGGCCAATTTTCAGCAGCCCAAAGGGCGGGAAGCGGCGGCCTTTGGTCCCGGTTGGTGGCACCAACCGGGACTAAAGGGGGCATTAGTCCCGGTTGGTGCCACCAACCGGGACCAAAGGCCCCCTTTAGTCCCGGTTGGTGCCACCAACCGGGACCAAAGGCCTTGTGCTGCCCCGCGCCAAATGTTTAGTCCCACCTCGCTAGTTGAGAGGGAGCCGCACCAGTTTATAAGGTGCGGTGCGGCTCCCCTCTCGAGCTCCTCTCTAAAGCAGGCTTTCGGGCCTAACTCTGCCATCTGTGCCTGTGGGCCTACTGGGCCTTCCACGGGCCTGAATCCTGGCCCATAGGGTTTCTAGTCGTATTCAGGCAGTGGGGGCCCAGTAGGTGGCATTTTTTTGTTTTTTTGTTTTATTTGTTGCTTTATTTAGTTTATTTTGGTTTTGGTTTATTTTTCTTTTGGTCTTTTGCTTTATTTTTTAATTCTTTTTGCTTTTAGTTTTAGAAAAATTATAAACTTTCTGTTAGTGCCATTAGTTTTCAAATCTGAAAACTCTTTTTTTGTTTTCTTTGTTGCTTTATTTATTTTATTTTGTTTCTACTTACAACAAAATACTTATTGTTGCTATTTTTATTTTTTTTTCAGTTTTTTGTTCTGTTTTCTGCATTATTTAGTTTTTGTTGTTTTTTGCTTTATTTTTTAATTCTTTTTGCTTTTAGTTTTAGAAAAATTATAAACTTTCTGTTAGTGCCATTAGTTTTCAAATCTGAAAACTCTTTTTTTGTTTTCTTTGTTGCTTTATTTATTTTATTTTGTTTCTACTTACAACAAAATACTTATTGTTGCTATTTTTATTTTTTTTTCAGTTTTTTGTTCTGTTTTCTGCATTATTTATTTTTTTGTTGTTTTTTGCTTTATTTTTTTTTAATTCTTTTTGCTTTTAGTTTTAGAAAAATTATAAACTTTCTGTTAATGCCATTAGTTTTCAAATTTGGAAACTCTTTTTTTGTTTTCTTTGTTGCTTTATTTATAAACCGGTGTGAGCGCCCTTCGGTTGGCGAGGTTTTAAAATTCATAGTTTTCAAATGAACTCTGAAAAAGTTGGCATAGCATGTACATGTACAAAACGGACAATGGTATCATACTCGTCTGTTACAAAGTTGACATGTTATCATCATAATAGTTGCGGGAGAAAGTCTTCACTTTTTCTTCGCTTGTGTCGTTTGCTTATTGCGCCATAACCATGGATAATCTTCATCGTTTATCAGGATGCTTGCGTCAGCCTTGACTTTGAAGGGGGGAATTTCATGAAACTTTTCATACTCTTCAGACATGTCTGTCTTGCCCTCCACTCCCAGGATGTCCCTTTTTCCTGAAAGAACTATGTGGCGCTTTGGCTCATTGTATGATGTATTCGCTTCCTTATCTTTTCTTTTCCTCGGTCTGGTAGACATGTCCTTCACGCACCGCATACCGGGCATGCGTTCAGATCCTTGTAGGCACCGCGGTAGAGGATGCAGTCATTAGGGCATGCATGTATCTTCTCAACCTCCAATCCTAGAGGGCATACGACCTTCTTTGCTGCGTATGTACTGTCGGGCAATTCGTTATCCTTTGGAAGCTTCTTCTTCATTATTTTTAGTAGCTTCTCAAATCCTTTATCAGGCACATCATTCTTTGCCTTCCACTGCAGCAATTCGAGTACGGTACCGAGCTTTGTGTTGCCATCTTCGCAATTGGGGTACAACCCCTTTTTGTGATCCTCTAACATGCGATCGAACTTCAGCTTCTCCTTTTGACTTTCGCATTGTGTCCTTGCATCGACAATGACCCGGCGGAGATCATCATCATCGGGCACATCATCTGGTTCCTCTTGATCTTCAGCAGCTTCGCCCGTTGCAGCACCATCGTGCACATCGTCTGGTGCATCTTGATGTTCAGTAGCATCACCATATTCAGGGGGCACATAGTTGTCATCGTACTCTTCTTCCTCGCCGTCTTCCATCATAACCCCTATTTCTCCGTGCCTCGTCCAAACATTATAGTGTGGCATGAAACCCTTGTAAAGCAGGTGGGTGTGAAGGATTTTCCGGTCAGAGAAAGACTTCGTATTCCCACATATAGGGCATGGACAACACATAAAACCATTCTGCTTGTTTGCCTCAGCCACTTCGAGAAAATCATGCACGCCCTTAATGTACTCGGAGGTGTGTCTGTCACCGTACATCCATTGCCGGTTCATCTGCGTGCATTATATATAATTAAGTGTGTCAAAAATCATTACAGAACATCATGGATAGATAATTAAGTGAACAAATTAATAGAAGTTCATCATCACATAAAAACCAAAGTAGATACATAGTTCTCATCTAACAACATAAAGCTCTGCAGAGCATCTAAATTAATTAAACCATACATTGAAACTATGTAAAACATTTCAATGCGAAAACAAATGCGATCATAATCGCAACCAAGGTAACAACTGATCCAACGGCATAATGATACCAAGCCTCAGTATGAATGGAATATTTTCTAATCTTTCTCATCTTCAAGCGCATTGCATCCATCTTGATCTTGTGATCATTGACGACATCCGCAACATGCAACTCCAATATCATCTTCTCCTCCTTAAGTTTTTTTATTTTTTCCTTCAAGAAATTGTTTTCTTCTTCAACTAAATTTAACCTCTCGACAATAGGGTCGGTTGGAATTCCCGGTTCAACAACCTCCTAGATAAATAAAATCTATGTCACGTTGGTCGGCATAATTTTCATAAACAATAAATGAACCAATAGTTATGAAAAGATAATATATACCACATCCGAATCATAGACAGGACGAGGGCCGACGGGGGCGGATACCAAAACCATCGGCGCACTATATAAGATGCAATAATAAAAGTAAGAAAATAATACAAGTATCTATCTAAACAAACAAGTAATAATATTTTTCCTTTCAGAAAGAAGATAAGAACAAGAGGCTCACCACGGTGGTGCCGGCGATGAGATCGGCGCGGGTGATCGACGGCGGTGAAGACGGGGACGGGGCGTGATGGACCGCTAAACCTAGATAAATATTAAGGAAAATGGAGCTTGGCGGTCGAGCTTGGAGAGGAGAAACCTTAAGTAGTGTGGCTCGGGCATTCCATCGAACACCTTGTGTGCATAGGAGATGAGCTAGAGCACCACCAAGCCCTCTCCCCCTCGGCCAGAAAAAACAGAGCAGTGTGCTCTGCTCTTGCGCGAGGGGCTATATATAGGCACCACTATTGGTCCCGGTTGGTGGCATGAACCGGGACTAAAGGTAACCCTTTTGGTCCCGGTTCATGCCACCAACCGGGACCAATAGTGGTGGGCCAGGAGCCAGGACCATTGGTCCCGGTTCGTCCCACCAACCGGGACCAAAAGGTCCGGACGAACCGGGACCAATGGCCCACGTGGTCCGGCCGGCCCCCTGGGCTCACGAACCGGGGAAAATAGCTCCATTGGTCCCGGTTCTGGATTGAACCGGGACTAATGGGCTAAACTGGCCTGGACGAAAGCCCTGTTTTCTACTAGTGTATGACTTTGCTATGCTTAATGCTTGTCACTAGGGCCCGAGTGCCATGATTTAAGATCTGAACCTATTATGTTTTCATGAATATATGTGAGTTATTGATCCTATCTTGCAAGTTATAGTCACCTACTGCATGTTATGATCCGGCAACCTCGGAGTGACAATAGTCGGGACACTTCCCGATGATGACCGTAGTTTGAGGAGTTCATGTATTCACTAAGTGCTAATGGTTTGGTCCGGTTCTCTATTAAAAGGAGGCCTTAATATCCCTTAGTTTCCAATAGGACCCACTACCACGGGAGGGTAGGACAAAAGATGCCATGCAAGTTCTTTTCCATAAGCACGTATGACTATATTTGGAATACATGCCTACATTATATTGATGAATTGGAGCTAGTTTTGTGTCACCATAGGCTATAACTGTTGCATGATGAATGCCATCCAACATAATTATCCATCATTGATCCATTGCCTACGAGCTTTTCACGTATTGATCTTTGCTAAGTACTTTTCCGCTGCTACTGTTACGATTGCTATAAAACTGCTACTATTACTTTTGCCACCGTTACTGTTACTTCCATACTACTTTGCTACTAAATACTTTGCTGCAGATATTAAGTCTTTCAGGTGTGGTTGAATTGACAACTCAGCTGATAATACTTGAGAACATTCTTTGGCTCCCCTTGTGTCGAATCAATAAATTTGGGTTGAATGCTCTACCCTCGAAAACTGTTGCGATCCCCTATACTTGTGGGTTATCAAGACCTTTTTCTGGCGCCGTTGCCGGGGAGCATAGCTCTATTCTCTGAGTCACTTGGGATTTATATCTGTTGATTACTATGAGGAATTTTAAAGATCAAAGAACCAAGATTTTTCCCTCAACTACGAGGGGAGGTAAGGAACTGCCATCTAGCTCCACACTTGATTCACCTTCTGTTTTGAGTAAACTTGTGACACCTACACCTGCTATTGATTCTGATATGTTGCATGTTATTGATGATGCCACTTCTACTATGCATGATGCTTATGATGATACTACTTGTTTGCTTGATAATACTGTGCCACGAGGTGAATTTCTTGATGAACAACTTGCTAGGGTTAGAGAGAATGAAATTACTGAAATCGATGATATTATTGAAACTGGAGACTACGATTCTCCCCCTAGATATGAATTGACTGTTGTACCTAAGGGTTATATTATGGATGAGGAAACTGCTAGAGACTTTCTTGCTTGCAATGATAGAGATGATCTTAAGAAACTGTTAGCTAAGCTGAAAGAAAAGTCTTGAATGCTAGAATGCAGTATGATCCTACGTTTGCTACTTCACCTATCTGTGTTATTGATAAGGATTATGAATTCTCTGTCGATCCTGAGTTAATTACTTTGGTTGAATCCGATCCTTTCCATGGTTATGAATGAAACTGTTGTGGCGCATCTCACTAAGCTGAATGATATAGCCACCCTATTTGCTCATGAGGAAAAAATTCGCTATTACTATATTCTTAAGTTGTTTCCTTTCTCATTAAAGGGTGATGCTAAGATATGGTTTAGTTCTCTTGCTCCTGGTTGTGTGTGTAGTCCCCAGGATATGATTTACTACTTCTCTGCAAAATATTTCCCTGCTCATAAGAAACAAGCTGCCTTACGGGAAATATTTAACTTTGTGCAAATTGAAGAAGAGAGTCTCCCATAAGCTTGGGAGAGGCTTCTCCAATTACTTAATGTTTTGCTTGATCATCCTCTCAAGAAAAATCAAATACTCGATATCTTTTATAATGGACTAACCGATGCTTCTAGGGACCACCTAGATAGTTGTGCTAGTTGTGTTTTCATGGAACAAACTATTGAGCAAGCTGAATTGATATTGAATAATATATTGAGTAATGATAATGATTGGACACTTCCTGAACCAACTCCTAAGCCAACTCCGAAGAAAATAGGTATTCTATTTCTCAGTCCTGAAGATATGCAAGAGGCAAATAAATCTATGAAAGAAAAAGGTATTAAAGCTGAAGATGTTAAGAATTTACTGCCTATTGAAGAAATACATGGTCTTGATAACCCAACACAGGTAGTAGAGGTAAATTCTCTCTATAGATTTGATGAAGGTGATATCCCTCATAATAAGTCTGCTAGTCAATGCTTGGATGAGTTTGATAATTTATTGTTAAACAAGAAAACTTCAATGCTTATGTTGGTAGACAATTGAAACGCAATGCTTATATGGTTGAACACTTGAGTGATTATACGTCTAGAGTTAAAAATGAACTTAAGATTATTAGTAAACATGCTTCCATGGTTACAACTCAAGTAGAACAAGTACTTAAGGCACAAGATGTTAGGGTAAGACTCGAGGTGGTAAGATGACCTAGGAACCTTTATATCCTGAGGGCAATCCTAAGAGAGATGAGCAAGATTCTCAGAGAATTAATACTGATGCACCTAGTCCCTCTAATAAAAATAGAAAGAACACTGATAGGACTTTGCATGCTTCTAGTGAACCTAGTGATAATGTGATTGACACACTTGAGAATCTCAATGATATTTCTATTTCTGATGTTGAGACACAATCTGGTGATGAACATGAACCTAGTGATAATGTTAACGATGATGTTCATGTTGATGCTCAACCCAGTAATGATAATGATGTAGAGATTGAACCTGTTGTTGATCTTGATAACCCACAACCAAAGAATCAACGTTATGATAAGAGAGACTTCGTTGCTAGGAAGCACGGTAAAGAAAGAGAACCATGGGTTCAGAAACCCATGTCTTTTCCTCCTAAGCCATCCAAGAAAAAGGATGATGAGGATTTTGAGTGCTTTGCTGAAATGATTAGACCTATGTTTTAGCGTATGTTTTTGGCTGATATGCTTAAAATGCCTCCTTATGCTAAGTAAATGAAAGATATTGTCACTAATAAAAGAAAGATACCGGAAGATGAAATTTTCATCATGCTTGCTAATTATACTTTTAAGGGTGGAATACCAAAGATGAGGACAAAAAATGTGTATATCCACCTCTATTACACCGTTGTAATGTTCTAACAATGAGCAATATTTAGTACACTACTTTACGTTAATGACGTGGCACCAAGTCAATTCCTTCACGGACATTGTCGGTGTCAAAACCGGCGGATCTCGGGTAGGGGGCCAAGCTGTATGTCTGAGGATCAATGGTAAGACAAAGGGATATAATGTTTACCCAGGTTTGGGCCCTCTTAAAGGAGGTAAAAGCCTACATCCTACTTGATTGTATTCGGTGAGTATAGGGGTTACAAGAGTTGATCTACCTCGAGATCGTAATAGCTAAACCCTAGATTGCCTAGCCTATGAATGTTATGATTCTGCCTCCGGTCTAAACCCTCCGGTTTATATACACTACAAAAAAAAGACACATCCGTGACATTTTGGGCCGAACGAAAAAAATTCAGTCATACATATGACACTTCTATGACGATAATTGTGACCAAACCCGGTATCATCATAGATGTGGTGGGCTCCTACTTCTATGACAAAAAATCATGACAAAAATGGGCTTTTCGTCCTGGGCGGGCCGGAGACGCAGCTGCATGACATTCTTTGGGCCGTCCATGACGGAAAAAGCCGCGGTAGAAGCGAGGGCGAGGAAAATTTTGGGGAGTTCCCGGTTACGGTGGGTGGTCGGGGGCCGAGCGATGCGCGTTTCTCTCGTCCACGTACGCGCGTGTGTGCGAGTCGTTGGCTCTGACTGAACCCGAGCGAGGCGTTGGGCTCTAACTGAACCCGGACGATTGCACTGCAGGCTATGCGTTACTGAACCCGAGCGATCGATCGATGGCTGTTAACTGAACCCGATCGAGCGATTCCTTTGCTACTACTGCTAACTGAAGCCGGTCGATGTTGCCTCTCTGGATGAACAGTGAGCGTTGCGGGGGGGGGGGGGGTTGGATGAACAGTGAGCGGTGGGAGTGGATGAACAGGACCCGTGGCGTTGCCTCTGGATGAACAGGACCCCGATCGATCGAGCCGGTTGGGGCTGGACGAACAGGACCCCGTGGAGGGCTGGATGAACAGGATGACCCCGTGGAGGGCTGGATGAACAATAGACGGTGGAGGGGTGGATGAACAGTAGCCCGTGGAGGGGTGGTTGAACAGGAGCCCGTGGAGAGGGGTGGTTGAACAGTAGCCGGTGGAGTAACGCGCGATGGAAGCTGGATGAACAGGAGCCCGAGAATGAACATTCACAGGTGGAGGCTGGAGGAGGTCGATGGTGGATGAACAGTAGCCCGTGGAGGCTGGAGGAGGTCGACGGTGGAGATGAACAGTATCCCGTGGAGTCCCGTTTTGCGGTACGCCACACCCCTCCTGATGAACAGGACCCCCGTTTCGACCGTAGCGCTCCAACACAAGTCTGTTACGTCTGTTTTGCGGTACGCCACACCCCTCCCGATCAACAGGACCCCCATTTCAACCGTAGGAGGTCCGTTTCCTCCGTTGTGAGGTATGCTAGACCCCTCCCAATGAACAGGATCCCGTTTCGAATGTGGCCGGTCGAACACAAGGCCGTTTCCTCCGTTCTGCGGTACACCAAGCCTCGTTTCCATCGCCTGTTCCGTCCAAGCCCTCCCGATGAACACGGCGACACATTCCGTTCCGACCCAGCCGGTTGGCTCCCCATGAACACGACAACAACGCTGTTTCTCCGTTCCGACCCAGCCATGTACACGAGCCCTGGCCGTACGTATGCGCGAGTAGGCGTTCGAGACCCCGCCCGTATGTACGTACGTGGCTGTATTTTATTTCTTGCACCCTGGCCATTGTACGTATGTGTACATGCTATGTGTGCGCCTCTACTACGACACGTGTGCGCCTCTACTACGACACGTGCGTGCCTCTACATCCACTAGTATGTACATACACGTTCACGACCAGAATGACAACGCTACGTACGCTTCGACCATGTGGATCCCGACTGTTAGGCACTTCCTTGCGTGCGAAGATGTCGCTGGTGGGTCCCAGCAGTCAGGGGGCGAATCGTTTTTTTCCGGACGCACTTCCTTGCATGCGAAGATGTAGCTGGTGGGTCCCAATAGTCAAGGGCGAATCGTTTTTTTGCCCGGACGCACTTCCTTGCGTAAGAAGATGTAGCTGGTGGGTCCCAGCAGTCAGGAGGAAACGTTTTTTCGTGAAATACTGGTGGCTCGCCCGGTGGGTCCCTGCTTCAGGTGGAGGAATAATTATTTTCCGCATAATAAGGAGGCACTTCCTTGCGGCTGTTGTGGACCCAGCTGTCAGCCTCTCCACGTACAGTACTCTTTTGATGGAAGTCGGTCGTTGACCACATTGACCACGCCGGGCCGAGAGCACCACGGCGGTGGACGACGGCGAGGCCTAGGAAGGGGATGACGCGGAGCCGGGGAAGACGTGACAGTGGAAGCCCATGCGGAGAGGAGTACGAGGGTTCACCGGTTCGGCTGCGGTGTGAGGCTGCCGTAGCCGCAGAATAATAGGGGGTGTGGGTGAGTAGAGGGATGCCCTGGCTAGCGGTGGGAGTAGTAGGGGCGCTGAGGCCTGCGCGGCAGCACAGTCGGCCACGGGAGGCGGGAGCATGCGGTCCCGTCGGCGCTGCTTTGGCGGTTGGAGCAAGAAGATCAGAGATTGAAGAAACACGATGGCAGTTGGATTGACATCCAACAGTTACGTCTGCTAGAATCGTTTGTTGACGTATATAATAACTAAAAAAATCTTGCATACGCGTCAAATAAACAGGCCCACAAGTCAAACCACTCCTTTTTTTAATAATTTATATATAGCTCATGGCAACTTCTTATGCAATTTATTGCAGTCATTTTTTTTGGTTGACCAGGGCCAATTTCGTATATTTCTGTGGGTTCCAAACTAT
The DNA here is from genome assembly GCF_018294505.1 of Triticum aestivum. Classification (NCBI taxonomy): domain Eukaryota; kingdom Viridiplantae; phylum Streptophyta; class Magnoliopsida; order Poales; family Poaceae; genus Triticum; species Triticum aestivum. The sequence continues at coordinate 588,758,671 of NC_057813.1, read as the reverse complement.
TTTTAATACCGAAATATCGAGCCAGATTTAAAGTACTTTGAAGATATATTTAAATTAGGTTAATGCCCAGTGAAATAGGAATCTGAAAATGTGAAAACATTTATAAAGTAATTGTCAATTTCTCATCTGTTTTTATATTTACAACCCATTTCATATTACTTCAAGATTTGCAGGCGTCTTGAAAGAGTTGCAGCCCATCAGGGCGTAGAAAAATAAGTAGGCCTGGATTGGGTATTCTTCAGAAAAAATAAATTGGGCTCATTTTCACAAAGAAAAAAATAGGTGGGCTCGTCACATGGTGAACATAAAATATAAGCCTGGGCTAGATAGGCACATCCTAGTTCAAACCCTCCTCCGTCTCAACAATAACAAAAAAAATACTACTCGAGCAGCTACATCCCAGGTGTCAGCCGATCTCGTGATGTTCTCTTGTCTATTGACTATATACACTCACAATGTCATGGGTCTCAGATGTCAGGAAAACACTAGGAGGAAGCATTTTATTTTTCCATACGCTGACGTGGTGGGCCCCTACTGTCATCCTATCCACGTACTTCTGCCAATTCCTGTTGTTTGTATACCATGTTGACAACGCGAGAGGGCGGCACCGTGGCGAGCACACCAAACCGCGCGGAGGACGTCGGCGTTAACGATTTAGGAGACGGTGGGGCGGCGATGCATGCGCTGAGGCGCAGCTAGCCGTGGGAGGCGGAAGCAGGCGGCCCCGCCGGCGCTGGTTTAGTTTTGGCGGCTGGAGGAAGACATGACTGAAGAAACATGACAGACTGTAAAAGCAGCAGGAGTACTTAACAACCTTAACTAAAACCAGCAGGGGCACTTAACAACCATTAGTACTTATACAGGTTCAACCATACAAAGCACGCCTCGAACAGTGCTACTTTGCCTACAGTTAACCAAGGGTGAGGCTGCCAAGCCCCAGGACAAGGACCAGGCGCCACCCCGCGCATCCACAACCTTCTAAAAGTGGCTTCATCTCGCAACGCGGTCAATAAAAAGGATATTCTCTTTAGAGCCATGGAAAAACATGAACATAATCTTCTGTCCTATTGTCCAAGATGGACGGGCCTTCATTATTTGAGACCACCCATGAATAAGTATCTTTTCACCTCCAAGGGGAATTGAGTAGGTCGACATAAACATCATGTTGTGGCCAAGCGCAAGTCTGACCCGACCATGGCCAGGAATCTGTATAGGAACAATAGAACTGGGCAGTTCCTGTTTTAAGATCACAGCTGTAAAACTGTGTATAAGCAATAGTTTATGAAAAACATATATAATAGAAAACAACTCGTACCATAAGTTTCTCAACACAGTTGGACCTGTTCAACGAGTGCAACAATGGCACACATATCCCACGCGGCCTTCCACCATTGAAACGCCCCACAAGGACCTCAAGACGATCAATAAAGTGTAGGAACTTGTGGATGTCGATCCAGTCAACTTCAGTGCCATCCGTAACAACCGAGTTATTACAGAGTAACAAACGAGCAGACTGCTTAACTCTGAAAAAACCTACACGTGCCACCAATTATAAGAAAAATATTAGTAAGAAGTAGCATCTTCATGGGAGATTCGTTGCTACTTCTAAAGTTAAATTGTGATTACTTAGACAAAATAGGTGGATTAAGAAGTAATCGAGGCAACAAGCAAGAACCAGATACAAAACTAACATGGATGAACAATTGGAATGACGTCGGGGTGGAAAATCACAGTGAAGATGAGACCAGGTTCTGCTATTTCCATCAACATTCGTGCGCCAACTTTCATTCTGTAACACTTGAGAAAGTTTATCCAAGTTCGGCCATAAAAAAAGCAGCGATCTTCTTGGTTCATGAAGCCAACTCGGAACTTATATCCATGGCTTGTCTTCACTGTGACCATTAAACTAGTGTATTCAGTTATGGCAAGGCCGAGCATCTTGAGTACATGTGTTCTAGCAGAGCAAATAATACACTGCAGGAAAAATAATATGAGAACACAATGTATTCCCTATCCAAATCTAGAAATAACTTCCTCCTTCACGTCAGTGTTGACCATCGTACTACTAGTACCTTTTATCCAAATATAGCAATCCAAATTTCCAAATTAGTCGACGACATGTTCAAAAAAACCCCACCCTCTCGGATAGAAAGAGGATTCTAGGAACATATTGTGCATGTTTCAAAATCCTATGTTAGAATGAGAAGGAACAAGTGTGGCATCTCGCCGAGGGCGCAGAAACCTGTAGGGTGCTCGCACTTTGGGCACTGCAAATGAAACACACTAGATTCAATAGGAAGAAAACTGCATCAACAGCAGCGGCTGCCATCCTAGGATTACCTGCGACCAAGGGACTTGGATTTATTGGGGATGGATGAAGAATTCGTACCTGGTTCTCCATGAGAAAACCCTATGCAATCGCCGAGAGGGGGTTTTCTCTGAACAAGCAGACGAGGGAGACGGGGATTCAGGCCCAGTGAAATATTGTCGCTTCGTCCGTCCAGCTTACCGCTAAAGCCGGAAAGGGGGGAGGTTTGTGATTTGACGGTTCATTGGGCATTACTGCAGCGCTACGACCGGGGTGTGTCTACCGTGCAGTTGTGCACTCTAATTTGTGCATATGGCACGTGGACCCCGTTGCCGGTTGCCCCACATATCAGCGAAAGGAAGTAGAAAGACATGAGTAACTAGTTACACATAAATATATTTTTTGACAGAGAGATACTCCCTCTATAAAGAAATATATAAATCTTTTATATCACAACTTTATACATAAGAAAAATCAAGGGGAATATGTATAACATATATAATTATAAAAAACAGAGTTGTTTTTAACACAGTATAGACAAGTTGGTGATGATGGTGTGCCTGCCATCTGCAATATAGGTCGTCCGATTTATATCTGACGGATAGGAAGGAAACTATGGCAATTTTGCAAAAGGGTACCCACACACCTCTCCACATTTGCAAATAAGGCCTTCCCTCGTTCATCATTTTCTCTCACAAGATAAAATACTCATACAAATGCATCTTGATGTTACGTGCAACGCACGGGCATTATGGGAGTTCAGCTTTTTCTATGGGGGTTCACCTGAGAATATAGTACTCAGACAGGCTCACGGTTCTGGACTTTGGGCCGCAGGCCCACCCTGCATGTTTGGGGGCCCATGTGTTCTACCTCAGTGCTTTTCATATTGCAAGCGATCGGTACGGCCCTGGTTTTAGATGCTGTCGCAAGGCGAATACACAAAATTGAATAACGCACGACAGCTGTTGGAATGAAATCGAACAACAGTTCCTAACCAGCAATCAGAATTGCAATTCTATCAACGATATACCATGTGATAAATAATACTGTCGTACTACTTATGCACATAGGACACTTGTTTCACCATGCCAGATTATTACTTCAAAATCTCTTGGAGGATAGATCAGTTCGACAGTTGCGTGCTGCTACTGAAGAATTTCAAAGTTGATTTGGACCAGCTCTCCTTGCCAAGAAAGTTTGATTTTGACATCATCCCCTACCTCAAGATATGATTCCAATTTGAACCTTGACCATCCTTTAGCATCAATCATCATGCGACCATCCTTTGTACTGACGGTATATTGAGCAGGTTCATTCACACCAAGGCCGCGCATGGTAAGAGAAACTTGGCCGCGGTCGCCCGGATTGTTGAACGACTCCCTCGTTGCTCTAGGAATTCTTTGTTTGCAAACAAGAAGACATACCCAAACGGTTAGATCAACACAGTGAATCATGTGAAACAACATGGAAAGAAAAAAGAACGAAGCACTTGGGCGGCCAATGCTTACCAAGAAGGTGGACATGTCGGTTTTTGTAAGGACTTTGGTGTATGAAGTGTGAACTGCAGCCCAGTCTGTTGTCGGTGCAACTGCACAGGCCGGAGCAGATGCAAGTGCAAGTGTTGGTGCAGGTGCCAAAGCCGCTGCTGCTGCCGGAGATGGTGCTCCTTGTAGAGCTGGTGCCGGTGTCGGAGCAGGTGCCAGTGTCGATACCCGATCGTCCGGTAGATCAGACCGATCCGCTGACTCGGTTGGTGCCCAATCCTCAGCTGGATCAGACTGACCTGCTACCGTTGTTAGTGCTAGAGCAACTATCGGTGTTCGATCTGTTGCTGAAGGTGGTACCGATGTGCGAGACATCGGCGATCGTGTCCGGTATGCTATGATCAACTTTCTAACTTGACTAGGATCCATGACCGTGATCCAGTTTTTTTCTTCATTTCTTCTAAATGCGAGAAGGACTAATTGTGGCGTTTTTGTTAAACCAAACTGCAGTTCATCATAGAGGTTCAGCTTGTACTCAGACAACAGACTGATCCAATTTTTTCTAGTAATATAAGTGATGGACAGTGCCTTCGTTACTGACACGACATAAGAAGTGAAACCTGCAAAAATAGCCATCATAGAGCAAACCAAACGTTTTATTCTGTGATGAATGTCACATGGCAAAACCTGCATCATAAAATTGCAGGAAAAGAAAGAAAACATGATATTAAATCAATAAGATTTAGACAGTAAATCAATAAGATTTACTTGTTGTGACATGAGTGAATCCTTACCAGGAAATCACTATGTTGAAGTACTAATTAGAAGATTGATCGTCCAACTACGGGTGGCATGCAGGAGCCCCTCCTACTCCCACAAGCAGGACAGTCCAAAGGTCGTGACAAATCGTATGGACCAAACATCCCTAGGACTAGAAATCCTGGTGGGTGCGATAAACCCTGCAATGCATACAGATATTGGAGTGTAACCATAATTGATAAACCGTCCTCACAAAAAAGATTATCTGGATACTTCAAAATATATAGACTAAATTGAGTGGACAGACATTAACATAGACCGTTCTCAGGACTGAACACACACCAAAAGCGGCAGTATTAATAAAGAATACAGGGTTCACAAACACAAATCAAGTACTGAACAATAGTACTTACTACAGACAAGCAAAGTTGCACTAATTAAACTCTGCAGACTATTTCTTGCCACCGACCTACGGGATGAACCCCACATAACTGACTAGGCCATGGACTTCGTGAGAGATGTCTACATGCACCATCACCATCTTGTCAACCTTGGAGAACCTAACAGAGTGGTCTTTCCACTCATAAACATGATGATGAAGATAGGCTGCATCAGATTTGTTGGGAAGCTTTAGAAGAACCACACCCTTCATAATCGAAGGCACAGTCAGGAAATTATTGTGTTCAAGTACAGCCTCGAGAACACGCCTGACAACAATGCTACAGGAAAACACTAGTTCAGGACACGTGGCGACAAGGACACATCAGCTGGATAGTTTAGCAGTAGAAATCATCCCCAGGTCTTCCAGTTCACACGACATGACTTTGGGAACTTCATCTCCACCATGGACCTGGTTCTAATTCAAACAGAAACCATATTTTATTACTACCTCCGTTCAGAAATATAAGATGATTTTCGATATTATACTCCATATATGACTACATATACACACATAAATGAGTGAACAAAGACACTAGAACATGTCTTCAAAGGCGTGAGAGCAGAGGGATTACTTGCAATATCCATAACACAATTTACTGAGGCAAATATATCCTCTTCAAAGGTAGCATTGATGTTCATAAAGTACTCCCTCCGTCCCAAAATTCTTGTCTTAGATTTGTCTAGATACGGATGTATGAAGTCACATTTTAGTATTAGATATATCCGTATCTAGACAAATCTAAGACAAGAAATTTGGGACAGAGGGAGTAGTTGAAAGTAATCTATAAGAAATCAGTGTCAACCTCTCGCATGTTTTGGTCAAAGGAGGAATTTAGAACCGTCATTTGGCACTAAAATCACATGCAAGATCACCCAGAAAGTTGTACTACCAGTACTAGTACTACCTGTTAGATGAAAAAACACGATCAAGATCGAGAAAAAGATCGTCAACAAGACACATTACCTGGACTTGCTTAATGAGGGATCCCGGAGAGGGGGGCTTGGATAGGGCGATGGCTTTGAGCTTGTGTGTGGTAGTCTCGGCGGGGTGCTTGCGCTTCTTCGTACCATGAGCCTCAACGGTTTTGGCCGGAGCCATAGACATCACTTCGGCCGGTGCTCCGGCGTCCATCCAAGAGAGGAAGCTGAGAGAGAAGAGTGAAAGGAGGAACGAGATGAGGGAGAAGCGAAGCGAGTGGGGGTTTTCTTCAAGAGAGGAAGCTGAGAGAGAAGAGTGAAATGATGGTTGCTTCGTCCGTCCAACTTACAGCTGGAAAGGAGGGCGTTTTGTGATTTGACGGCTCATTGGGCATTACTATGACGCTTCGATCAGGGTAGTCTACCGTCACTCTACTACGGAGTAGTTTAGTGCACGACTGGTGGACCCAGGTGCTGGCTGTCCCACACGTCGGTGAAAGTGAGTAATTTAGTGCATGGCTGGTGGAGGATCCACATGGTAGAGCGTGTCCACTGTTTTTCTGAAGAAAAAATGATTAAAACAAGCATTTCCACTCTTACGACGGAGGAGTGCGAAACACGGCAGCCACTTGAACATACACAGTGCTCCTACTACTAGGCATGTGCAGTGGTTCATACGTTAGTACTAGACAATCTTGTTGCTAGTGTAGTAAGATATGACGATAACAAATGATGTTGTGCGCATGTCAACTACTCCTATATGTAACATAGTACCACTTTTTCGACTGTCCGGTCGAGAATGAACGGTGAGATCAATGTTAACAAAAGTAGGTCTACAGCGCACGGAGAGTATGGTGCTACAGTACTCCACGAAACATGAACCATATGAAGCACAAATAGTGTTAGACAGGGTGTATGAAGGGTGCACGGGATGGGAGCAAAAGTTCCCTTCTCGACCCACTTTTGGGTGTTTGGCGGAGTACATGAAGGGTGCATGAGTCCACACTAGTAGGTTAACAAAAATACACGAAGAGGAAACAACTATATTGAGATGAGAATGCAACCAAACACACCCACACGCTTTGTGCTACAGTGACTGATCTACACCATCTGAGTTTGATCCAACGGTCATATTGCGCCGAGACATGGACATGCCCATGAAGAGGGCGCCTAAACACCACCGAAGTCCCTCTGCTTCTCAAGGCGCACAATGTTGGTGATGTAGGGTGCAACCGCCCACAGAGCCCGCTCCCGGTCGACGGGAGCCAGCTCGTCAAAGACGGCGTCCAATGGCATGAATGGATTCCGGTGACGGAGCCCTGAAAGGATTCGCCCGACAACGGCAACGGCAGCCCGCAACCCCTCCTTGTCCAGCTCAGCCCCCACCATCGCGCCGAGACGGCTCAACTCCTTGGAGATATAGGTGAAGAAGGAGACCAGGTCAGGAAGCCGCAGCTCGTTGAAATCGACCGGGTGGTCAAACGGGTTTAGCCTGACGGCCGGCATTGTCGCGCTGGCACGACGGTAGGCATCGCGCAGCCGCAACACACGCTTGGCAACTTGGTTCACCAAGTGGCTGAGGCGATCCTGGACCTCACGATCGGCCCACTCGCGCTCCAGCCGGCTCCACTGACGGCCTATCGTATCTCCCGCTTTCTGCAGCAATTCCGCCGATGCCTCAAGCATCTTTGTGGTGGACGCCTGCCGGTTTTGAAGCTCTGTGAACTCCCACACATAACAGAGGAGCATGACACTCCTCTCCTCCTTCAGCTCACAGAGCTCCACGTCCTTGACCCTAAGCTCCGCATCCTTGGCATGTAGCTCCTGTGTCAGGCACCTCACCTCGGACTCCGTGATCTGCTGCGTCGCGATGGCACCAGGTAGAAGCAATGGGGAGAGGAAGCAAAGGGGGCGAAACGACTGAAAGGCAATGCAATCTACGGGAAGGCGGAGGGAGCCAGCCGAGGAGCGGGGAATATTTTGGTTTTCACCACGGTAAAACACCAGTCGACGACTTCTCACATCAGGGAGCAGTGGTTTTACAGGCGGAGTCATCGTGACTAATTGCTGTCGCGTCTGCTCCCGTCAATCAAAAAATTAAAAATCCTGCCGTGCCTGCTCCCGTCAATCAAAAAATTAAAAATCCTGCCACACCCAAACACCAGAGCAACGCCGCGGTGGATATTTAAATTTACCTGCCGGCAAGTAGATAAAAAAAGGGGTGAAAAAACAAATGTGGCGGCGGCCTAGCTAATCGGTCGAACTAGCCCAACTAGCTAGCCACCATGCTTCATGGATGTACTCGGCGGGAAATGGGGTCTTTCATGATTTGACGACTCATTTACTTGCTTCGGCGCTACGACCGAGGAGGACCCAGAAAACGCACGGTAGGGCGTCCCACGTCAGGAAGAATATATGCGTGCACCACCCTGGAGGACCCCGAAACCGCGCGGCAGGTGTGCCACGTCTCGGCACGGAGGAAAAACGTGCATATAAAAATATAGTCCATCCGTCTAGGTGTGTAAGTCATCTTACGAAAATCAAATAATCCCAAAACACTTAGGCGTAGTGCATTAACTTCTATCTTGTTTCTTGTTTCTTGACATATCAACCAATAAGAGATGAGGGGTGTGCATGCTTTTAATGATTTGAGACTACCAAACACGACATGCAGTCGTCAGTTCATCGTATGCAATGCTATTAATTAGCAAATAAACATTAAGGTCTCTCGTTGTCCCCTCCTCCTCGGTCACAGTGACTTACTCACCTAGACGGAGGGAGTACTGTATCAGACGTCGACAGTAACTCTAGTACCTATGGTTCGACCTCGGGACCCAGCCAGTCGGTCGAAAACACCCCACTAGACACACAGCTTCATCATGCAAACGTGACACGGAGGATAGATGTGGTTAGCTCCGTCTCGACCAGACACAACGTCTCTTGTTCTAGGCGATTCTTCTATTTTCCAAGCTTTTTTTAGTTGTAATAACACCACGGTAAGCTAGCGCCGCTCTTCGTGTGTGCCCGTGCAAAGGTTAGACGATGGAGAGAAGAGAGATTGAGATCGCAGACCTGGGACCCACCAGTAAGTGAGACAACGGTCATGCACGTGTTGACGAGGCACTCCCTCTACTCTTCTCAACGTAATACTGTATAAAATCAAGTTATGGGACAAAGCCAACAACCATTGTTGTTTCAGGCTATCGACTTACGCTTTGTAGTCCAGTGTCACGCCCAATATGCGACCCTATCCAAAAGGAACTCGAAGGTCCCACCAAGGATAGACCCGCATATTGAAATGCTTTTGCAAGGTGGATATCATTACATCAACATTACATAATAGATGGGGATACATACATAAGGCATACAATGCCACACGAATTCAACGTCACAATACATAAGAGCATCATCCGACTACGGATGAAACACAAACAGAAACTCAAACGACATCCACCCTGCTAGACCAGGCTGCCGACCTGGAACCTATCCCCTGATCGAAGCAGAAGAAGAACTCAACGCAAGCAAGCATCGCTCTCGCGTCATGATCATCGCACAACCTGTACCTGCAACTGTTGTTGTAGTAATCTGTGAGCCACGAGGACCCATTACCATGGGTATCAAGACTAGCAAAGCTCAATGGGAAAGGAAGGGGTAAAGTGGTGAGGTTGCAGCAGCGACTAAGCAAGATATGGTGGCTAACATACGCAAATAAGAGCGAGAAGAGAGCAAATGGAACAGTCGTGAAGCTAGCAATGATCAAGAAGTGATCCTGAACTCCTACTTACGCCAAAAATAACCCTGAAACCGTGTTCACTTCCCGGACTCCGCCGAAAAGAGACCATCACTGCTACACACGTGGTTGATGCATTTTAATTCGGATCTAGTGTCAAGTTATCTACAACCGGACATTAACAAATTCCCATCTGCCTATAACCGCAGGCACGTCTTTCGAAAGATTATACCCTGCAGGGGTGTCCCAACTTAGCCCATGATAAGCTCTCGCGATCAACGACGGATATACCTTCTCCCAGAAAGACCCGATCAGACCGGGAATCCCGGTTTACAAGACATTTCGACAATGGTAAAACAAGACCAGCAAAGCTGCCCGAATGTGCCGACAAATCCTGATAGGAGCTGCACATATCTCGTTCTCAGGGCACACCGGATTGTCCAAACTTCCGGTAGGCCAGCCCAGAGTTGCCCCTGGTGGCCACCGGCGGCTGACAGGTTGGACCAACACTCACGACGAGCACTGGCCCGGGGGGGGGGGATAAAATAAAGATGACCCTCGAGAGAGCGACTCCCAAGGGAGAAGTAGGTGGTGGTGAGGCAAATGGTAAAACCAATGTTGGGCCTTGCTGGAGGAGTTTTATTCAAAGCGAACTGTAAAGGGGGTCCCATAAATCACCCGACCGCGTAAGGAACGCAAATTCCGGGAGCATAACACCGGTATGACGGAAACTAGGGTGGCAAGAGTGGAACAAAACACCAGGCATAAGGCCGAGTCTTCCACCCTTTACCAAGTATATAGATGCATTAATAATATAAGAGATATTGTGATATCCCAACCAAAATCCTGTCCACCATGGAGCAATCTTCAACTTCACCTGCAACTAGCAACGCTATAAGAGGGGCTGAGCAGAAGCGGTAACATAGCCAAACAACAGTTTGCATAGGAAAGGTGTCAAAGGTTAGAGGTTCATGGCAATATGGGAGGCTTGATAAACAGGTGATAGGTAGAGCAGCAAAGCGATAGAACGAAGCAACTAGCATGGGAATGATAGTAGTGAGATCCAGGGTAGCGGTCATCTTGCCTGAAATCCCGCAAGGAAGAAGAACGAGTCCATGAAGAAGACGAACGGATGAAGCCACGAAGACGAACCAAGCGTAGACAAATGAATCCTCACGATCGCAACGAAACAGGAACTATCGAAAAGGAGCACACAACAAGGTAAACACACCACACATGAACAAGGCATGATGCACAACAAGCATGATACATGACAAAGCTACATGAAGCTACTCATGGCAAAGTATGATGCAAACAAGAGCAACACATCAAGGCAAGTTTAAATGAGGCCGAGAACAACATATAACAATTCCGGTAAGTCCACGTATGCATATTTCGAAATTGGTATAGATCTGAACAAATATTAAGTTGAAGTTGTTAAACATCAAGTTAGGATGCACAAAGATGATCTACATGAGATTCTAGTCAAGTTACATATAAAGATCATTTAGTTCGGAGCTACGGCCTAGAGGATATGAGCAAAACAAGTTAAACATAGCATTGATGCAAAATGCATACAAACATCAAGCAAACACTCCAAAACAAGGATGCAACATGATAATATGAAGCTACATGCAAAATCAAGCAAGTTTCATATAGAGCACACTCAAAACGGAGCAATGGTTCAACACACACACACTATACAAGTTATAGCAACAATATGTCCAAAACAGCAACTAGGCATATTGCAAGCATCAGAACAATAAGCTACATCATCTCAACAAGAAAACAAAAGACATGGGCATGATGTACAGGTAAAGCATAACAAAACATGAACACTGAGCTATCTCCAGAAACTACTAGAACATGCTCAAACACACATGGCAAGATTGCAAATAATATCAGTTTCAGACTTTGCAGAAAATAACATCAGGTTGCAATGTTCAGAGCTATCAAACAACATGTTACAGGAACTTATTATGGCAAACAAAGACATGGCATGATACTACTAAATGCATAGAACAAAAGTCCTTTAGTGACCATGAGCCAAAAAGGATCAGAAAATATGATGACACCCATGTAAACATAGCAAGTTATATTACAGATTCAAACATGGCAGGAACAGAATTATGAAGGCATGTTGGTGAGCTTGTACCACTCACCACAGAGCAATACATGGCATGGCAAAGCAACCAACAGTAAGAAGGCATGTTTATGATGCTAAGCATGGCAATGGCAAGTTCATAGGGTGCATGGAACACTAGCAAAACACATGGCAACAACTGAACTTAATGTTAACAGGCTAACAGCAACATTATTTAGCAACTTTGGAGCAATATATGAACAAGCTACAGCAAGCTATAAATGCAACCAGGGGCATGAATGGATAGAGCATGACATGTAGAACAAAACATATTTAGTGAACATCTCCATTTTATGCATAGAATGATTGGTAGCAGCAGGTTAACATAGCATCACGAAATAACAGATTCAGCCTAGCAAAACAGTAACAGCAAGTACCCTATTTAACAAGCTTGATTCAGTCACCACAAGTCATTGCATGAAAAGATAAGCATAGCATCAGCAAGAAGACATGTTTATGAAACAAAACAAGGCAAGAACAAGTTTATAGCATGCAAGGATCAACTACAATAACCTTGGCAAAATTGAATAACATGTAAACAATCTGCCAGGAAACATTTTGAAGCAAAAGTAGAGCATGAAAATGACATGCTAGACTACTCCATAATTGCAAACAGTGGCATGAATGGATAGACAACAACCATATGTTCAAAACATCCTTACTGAAGTATCTCAAAATATGCATGGATCTCTCTATAGCATCACATTTACATGGCATCAAAATAACAGCAGAACAGGGACTAAAATTAGCAACATCATGAAGCCTAGTTTACATGCTTGTGCTAGTCACCACATTGATCAAAAAAATACATGGTAAGCACCTCTGTAAAGAAGACATGGCATAGTTCAAAACACATGTAGACATCAACCTCATAAGATGCACACATCAATCATGACAAAAATGACAAAAGAGCTAGTTCTGTTAATAGACGGCAGAAAACATCATGAAGCATTCTTGCAATGATGATTCAGACATTAAGATGAACTCAAATGAACATAATGCAATGGAATGAAATGACGTACTCTTTGAGTCGAACAATTTGACATATTACATGTACAAAACGGAGCTACGGATGCGGAGATACGATGCGATGAACATGGCATGATAATACAAAATATTCGGGACTTACCAGAAAAATGGACCTCGGGGAAAAGTCAACCTTCGGTGGATCTGCATGGATTTCGAGGCGGCCGGAGATGCTCGCCGGAGTCGGGGAAGAAGATGGCTGGAGAGGCTCGGGGTCGCTGGATCCGGGCCGGACCTGCCCGGATCTGGCGCAGGGCGGCGCGGATGAAGCTGGAGGAGGCCGGCGCGGCGGGCGCGGACGACGCGCGGCGGCGAGCCGCGGTGGAGGACGGCGCTGGCGGGCGGCGTTGCGGGGTCGCCGGCGGGCGGATTCGGCGGCCGGAGGTGAGGTGCGCCGGCGAACGACGGCGGAAGAAGCGCCGGCGGCGGGACGGAGGTGCGCGGGGCGCGGGAGGCGCGCGGCGGCGGACGGGCCGGGCGGGCCCGATCCAGGCTCGCCGGGCTGCGGCGGCGGATGGCGGCGGAGATGCCACGTGACAGGCGGGGATTGGTCGGAGGGCGGCGGCGGACATGTCCAGCCCCAGTCGGACGCGTGCGGCGGCGGGATGGGGAGGTAGGCTAGGGTTCATCCGGGATTTTCATCCGCGAATTTCGGGGGGAGACACATATTTATAGGTAGAGGGAGCTAGGAGAGTCCAAATTAGGAGCGGTTTTCGGCCACACGATCGTGATCGAACAACCGAGAGCATGGAGGGGAGTTAGATGAGTTTTGGGCCACTTTGGAGGGGTGTTGGGCTGCAAGACAAAAGAGGCTTTTATGATTACCCGGTTAACCATTGGAGTACCAAACGACCTCCAAATGACACGAAACTTGACAGGCGGTCTACCGGTGGTACACCAAGGCCACTTGGCAATCCTCGGGCCATTCCGAGAAAGTTCAACACCCACTCACAACGAGAGACAAAAGGGGGACGCCGGAGGGCATAGGAGAGCCGGATTGCAAAACGGACAACGGGAAAAAAAGCTCGGATGCAAGAAATGAACACGTATGCAAAATGAGATGCATATGATGACATGAAAAAATGCAACACGCAAGCAGCTGACATGGCAACGACGGCGAATAACTGGCGGACACCTGGCGCATCGAATCCGAGGCGTTACATCCAGGTTGCCAGTTCGAATCTCCTCTTTCAGATTTGTTAGTTTTAGGTCCAAATTTGATTAATGACAAGTGAGACCCCCGTGTGTTGTTCCGATATTTCAGTGTAGGATGGTTTTTTTGAACAAACACTTTGCGCGGTTAGACAAGTAACGGCACGAGTTACACGTATTTTGCAAGTTTACGAACAAAAATGACAGCGGCATAGAATATCACATCCACCCTGCAGCTTAGATACTATGGTGATACGAGTTTTTACACCGTTGGAAGTGAGATGCAATGGCTTGGGAGTAGTCTTTGTAATTATGCGACATTTCTAAACTCTCCAAAGGTTTTTTTTGCAAATAAAACATTTAGGCCTCGTGTGTGCCGCTGCATCTTCGATCCAACGGCTCCCCGTTGCTCATATTAGGTGCTCCCCAGGCCCGTCCACAAAGCTGTGCGAGCGGTGCGATCGCATAGGGCCCCCGAAATCGTAGGGGCCCCGATCGAAGGAAAAACGATGTAACGGCCGCAGTTTCATGCGCTGGTTTGCTGCCTTTTTCAGATGGGTCGCGCGATCCGATTTAATCGGAAGCAACCTTGCACGAGAAGCGGAACGTACGGTGCACTAATACCCAGCCAACAGGCCCTCCGTTGGCCTAGTAATGATTTATCCACTCCCCTTTCAGCCTGTTTGTAAAAGAGCAAGTAGAAAAATAAGGCAGGCTAGTTACGCTAATGGGCCTAATCGCTATGGCCGAGAGTGCTTGTTTCTTTACTGTAGCAGAATATTTTCCAAGGTAAGTAGTAGCCGTACGCCTAGGATCAAAACAGATGAATGAAAAACTAGTTAAGGTTACTATTTTTTTGTTACAATCGTTCTCTTTCTGGTTCGTTTGATGTCTTCCTGCCGTATCAAATGCAATGCCTAATATTACAAAAGTGCTACATGATTCAGCATGCGCTTAATTTCAATCATAATTAATAAGAATATGAGACTAGCCGTAAGCTAATTTCTTGTTCTAGTACTAATTCTTTGTTGTGTGTTCATTCTAAGAAAGACTTAATGGGTTTTTGTTTTGTGAGAATAGAGTCAATGGATTTAAATATTTTGTTTTAAGAAGTTCAGAATTATTTGTCACGGAAATAAATGTATCTATACATATTTTAATTCTAGATATATTTATTTTTATCTATTTTTACAACAAGTAATTCGGGATGGTGGGAGTACTAGACAGATGATGCTTTTCGGTAGAACATGCACTCAGTTTACTATTTGATTACAATTCACAAAAGAGAAGTTTATTGTTTCAATACTATGTTTACTCTTAGCATTACTATATAATATATATTTCAACTATTGTACGATATAACACATATTTGAAGCTATATATTAAGTGAAACTATGTCAAATTATATTTGCAATACATTTTTTCCCTAAATTTAGGGCCTCATTTCGCATTTCGCACCGGGCCCCCGAATTCCTGGAGACGGCCCTGGTGCTACGTAGCTTAATTACCCGCTACGGTGATATGAGCATCTAGGTCGTCTGATCAGTGATTAGATGGCACATGCGTAGTACTTGTACTTTCTGCGTATTTCCCAAACTCTATCAGCCATATATTGCAAAAACATTCAAACCTCCTACTGTGGGCCGTTAGATCTCAGTGAACTCGTATCACCATAGAATCTACTGTGCGGGAGCACCTCATATACTCCCGTGCGAGAAAACATAAGGTGCTATCCCAGCTTGGATGCTATGGTGATACGAGCTTCGAGGTCGTTTGATCTGAGATCCAATGACATCTGAGTTGTCTTTGTGCTTCTAAGCAGTGGCCGAACTCTTTTGGGGCTTTTCTGCAAAAAACCATTCGAACCACCGAGGAGGTGTTGGGTCACAAATCCAACGGCTCCGAAGAGCTTGTATCACCAAAGCATCTAAGGTGTGGTAGCACATGATATTCTTACATACAGGAGAATATGATGTCCTCCTTCATCTTAGATGCTACGGTGATACCAGCTTCGAGGTCGTTGGATATGGGATCCAAGGGTATCTGAATAGTTTTTGTACAAATTGTGTGCAATTCTCAAACTAATCAAGGTTTCCTGTTAAAATATTAAGACACATCATGTGAGCTGCTATATCTCAGATCTACAAGCTCCAAGCAACTCATATCGGCATTTAGCATCTAAGGTATGGGGGCACATGATATTCTCTAGGGGAGGAGGGGTGGGGGGTGCACAACCAATCGGTGGTTGGGAGGGTGGGGACAAATATAATCTAAACAACCCTAAACAGAGTTCCACAATTTTATCTAAGGTCGAGGGATTGACCGCCGACAATCATAGCTCCGCCTAAACACAACATTTGCATGTACTGTAGTACTAGACTTAATATTCATGTTTCAGTCTCATGTTCATTTTAAATATTGAACTGAGGACCATGCATGTCTTACATTTTACTCCCTTCATTCCTATAAATATTAGTTTTTTAGAGATTTCAAATGGACTGGCACATACGGATGTATATAGACATATTGTAGAGTCTAGATTCACTCATTTTGCTCCGTATGTAGTCACTTGTTGAACTCTCTAAAAGACTAATATTTAGGAATAGAAGGAGTATTTTTGAATTCGTTTCATACATGCATGATTTGGAAAAATAGATGCACTGTACTTATTGGATTGTTGTTGTCTTCGTGCGTGTGTGTCTCTCTCTGTGTGTGTGTGTGGTCATATGCTTGATACATACAAAGTTTTCTCACCTCCATATTGTTCATCTTTTAAATTTGAATTTGCATTGGAAAACTTACTAGGGATACCATGAAATGTGAAATCCACGTTGAGATCACTATATCACAAACTCATTCTAATTCAACAACTCGTCATAAATCAATTACCACGTTAAGATTAGTATTTGCAAGGAAAATACGGGTATTGTAATACACATAGATTCGTTCGGCAATTTAAAAGGTTCCTTTCGTATTCTCGAATGGTAGGATCCAACGGCATACCAGCCAGACCTTGGCTCCTGTTGATCCTAAAAAAAATAAAAAAAACCGGGCTCGTGTCCTTTGGTGGCGTGCGTAGTACGCACATTAGGCAACCCCAACCAGTCAAGCCTCAACGTTTCAAGTCGAAATATCTGGCGGCCAGAATTCCAGCCCTAGGAAATTCCCCTCATGTCCCCGGTCCATAATGACTACCGATGAACAACAGAGGGATGCTTTAGTAACTAGACAATGTTACTTACCGTGCCGAGCACGGTTCAATTCCCTCGGTCGCCGCTCATCAAGGTCACCCATCAACTGCATTGCCTAGTACTACTACTACTACACCAGGATGAGAACAGAATTGAGCCCGTTTGTTCGTGCCTAGTACTTGAGTTAATATATCATGCAATGCACTGGTATGGAAGGATTATCCTTTTACTCTGCATATACAACTTGTCTGAAGTCTAACTAAGAAAAATATTTGACCAAATCCTTTCTTAAGAAATACAACACGATAGATGTACGGCTTGAAAATTTATTGCATGATGCAGGTTATGATATTGTTTCGAATCCTGGATCTTAAATTTCAGAAAATCCAAAAGTGAGCATGAATTCTTGAAACTGAGCATAGTCACGTGATATGGCACAAATATTACTTCGTAAGTTTTTTCTTCAATTTGAGACAAGCTGCTTATGACAAGTTGCACAAATGAAGAGCCAAGGTATTTTTGGAACAAAGACATGTCAAGTTAAGGCGAACGCTTTCACTATTGAAACCGTGGGCGTTTCGTGCCACCACAAGTCCCCGCTTCTCATCGGCAGGTGCCGTCCGAGCGAGCGTGTGATGAGTCGACGGGAGGCGTGCGAGCAGATCGCTGCGCCGGCTGACAGGGAGGTGTGCGAGCAGACCGCTGTGCAGGCTCACTGGGAGGCGAGCCCTTTAACCAAGCTCCGCCGCCCACCTTCGTCCCAACTGCTCCCACTTTTAATGTCGCTGGCGCCGCAGTTTAAAATCAACCCTGCACTACCCGATATCGCTACAATCTTCTTTCTTCCCCTCCGATTCTCCTGTCGTCTACCTCCAACTAGCCTGACCTAAACGTACGTCATGCCGCATCACGATGGTCTGCCCTTAGTGTTCCAGTTTCCTGAGGAAGACACCCAGCCGGAGTCTCAAGAACATAAGGCGCTTTCGGACGAGCTTGAACTGGCCTTGCGGGAAGACGCAACTCCTGTCCACGCTCCCGTTCCAGCTCCCATCGCCCTGATTGCGACATCGCCCATCCCCGTGGCATTGATGGGCTGGGAGCCACACATTGTCGCCGAGCTTGATCCCACGGGGTTCCATGAGGTCCCCGCCGACTTTCACGCACCCGTGCACCTGCCAGCGCATGCGCCTGCGTGTGCACTGACGCGCACGCCCGTGCTGGTGCCCGTGCACCTGCCAGCGCATGCGCCTGCGCGTGCACTGACGTGCGCGCCCGTGCCGGTGCCCGTGCACATGAACGTCTCCGCCACGCTGTTGACGGCGCCTGTCCCCGCGTGGGTGCCAGTGCCCCCCTCAGCGGCATGGATGGCCGTCGTCGACCGCTTCCTTGCACCAACGACAGTCGCCTCCTCCCACCAGTTGACTCGCTCCCGAAGTCCAGAACATTTTGGCCTTTCTTGAAACTTGGCCAACGTCCAGGAGTACGCCAACAATGGTGCAAGACGCTGTCGTCGCCGTCGGTCAGTGGCCCGACGACACAGAGCACAGCAGAGGAGCCGCTTCCCACTACAAGATGCCCCCGCCGCCGCCGCGTAATCTAAATTTGCCATGAAAAACGTTCGAATTTCCATGCTTAAAATCCGAACATTTATCATTTCCGTTTATTTTATATCGATCATCGTTTAATATAAAGTCGGAGTTAGACTGAACGAAATCTATGGTTTAATCGATTGAATGTTCTGCTAGAGCCGTATCAAATTAAATATAAAACGTCATCAAGCCACATGTATTCCTTGTCATCCAACGACCTAGACTGCTTCAATGTCGA
Source organism: Triticum aestivum (assembly GCF_018294505.1). Classification (NCBI taxonomy): domain Eukaryota; kingdom Viridiplantae; phylum Streptophyta; class Magnoliopsida; order Poales; family Poaceae; genus Triticum; species Triticum aestivum. The sequence continues at coordinate 588,739,692 of NC_057813.1, read as the reverse complement.
GCGCTCAACACGTTTAGCGTGCAGTTAATTTCATGCCAAAAATAGTGCTAATCACATAATAACACGCAAATAATATCCTACTTAATATCCGCATGCACTTAATATACTTCCAAATTAACGTGCATTGCACGTACACACTGACTAGTGCTGCTAGTACGTGAAACTGGTGCCGTGACTTGTGAACGCGACCAGATATGGTCAACGGCAACATCCCCCGTGAGTTCTTCGTGTTTGCCCGTGCGGGAGGAGAGAGAGAGAGCACACATGGAATGCACCAGTAAGTGAAGGCGAATAGTACTAAAAATAATATTACATGTTACCCATTAAATAGGCTGTGGTAATATAAAAACATTATGTGAACAAAGGGGGGTACAACAAACATTGTTATTCTACGCATGTTGCATATTGACGTGCGGCTTGAAAGCCCGGTCGCATGCTCGATCCTCGTCATTTATTTTATAATTTGTATATGGGTCCAAATTTATTTCTTGACATGTGGGCCCCTCGGTGTGTAGTTTGTAGCACTTTAATTTGTGGGTCAAAATTTGTTCCATTCCAAGTGGACTATCAGTGTGTAGTTTTGTATCTTATTTATAATAATTAAAGAGAACAACATAGTTTTTTGCAATAATACCATGGTGCAACATTGAAGGCGAGAAAGGACGTGTGAGAGAGCAATGACCGAGCCAGAGGGAAATCAACTAGGGGAGTTGCGGGGGTTGCAACGGTGTTTGGAGTAGTTGTGGGCCGAATGCTACGAAAATATAATCTAAACCGACCGGAATAATTGCCTACACAAATTAATCCAAGGTTGGAGTGCCCCTCGCAATGTCAATAGCTCTGGCTTTGCAAGGGATGGAGCGGTAGTAGCTTCAATGCGTGGAAGATACGGTGTGAGAAAGCGAGGTCAATCGAGAGACATATAGATAGAGAGACAAAGTGAGTATGGTCCGACATTCATTGAATAGATATATATGCTCTGGAGAGATATTGTCCGATTGAGCTTTTGGCAAGGGTGAGGGCTGTAAGATAGAGCTTGAGAGATGATCCAGTCACAGACGTGTAGATATATTTTATGCGTGGGAGGAAGCAATGTCAATCGATCACATAGGGTCGCTGTGCGATCGAACGAGTGAGACGGGTTGGAGAGAGTGACCTAGATAGACAAAGTGCGTGAGAGAGTATACAATGTGAATAGGTCGAATTGGGCTCAAACATGGTGATATATCGTTTTTGTCCGAGAAAGAGCGAGGTCAATCGAGACATACACACACACACAGAGAGAAAGAGAGAGAGAGAGAGAGAGAGAGAGAGAGAGAGAGAGAGAGAGATTGAGTGAGCGTGCCCGCCATGAGGTCGAAAGAGTGGCGGCGGCTTGGATGGACGGTCCTAGATAGACAATCTGCATGAGAGAGTATAGTGTGTCGATCGAGGCCCGAACAGGGAGATATATCATTTGTGTGTGAAAGAAAACGAGGTTAAACGAGACTCAAATAAAGAGAGAAAGATTGAGCGAGTGTGGCCCGCAGTGCGGAAGAAAGAGTGAGTCAGTCTCGAGGGAGTGACCTAGATATACAATGTGCGTGCATGCGCATGAGAGGTTGGGGGGGGGGGCTAGATAGGCAATGCATGTATTTAGCGCGAGAGGGCGAGAGGGAGAGGGGGAGAGAGAGAGAGAGCTCAGCATGGGGTGCAATGGCAAGTGTGTGAGGTAAATACATTTGGTAACAGAGTGGAAAAAGGGGTTGTATAGTTGAGAGACTTAGAGATCGAAACATGGAGAGAAAGAATGAACGTGTGTTGGAAACCGATAGCTTCCTAAGGTGGTTAGGAGAGGAAGATTGACCAATACAGGAAGTATGTAGCGTGTGTGCGGGGATGGGGGAGTTGAATGTACATAGTACGAGACTTAACATCGATGTTTCAATTTGGTGTACATTGTAAGATTTGAACTAGGGACCATGCATACGAGTAATTATTTCGAATTCATGCCATACTAAGTTTCAAAAAATTAACATTGACTCAATTTGTTGTGTTTTTTGTAGGTCATATGTTTGAATCCATCCAAAAGTTTTCTCACTACCATGGTGTTCATCATATACATATGAATTTGTATTAAAAAAGTAGCATGGATACAATGAAATGTGAAATCCACGTTAGAATTGGAGATCGCTACGTAACGCTGATACGTCTCCGTCGTATCTATAATTTTTGATTGTTCCATGCCAACATTCTTCAACTTTCATATACTTTTGGCAACTTTTTATACTATTTTTGGGACTAACATATTGATCCAGTGCCCAGTGCGAGTTCCTGTCTGTTGCATGTTTTATGTTTCGCAGAAAACCAATATCAAACGGAGACCAAACGGGGTAAAAACGGACGGAGAATTATTTTGGAATATTTGAGATTTTCCGGAGGAAGAATCAACGCGAAACAGTGTCCGAGGTGGCCACGAGATAGGGGGCGCGCCCTGGGCTCTCGTGGGCCACCCATAAGGCGGTTGAGGCTCTACTTTTGCCGCAAGAAAGCTAATTTTACAAGAAAAATCTGGGTGAAAGATTCACCCCAATCGGAGTTACGGATCTCCAGATATAAAGGAAACGGTGGAGGGGTAGAATCAGGGAATGCAGAGAACGCTGAAACAGAGAGATAGATCCAATCTCGGAGGGGATCTCGCCCCTCCCACACCATGGGAGCCAAGGAACAGAGGGGAAACCCTTCTCCCATCTAGGGAGGAGGTCAAGGAAGAAGAAGAAGAAGAATAAGAAGGGGGGCCCTCTCCCCCTTGCTTCCGGTGGCGCCGAAGCGCTGCCGGGGGCCATCATCATCACCGCGATCTTCACCAACACCGCCGCCATCTTCACCAACATCTCAACCAACTCTTCCTCCCTCTATGCAGCGGTGTAACCTCTCTCTTACCCACTGTAATCTCTACTTAAACATGGTGCTCAACGCTATATATTATTCCCCAATGATGTATGGCTATCTTATGATGTTTGAGTAGATCCGTTTTATCCTATGTGTTAATTGATGATCGTGATTGGTTTGAGTTGCATGTTTTATTATTGGTGCTGTCCTATTGTGCCCTCTATGTCGCGCAAGCGTGAGCGATTCCCGCTGTAGGGTTTGCAATATGTTTATGATTTGCTTATGGTGGGTTGCGTGAGTGACTGAAACACAAAGCGGAGTAAGTAGGTTGTTTGCGTATGGGATAAAATGGGACTTGATAATTTAATGCTATGGTTGGGTTTTACCTTAATGAATCTTTAGTAGTTGCGGACGCTTGCTAGAGTTCCAATCATAAGTGCATATGATCCAAGTAGAGAAAGTATGTTAGCTTATGCCTCTCCCTCAAATAGAATTGCAACAATGATTACCGGTCTAGTTATCGATTGCCTTGGACAAATAACTTTCTCGTAACAAAAAGCTCTCTACTAATATTTACTTTATTGCTTCTTTATTTAAACAACCCCTAGCTTTTATTTACGTGCTCTTTATTATCTTGCAAATCTATCCAACAACTCCTACAAAGTACTTCTAGTTTCATACTTGTTCTAGGTAAAGCGAACACTAAGCGTGCGTAGAGTTGTATCGGTGGTCGATAGAACTTGAGGGAATATTTATTCTACCTTTATCTCCTCATTGGGTTCGACACTCTTACTTATCGAAAACTGTTGTGATACCCTACACTTGTGGGTTATCAAGACCTTTTTCTTGCGCCGTTGCCGGGGAGTCATAGCGTGGGGTGAATATTCTCGTGTGTGCTTGTTTGCTTTATCACTAAGTAATTTTTATTTGCTTTTCTAAGTTGTTCTCTATCTTTAGTTATGGATATGGAACGCAAAATACCAAAAAAATTAGCTGTACTTGCTACTCATGAAGATGGGGTAACTCCTAAAACCCTCGATTCTCATTATGCGAAAGATATGATGTACTACTTTGATAATATTGAGAAAGCCCCATTCAACTTTATAATGGGAGACACATTGGATCAACGTGAGTACTTTAGGGATTATCGCTCGACACAAAAAGGGAAACTATTATGGGATCTATTTATTATGTTTTGTTGGTATGCGTGGAATCTATGCATGAGATATGATATTACTTGTTGCTCTAGGATGGAGGCTCCACACCTCCCCTTTTCATGCAAATTTAACGATAATGAAACCTTAGCTTCCTATGCTAATAGTATATATGATTACTATGATGTGGAACAAATAGAAGAATTTGTTGCTTTTAAGGCTGCCTATGATATTGAACCTTTGTTTGAAAAGTATGAAGCTTTTGATGATGATGGTTATAGGCCAAAAAATCTTACTATACTTGGATATTGCTATGAAAAATATGAATACAATTACTATATTAATGCTTTTATGAAGAAAGTCAACGCTGTCCAAGAAGAGACTAATATTTTGCAGGAAGCTATGAAAGAAGAAATTGATGAAACAGTGAGCTCATTGGATGAAAAAGATGATGAGGAGAGCGAAGAACAAAAGGAGGAAGAGCGGATTAGCTACCCGTGCCCACCTTCTAATTAGAGTAACCCTCCAACTCATACATTATTTAATTCCCCTTCGTGCTTACCGAAGGATGATTGCTATGATGATTGATATGATCCCTTGAATTTGTTTGAAATATTCCTTTTTGATGATGCTTGCTATGCTTGTGGCCAAGATGCCAATATGAATTATGCTTATGGAGATGAACTTGCTATAGTTCCTTATGTTAAACATGAAATTGTTGCTATTGCACCCATGCATGATAGTCCTATTATCTTTTTGAATTCTCCAAACTACACTATATCGGAGAAGTTTGTGCTTATTAAGGATTATATTGATGGGTTGCCTTTTACCATTGCACATGATGATTTTGATGAATGTAATATGCATGTGCTTGCTGCTCCTACTTGCAATTATTATGAGGGAAGAACTATGTCTCCACCTCTCTATGTTTTCCATACTATGAAATTGCAAGAAACTGCTTATACTATGCATTGGCCTTTACTATGTGTGCATGAATTGTTCTCTTATGACATGCCGATGCATAGGAAGAGAGTTAGACTTTGTTGTTGCATGATATATGTTACTTTGTGCTCACTACTAAATTACAAATCGTTGTTAGTTAAAATTGGCTTTGATATACCTTGGGATCCAGGTGGATTTATTACTTGAGCACTATATTCCTAGCTTAATGGATTTAAAGAAAGCGCTACCAGGGAGACAACCCGGAAGTTTTAGAGAGTCATTTATTTCTGTTGACTGCTTTTATATAGTTTAAAAACAAAAAAATTAGAGAGGGGAACCTAAAACTTTTCAAAAAGGAAAGTGAAAGTGAGAGAGACAAGCATTGTTGAAGTGGGAGAGCTCCTTGAACTTTGTTCAAGCTCACGGAAACTTTGTGAATCTGTACAGAAACTTTTCAACAAAAATAATTATCCCCTTGTACAATTCCATTGTATTATAAAAATAATGTGCCAAGGTTTGCCTTTAGGATGTTTACAATGCTTGTTGGTTTGTTCGGTGGAGGACAGAAATGTTGGATGTAGTGCGCGATTTTACATGTTTAACTGAAATGTCAATTGGTTCTGATTCCTTTTGCACTGTCTTTCTATAGAACTGCTTTATTTTTCCTAATTGTTTTAGAATTTTTGGGGTAACAGAAGTATGGTGGATGTTCAGATTGCTACAGACTGTTCTGTTTTTGACAGATTCTGTTTTTGATGCATAGTTTGCTTGTTTTGATGAATCTATCAATTTATATCAGTGGATTAAGCATTGGAAAAGCTATATTACAGTAGACACAATGCAAAAACAAAATATGAATTGGTTTGCAACAGTACTTAGAGTGGTGATTTGCTTTATTATACTAACGGATCTTACCGAGTTTTCTGTTGATGTTTTGTGTGGATGTAGTGTCTAATCGAGGATGTCTCGATATGAGGAAAAGGAAGAGATGCAAGAGCTCAAGCTTAGGGATTCCCGAGGCACCCCAAGTAAATATTCAAGGAGACTCAAGCATCTAAGCTTGGGGATGCCCCGGAAGGCATCCCCTCTTTCTTTAACAAATATCGGTATGTTTTCGTATTCGTTTCGTTTATGCATTATGTGCAAATCTTGGAGCGTCTTTCGCATTTAATTTTCACTTTTCTTTTATACACCATGCTGGTATGAGATAGTCCTTGGTTGATTTGTAGAATTCTTATTGCACTTCACTTAAATCTTTTGAGTATGGCTTTATAGAATGCTTCACGTGCTTCACTTATATCATTTGAAGTTTGGATTGCCTGTTTCTCTTCATATAGAAAACCGCCATTTGTAGAATGCTCTTTTGCTTCACTTATAATTGTTAGAGCGTGGGCACATCTTTTGTAGAAAGAACTATACTCTCTTGCTTCACTTATATCAATTTAGAGAGATGACAGGAATTGGTCATTCACATGGTTAGCCATAAAATCCTACATAAAACTTGTAGATTGTTGAATATGATATGTTTGATTCCTTGCAATAGTTTTGTGATATAAAGGTGGTGATATTAGAGTCATGCTAGTGGGTGGTTGTGGATTGTAGAGACACTTGTGGTGAGGTTTGTGATTCCCGTAGCATGCACATATGGTGAACCGCTTTGTGATGAAGTTGGAGCACAATTTTATTTATTGATTGTCTTCCTTATGAGTGGCGGTCGGGGATGAGCGATGGTCTTTTCCTACCAATCTATCCCCCTAGGAGCATGTGCGTAGTACTTTGTTTTCAAGGGCTTGTAGATTTTTGCAATAAGTATATGCATTCTTTGTGACTAATGTTGAGTCCATGGATTATACGCACTCTCACCCTTCCATCATTGCTAGCCTCTTCGGTACCGTGCATTGCCCTTTCTCACCTTGAGAGTTGGTGCAAACTTCGTCGGTGCATCCAAACCCCGTGATACGATATGCTCTATCACACATAAGCCTCATTATATCTTCCTCAAAACAGCCACCATACCTACCTATCATGACATTTCCATAGCCATTCCGAGATATATTGCCATGCAACTTCCATCATCATCATATACATGACTTGAGCATTCATTGTCATATTGCTTTGCATGATCGTAGATAGCTAGCATGATGTTTTCATGGCTTGTCCGTTTTTTGATGTCATTGTTATGCTAGATCATTTCACATCCCGGTACACCGTCGGAAGCATTCATATAGAGTCATATCTTTGTTCTAGATATTGAGTTGTAAGTAAATAAAAGTGTGATGATCATCATTATTAGAGCATTGCCCCAGTGAGCAAAGGATGATGGAGACTATGATTCCCCCACAAGTCGGGATGAGACTCCAGACTTTATGAAAGATAAAAGAGGCCAAAGAAGCCCACCAAAAAGAAAAAAAAGAAAAAAAGAAGAAGAAATGAGACAAAAAGAGAGAAGGGGCAATGTTACTATCCTTTTACCACACTTGTGCTTCAGAGTAGCACCATGTTCTTCATATAGAGAGTCTCTTGAGTTAAAACTTTCATATACTAATGGGAATTTTCATTATAGAACATGGCTTGTATATTCCGATGATGGGCTTCCTCAAATGCTCGAGGTCTTCATGAGCAAGCAAGTTGGATGCACACCCACTTAGTTTTCAATTTGAGCTTTCATACACTTATAGCTCTAGTGCATCCGTTGCATGGCAATCCCTACTCACTCACATTGATATCTATTTATGGGCATCTCCATAGCCCGTTGATACGCCTAGTCGATGTGAGACTTTCTCCCTTTTTTTTCTTCTCCACATAACCCCCACCATAATATTCTATTCCACCTATAGTGCTATGTCCATGGCTCATGCTCATGTATTGCGTGAAAGTTGAAAAAGTTTGAGATTATTAAAGTATGAAACAATTGCTTGGCTTGTCATCAGGGTTGTGCATGATTAAATACTTTGTGTGATGAAGATAGAGCAACAGCCAGACTATATGATTTTGTAGGGATAACTTTCTTTGGCCATGTTGTTTCGAAAAGACATCATTGCTTTATTGGTATGCTCGAAGTATTATTGTTTTTATGTCAAATGATAGACTATTGCTTTGAATCACTCGTGTCTTAATATTCATGCCATGATTAGACATATGATCAAGATTATGCTAGGTAGCATTCCACATCAAAAATTATCTTTTTATCATTTACCTACTCGAGGACGAGCAGTAATTAAGCTTGGGGATGCTGATATGTCTCCGTCGTATCTATAATTTTTGATTGTTCCATGCCAATATTCTTCAACTTTCATATACTTTTGGCAACTTTTTATACTATTTTTGGGACTAACATATTGATCCAGTGCCCAGTGCCAGTTCCTGTCTGTTGCATGTTTTATGTTTCGCAGAAAACCAATATCAAACGGAGTCCAAACGGGATAAAAACGGACGGAGAATTATTTTGGAATATTTGGGATTTTCCGGAGGAAGAATCAACGCGAAACAGTGTCCGAGGTGGCCACGAGATAGGGGGGCGCGCCCCTACCCCTGGGTGCGCCCTGGGCTCTCGTGGGCCACCCGTAAGGCGGTTGAGGCTCTACTTTGGCCGCAAGAAAGCTAATTTTACAAGAAAAATCCGGGCGAAAGATTCACTCCAATCGGAGTTACGGATCTCTAGATATAAAGGAAACGGTGAACTGGTAGAATCAGGGAACGCAGAGAACGCGGAAACAGAGAGATAGATCCAATCTCGGAGGGGCTCTCGCCCCTCCCATGCCATGGGAGCCAAGGAACAGAGGGGAAACCCTTCTCCCATCTAGGGAGGAGGTCAAGGAAGAAGAATAAGAAGGGGGGCCCTCTCACCCTTGCTTCCGGTGGCGCCGGAGCGCTGCCGGGGGCCATCATCATCACCGCGATCTTCACCAACACCGCCGCCATCTTCACCAACATCTCCACCAACTCTTCCTCCTTCTATGCAGCGGTGTAACCTCTCTCTTACCCACTGTAATCTCTACTTAAACATGGTGCTCAACGATATATATTATTCCCCAATGATGTATGGCTATCTTATGATGTTTGAGTAGATCCATTTTGTCCTATGGGTTAATTGATGATCGTGATTGGTCTGAGTTGCATGTTTTATTATTGGTGCTGTCCTATTGTGCCCTCTATGTTGCGCAAGCGTGAGGGATTCCCGCTGTAGGGTTTGCAATATGTTTATGATTTGCTTATGGTGGGTTGCGTGAGTGACTGAAACACAAAGCCGAGTAAGTAGGTTGTTTGCGTATAGGATAAAAGGGGACTTGATACTTTAATGCTATTGTTTGGTTTTACCTTAATGAATCTTTAGTAGTTGCGGACGCTTACTAGAGTTCCAATCATAAGTGCATATGATCCAAGTAGAGAAAGTATGTTAGCTTATGCCTCTCCCTCAAATAGAATTGCAACAATGATTACCGGTCTAGTTATCGATTGCCTTGGACAAATAAATTTCTCGTAACAAAAAGCTCTCTACTAATATTTACTTTATTGGTTCTTTATTTAAACAGCCCCTAGCTTTTATTTACGTGCTCTTTATTATCTTGCAAAACTATCCAACAGCTCCTACAAAGTACTTCTAGTTTCATACTTGTTCTAGGTAAAGCGAACAATAAGCGTGCGTAGAGTTGTATCGGTGGTCAATAGAACTTGAGGGAATATTTATTCTACCTTTAGCTCCTCGTTTGGTTCGACACTCTTACTTATCAAAAATTGTTGCGATCCCCAACACTTGTGGATTATCAAGACCTTTTTCTGGCGCCGTTGCCGGGGAGTCATAGCGTGGGGTGAATATTCTCATGTGTGCTTGTTTGCTTTATCACTAAGTAATTTTTATTTTCGGTTCTAAGTTGTTCTCTATCTTTAGTTATGGATATGGAACGCAAAATACCAAAAAAATTAGCTGTACTTGCTACTCATGAAGATGGGGTAACTCCTAAAACCCTCAATTCTCATTATGCGAAAGATATTATGTACTACTTTGATAATCCTGAGAAAGCCCCATTCAACTTTATAATGGGAGACACGTTGGATCAATGTGAATACTTTAGGGATTATCGCTCGACACAAAAAGGGAAACTATTATGAGATCTATTTATTATGTTTTGTTGGTATGCCTGGAATCTATGCATGAGATATGATATTACTTGTTGCTCTAGGATGGAGGCTCCACACCTCCCCTTTTCATGCAAATTTAACGATAATGAAACCTTAGCTTCCTATGCTAATGGTATATATGATTACTATGATGTGGAACAAATAGAAGAATTTGTTTCTTTTAAGGCTGCCTATGATATTGAAGCTTTGTTTGAAAAGTATGAAGCTTTTGATGATGATGGTTATAGGCCGAAAAATCTTGCTATACTTGGATATTGCTATGAAAATTATGAATACAATTACTATATTAATGCTTTTATGAAGAAAGTCAACGCTGTCCAAGAAGAGACTAATATTTTGCAGGAAGCTATGAAAGAAGAAATTGATGAAACAGTGAGCTCATTGGATGAAAAAGATGATGAGGAGAGAGAAGAACAAAAGGAGGAAGAGCGGATTAGCTACCCGTGCCCACCTTCTAATGAGTGTAACCCTCCAACTCATACATTGTTTAATTCCCCTTCGTGCTTACCGAAGGATGATTGCTATGATGATTGCTATGATCCCTTGAATTTGTTTGAAATATCCTTTTTGATGATGCTTGTGGCCAAGATGCCAATATGAATTATGCTTATGGAGATGAACTTGCTATAGTTCCTTTTGTTAAAAATGAAATTGTTGCTATTGCACCCACGCATGATAGTCCTATTATCTTTTTGAATTCTCCAAACTACACTATATCGGAGAAGTTTGGGCTTATTAAGGATTATATTGATGGGTTGCCTTTTACCATTGCACATGATGATTTTGACGAATGCAATATGCATGTGCTTGCTGCTCCTACTTGCAATTATTATGAGAGAAGAACTATATCTCCACCTCTCTATGTTTCCATACTATGAAATTGCAAGAAACTGCTTATACTATGCATTGGCCTTTACTATGTGTGCATGAATTGTTATCTTATGACATGCTGATCCATAGGAAGAGAGTTAGACTTCGTTGTTGCATGATATATGTTACTTTGTGCTCACTACTAAATTACAAATCATTGTTAGTTAAAATTGGCTTTGATATACCTTGGGATCCGGGTGGATTCATTACTTGAGCACTATATGCCTAGCTTAATGGCTTTAAAGAAAGCGCTACCAGGGAGACAACCCGGAAGTTTTAGAGAGTTATTTATTTCTGTTGAGTGCTTTTATATAGTTTAAAAACAAAAAAATAGAGAGGGGAACCTAAAACTTTTCAAAAAGGAAAGTGAAAGTGAGAGAGACAAGCATTGTTGAAGTGGGAGAGCTCCTTGAACTTTGTTCAAGCTCACGGAAACTTTGTGAATCTTGATTACAGAAACTTTTCAACAAAAATAATTATCCCCTTGTACAATTCCATTGTATTATAAAAATAATGTGCCAAGGTTTGCCTTTAGGATGTTTACAATGCTTGTTGGTTTGTACGGTGCAGGACAGAAACGTTGGGTGTAGTGCGTGATTTTACATGTTTAACTGAAACGTCAATTGGTTCTGATTCCTTTTGCACTGTCTTGCTATACAACTTATTTATTTTTCCTAATTTTGGTAGAATTTTTGCGGTACCAGAAGTATGGTGGATGATCAGATTTCTACAGACTGTTCTGTTTTTGATGCATAGTTTGCTTGTTTTGATGAATCTAACAATTTATATCAGTGGATTAAGCCATGGAAAAGCTATATTACAGTAGACACAATGCAAAAAAAAAATATGAATTAGTTTGCAACAGTACTTAGAGTGGTGATTTTCTTTATTATACTAACGGATCTTACCGAGTTTTCTGTTGATGTTTTGTGTGGATGTAGTGTCTAATCGAGGATGTCTCGATATGAGGAAAAGGAAGAGAGGCAAGAGCTCAAGCTTGGGGATGCCCGAGGCACCCCAAGTAAATATTCAACGAGACTCAAGCATCTAAGCTTGGGGATGCCCGGGAAGGCATCCCCTCTTTCTTCAACAAGTATCGGTATGTTTTCGTATTCGTTTCGTTTATGCATTATGTGCAAGTCTTGGAGCGTCTTTTGCATTTAGTTTTCACTTTTTCATTTATGCACCATGCTGGTATGAGATAGTCCTTGGTTGATTTATAGAATTCTCATTGCACTTCACTTAAATCTTTTGAGTATGGCTTTATAGAATGCTTCACGTGCTTCACTTATATCATTTGAAGTTTGGTTGCCTGTTTCTCTTCATATAGAAAACCGCCATTTGTAGAATGCTCTTTTGCTTCACTTATAATTGTTAGAGCGTGGGCACATCTTTTGTAGAAAGAACTATACTCTCTTGCTTCACTTATATCAATTTAGAGAGATGACAGGAATTGGTCATTCACATGGTTAGCCATAAAATCCTACATAAACTTGTAGATCGCTGAATATGATATGTTTGATTCCTTGCAATAGTTTTGCGATATAAAGGTGGTGATATTAGAGTCATGCTAGTGGGTGGTTGTGGATTGTAGAGACACTTGTGTTGAGGTTTGTGATTCCCGTAGCATGCACGTATGGTGAACCGCTTTGTGATGAAGTTGGAGCACAATTTTATTTATTGATTGTCTTCCTTATGAGTGGCGGTCGGGGACGAGCGATGGTCTTTTCCTACCAATCTATCCCCCTAGGAGCATGCGCGTAGTACTTTGTTTTCAATGGCTTGTAGATTTTTGCAATAAGTATATGAGTTCTTTATGACTAATGTTGAGTCCATGGATTATACGCACTCTCACCCTTCCATCATTGCTAGCCTCTTCGGTACCGTGCATTGCCCTTTCTCACCTCGAGAGTTGGTGCAAACTTCGCCGGTGCATCCAAACCCCGTGATATGATACGCTCTATCACACATAAGCCTCATTATATCTTCCTCAAAACAGCCACCATACCTACCTATCATGGCATTTCCATAGCCATTCCGAGATATATTGCCATGCAACTTCCATCATCATCATATACATGACTTGAGCATTCATTGTCATATTGCTTTGCATGATCGTAAGATAGCTAGCATGACGTTTTCATGGCTTGTCCGTTTTTTGATGTCATTGCTATGCTAGATCATTGCACATCCCGGTACACCGCCGGAAGCATTCATATAGAGTCATATCTTTGTTCTAGATATTGAGTTGTAAGTAAATAAAAGTGTGATGATCATCATTATTAGAGCATTGCCCCAGTGAGGAAAGGATGATGGAGACTATGATTCCCCCACAAGTCGGGATGAGACTCCGGACTTTATGAAAAATAAAAGAGGCCAAAGAAGCCCAAATAAAAAAAGAGGCCAAAGAAGCCCACCAAAAAGAAAAAAAAAAAAAAGAAAAAAAAAAAAAATGAGAGAAAAAGAGAGAAGGGGCAATGTTACTATCCTTTTACCACACTTGTGCTTCAGAGTAGCACCATGTTCTTCATATAGAGAGTCTCCTTGAGTTTCACTTTCATATACTAGTGGGAATTTTCATTATAGAACTTGGCTTGTATATTCCGATGATGGGCTTCCTCAAATGCCCGAGGTCTTCATGAGCAAGCAAGTTGGATGCACACCCACTTAGTTTCAGTTTGAGCTTTCATACACTTATAGCTCTAGTGCATCCGTTGCATGGCAATCCCTACTCACTCACATTGATATCTATTGATGGGCATCTCCATAGCCCGTTGATACGCCTAGTCGATGTGAGACTTTCTCCCTTTTTGTCTTCTCCACATAACCCCCACCATCATATTCTATTCCACCTATAGTGCTATGTCCATGGCTCACGCTCATGTATTGCGTGAAAGTTGAAAAAGTTTGAGATTATTAAAGTATGAAACAATTGCTTGGCTTGTCATCGGGGTTGTGCATGATTAAATACTTTGTGTGATGAAGATAGAGCAACAGCCAGACTATATGATTTTGTAGGGATAACTTTCTTTGGCCATGTTGTTTTGAAAAGACATGATTGCTTTATTGGTACGCTCGAAGTATTATTGTTTTTATGTCAAATGATAGACTATTGCTTTGAATCACTCGTGTCTTAATATTCATGCCATGATTAGACATATGATCAAGATTATGCTAGGTAGCATTCCACATAAAAAATTATCTTTTTTATCATTTACCTACTCGAGGACGAGCAGGAATTACGCTTGGGGATGCTGATGCGTCTCCATCGTATCTATAATTTTTGATTGTTCCATGCCAATATTCTTCAACTTTCATATACTTTTGGCAACTTTTTATACTATTTTTGGGACTAACATATTGATCCAGTGCCCAGTGCAAGTTCTTGTCTGTTGCATGTTTTATGTTTCGCAGAAAACCAATATCAAACGGAGTCCAAACAGGATAAAAATGGACGGAGAATTATTTTGGAATATTTGGGATTTTCCGGAGGAATAATCAACGCGAAACAGTGTCCGAGGTGGCCACGAGATAGGGGGGGCGCCCCCTACCCCTCGGCGCGCCCTGGGCACTCGTGGGCCACCCGTAAGGCGGTTGAGGCTCTACTTTTGCCGCAAGAAAGCTAATTTTACAAGAAAGATCTGGGCGAAAGATTCACCCCAATCGGAGTTACGGATCTCCAGATATAAAGGAAATGGTGAAGGGTAGAATCAGGGGACGCACAGAAGACGGAAACATAGAGACAGATCCAATGTCGGAGGAGCTCTCGCCCCTCCCACGCCATGGGAGCCAAGGAATAGAGGGGAAACCCTTCTCCCATCTAGGGAGGAGGTCAAGGAAGAAGAAGAAGAAGGGGGGCCCTCTCCCCCTTGCTTCCAGTGGCGCCGGAGCGCTGCCGGGGCCCATCATCATCACCGCGATCTTCACCAACATCTCCACCAACTCTTCCTCCCTCTATGCAGCAGTGTAACCTCTCTCTTACCCACTGTAATCTCTACTTAAACATGGTGCTCAACGCTATATATTATTCCCCAATGATGTATGGCTATCTTATGATGTTTGAGTAGATCCGTTTTGTCCTATGGGTTAATTGATGATCGTGATTGGTTTGAGTTGCATGTTTTATTATTGGTGATGTCCTATTGTGTCCTCCGTGTCGCGCAAGCGTGAGGGATTCCCGCTGTAGGGTTTGCAATATGTTTATGATTTGCTTATGGTGGGTTGCGTGAGTGACTGAAACACAAAGCCGAGTAAGTAGGTTGTTTGCGTATGGGACAAAAGGGGACTTGATACTTTAATGCTATGGTTGGGTTTTACCTTAATGAATCTTTAGTAGTTGTGGACGCTTGCTAGAGTTCCAATCATAAGTGCGTATGATCCAAGTAGAGAAAGTATGTTAGCTTATGCCTCTCCCTCAAATAGAATTGCAACAATGATTACCGGTCTAGTTATCGATTGCCTTGGACAAATAACTTTCTCGTAACAAAAAGCTCTCTAGTAATATTTACTTTATTGCTTCTTTATTTAGACAGCCCCTAGCTTTTATTTACGTGCTCTTTATTATCTTACAAACCTATCCAACAACTCCTACAAAGTACTTCTAGTTTTATACTTGTTCTAGGTAAAGCGAACACTAAGCATGCGTAGAGTTGTATCGGTGGTCGATAGAACTTGAGGGAATATTTATTCTACCTTTAGCTCCTCGTTGGGTTCGACACTCTTACTTATCGAAAACTGTTGCGATCCCCTACACTTGTGGGTTATCAAGACCTTTTTTTGGCGCCGTTGCCGGGGAGTCATAGCGTGGGGTGAATATTCTCGTGTGTGCTTGTTTGCTTTATCACTAAGTAATTTTTATTTGTTGTTCTAAGTTGTTCTCTATCTTTAGTTATGGAGATGGAACGCAAAATACCAAAAAAATTAGTTGTACTTGCTACTCATGAAGATGGGGTAACTCCTAAAACCCTCGATTCTCATTATGCGAAAGATATTATGTACTACTTTGATAATCCTGAGAAAACCCCATTCAACTTTATAATGGGAGACACGTTGGATCAACGTGAATACTTTAGGGATTATCGCTCGACACAAAAAGGGAAACTATTATGGGATCAATTTATTATGTTGCGTTGGTATGCCTGGAATCTATGCTGAGATATGATATTACTTGTTGCTCTAGGATGGAGGCTCCACACCTTCCCTTTTCATGCAAATTTAATGATAATGAAACCTTAGCTTCTTATGCTAATGGTATATATGATTACTATGATGTGGAACAAATAGAAGAATTTGTTGCTTTTAAGGCTGCCTATGAAATTGAAGCTTTGTTTGAAAAGTATGAAGCTTTTGATGATGATGGTTATAGGCCTGAAAATCTTGCTATACTTGGATATTGCTATGAAAATTATGAATACAATTACTATATTAATGCTTTTATGAAGAAAGTCACGCTGTCCAAGAAGAGACTAATATTTTGCAGGAAGCTATGAAAGAAGAAATTGATGAAACAGTGAGCTCATTGGATGAAAAAGATGATGAGGAGAGCGAAGAACAAAAGGAGGAAGAGCGGATTAGCTACCCGTGCCCACCTTCTAATGAGAGTAACCCTCCAACTCATACATTGTTTAATTCCCCTTCGTGCTTACCGAAGGATGATTGCTATGATGATTGCTATGATCCCTTGAATTTGTTTGAAATATCCCTTTTTGATGATGCTTGCTATGCTTGTGGCCAAGTTGCCAATATGAATTATGCTTATGGAGATGAACTTGCTATAGTTCCTTATGTTAAACATGAAATTGTTGCTATTGCACCCATGCATGATAGTCCTATTATCTTTTTGAATTCTCCAACTACACTATATCGGAGAAGTTTGTGCTTATTAAGGATTATATTGATGGGTTGCCTTTTACCATTGCACATGATGATTTTGATGAATGTAATATGCATGTGCTTTCTGCTCCTACTTGCAATTATTATGAGAGAAGAACTATGTCTCCACCTCTCTATGTTTCCCATACTATGAAATTGGAAGAAACTGCTTATACTATGCATTGGCCTTTACTATGTGTGCATGAATTGTTCTCTTATGACATGCCGATGCATAGGAAGAGAGTTAGACTTTGTTGTTGCATGATATATGTTACTTTGTGCTCACTACTAAATTACAAATCATTGTTAATTAAAATTGGCTTTGATATACCTTGGGATCCAGGTGGATTCATTACTTGAGCACTATATGCCTAGCTTAATGGCTTTAAAGAAAGCACTACCAGATAGACAACCCGGAAGTTTTAGAGAGTCATTTATTTCTGTTGAGTGCTTTTATATAGTTTAAAAACAAAAAAAATAAAGAGGGGAACCTAAAACTTTTCAAAAAGGAAAGTGAAAGTGAGAGAGACAAGCATTGTTGTAGCGGGAGAGCTCCTTGAACTTTGTTCAAGCTCACGAAAACTTTGTGAATCTTGATTACAGAAATTTTTCAACAAAAATAATTACCCCCTTGTACAATTCCATTGTATTATAAAAATAATGTGCCAAGGTTTGCCTTTAGGATGTTTACAATGCTTGTTGGTTTGTACAGTACAGGACAGAAACTTTGGGTGTAGTGCGCGATTTTACATTTCTAACTGAAACGTCAATTGGTTCTGATTCCTTTTGCACTGTCTTTATATACAACTTATTTATTGTTCCTAATTTTGGTAGAATTTTTGGGGTAACAGAAGTATGGTGGATGTTCATATTGCTACAGACTGTTCTGTTTTTGACAGATTCTGTTTTTGATGCATAGTTTGCTTGTTTTGATGAATCTATCAATTTATATCAGTGGATTAAGCCATGGAAAAGCTATATTACAGTAGACCCAATGCAAAAACAAAATATGAATTGGTTTGCAACAGTACTTAGAGTGGTGATTTGCTTTACTATACTAACGGATCTTACCGAGTTATCCTTTGAAGTTTTGTGTGGATGTAGTGTCTAATCGTGGATGTCTCGATATGAGGAAAAGGAAGAGAGGCAAGAGCTTAAGCTTTGGGATACCCAAGGAACCCCAAGTAAATATTCAAGGAGACTCAAGCATCTAAGCTTGGGGATGCCCCGGAAGGCATCCCCTTTTTCTTCAACAAGTATCGTTATGTTTTCGTATTTGTTTCGTTTATGCATTATGTGTACATCTTGGAGCATCTTTTGCATTTAGTTTTCACTTTTATTTTATACACCATGCTGGTATGAGATAGTCCTTGGTTGATTTATAGAATTCTTATTGCACTTCACTTAAATCTTTTGAGTATGGATTTATAGAATGCTTCACGTGCTTCACTTATATCATTTGAAGTTTGGATTGCCTGTTTCTCTTTATATAGAAAACCGCCATTTGTAGAATGCTCTTTTTCTTCACTTATAATTGTTAGAGAGTGGGCACATATTTTGTAGAACAAACTATACTCTCTTGCTTCACTTATATCAATTTAGAGAAATGACAGGAATTGGTCATTCACATGGTTAGCCATAAAATCCTACATAAAACTTGTAGATCGCTAAATATGATATGTTTGATTCCTTGCAATAGTTTTGCGATATAAAGGTGGTGATATTAGAGTCATGCTAGTGGGTGGTTGTGGATTGTAGAGACACTTTTGTTGAGGTTTGTGATTCCCGTAGCATGCACGTATGGTGAACCGCTTTGTGATGAAGTTGGAGCACAATTTTATTTGTTGATTGTCTTCCTTATGAGTGGCGGTCGGGGACGAGCAATGGTCTTTTCCTACCAATCTATCCCCCTAGGAGCATGCGTGTAGTACTTTGTTTTCAAGGGCTTGTAGATATTTGCAATAAGTATATGAGTTCTTTATGACTAATGTTGAGTCCATGGATTATACGCACTCTCACCCTTCCATCATTGCTAGCCTCTTCAGTACCGTGCATTGCCCTTTCTCACCTTGAGAGTTGGTGCAAACTTTGCCGGTGCATCCAAACACCGTGATATGATACGCTCTATCACACATAAGCCTCATTATATCTTCCTTAAAACAGCCACCGTTCCTACCTATCATGACATTTCCATAGCCATTCCGAGATATATTGCCATGCAACTTCCATCATCATCATATACATGACTTGAGCATTCATTGTCATATAGCTTTGCATGATCGTAGATAGCTAGCATGATGTTTTCATGGCTTGTCCGTTTTTTGATGTCATTGTTATGCTAGATCATTTCACATCCCGGTACACTGTAGGAGGCATTCATATAGAGTCATATCTTTGTTCTAGATATTGAGTTGTAAGTAAATAAAAGTGTGATGATCATCATTATTAGAGCATTGCCCCAGTGAGCAAAGGATGATGGACACTATGATTCCCCCACAAGTCGGGATGAGACTCCGGACTTTATGAAAAATAAAAGAGGCCAAAGAAACCCACCAAAAAGAAAAAAATAAAAAAAAAGAAAAAATGAGAGAAAAGAGAGAAGGGGCAATGTTACTATCCTTTTACCACACTTGTGCTTCAGAGTAGCACCATGTTCTTCATATAGAGAGTCTCTTGAGTTATCACTTTCATATACTAGTGGGAATTTTCATTATAGAACTTGGCTTGTATATTCCGATGATGGGCTTCCTCAAATGCTCGAGGTCTTCATGAGCAAGCAAGTTGGATGCACACCCACTTAGTTTTCAATTTGAGCTTTCATACACTTATAGCTCTAGTGCATCCGTTGCATGGCAATCCCTACTC
This sequence comes from Triticum aestivum, assembly GCF_018294505.1. Taxonomy (NCBI): domain Eukaryota; kingdom Viridiplantae; phylum Streptophyta; class Magnoliopsida; order Poales; family Poaceae; genus Triticum; species Triticum aestivum. The sequence continues at coordinate 588,719,980 of NC_057813.1, read as the reverse complement.
ACTCACATTGATATCTATTGATGGGCATCTCCATAGCCCGTTGATACGCCTAGTCGATGTGAGACTTTCTCCCTTTTTTTTCTTCTCCACATAACCCCCACCATCATATTCTATTCCACCTATAGTGTTATGTCCATGGCTCACGCTTATGTATTGCGTGAAAGTTGGAAAAGTTTGAGATTATTAAAGTATGAAACAATTGCTTGGCTTGTCATCGGGGTTGTGCATGATTAAATACTTTGTGTGATGAAGATAGAGCAACAGCCAGGCTATATGATTTTGTAGGGATAACTTTCTTTGGCCATGTTGTTTTGAAAAGACATCATTGCTTTATTGGTACGCTCGAAGTATTATTGTTTTTATGTCAAATGATAGACTATTGCTTTGAATCACTCGTTTCTTAATATTCATGCCATGATTAGACATATGATCAAGATTATGCTAGGTAGCATTCCACATCAAAAATTATCTTTTTTATCATTTACCTACTCAAGGATGAGAAGGAATTAAGCTTGGGGATGCTGATACGTCTACGTCGTATCTATAATTTTTGATTGTTCCATGCCAATATTCTTGACTTTCATATACTTTTGGCAACTTTTTATACTATTTTTGGGACTAACATATTGATCCAGTGCCCAGTGCCACTTCCTGTCTGTTGCATGTTTTATGTTTCGCAGAAAACCAATATCAAACGGAGTCCAAACGGGATAAAAACGGACGGAGAATTATTTTGGAATATTTGGGATTTTTCGGAGGAAGAATCAACGCGAAACAGTGTCCGAGGTAGCCACGAGATAGGGGGGCGCGCCCCCTACCCCTGGGCGCGCCCTGGGCTCTCGTGGGCCACCCGTAAGGCGGTTGAGGCTCTACTTTTTCCTCAAGAAAGCTAATTTTACAAGAAAAATCTGGGCGAAAGATTCACCCCAATCGGAGTTACGTATCTCTAGATATAAATGAAACGTTGAAGGGGTAGAATCAGGGAACGCAGAGAACGCGGAAACAGAGAGATAGATCCAATCTCGGAGGGGCTCTCGCCCCTCCCACGCCATCGGAGCGAAGGAACAGAGGGGAAACTATTCTCCCATCTAGGGAGGAGGTCAAGGAAGAAGAAGAAGAAGGGGGGCCCTCTCCCCCTTGCTCCCGGTGGCGCCGGAGCGCTGCCGGGGGCCATCATCATCACCGCAATCTTCACCAACACCGCTGCCATCTTCACCAACATCTCCACCAACTCTTCCTCCCTCTATGCAGCGGTGTAACCTCTCTCTTACCCTCTATAATCTCTACTTAAACATGGTGCTAAATGCTATATATTATTCCCCAATGATGTATGGCTATCTTATGATGTTTGAGTAGATCCATTTTGTCCTATGGGTTAATTGATGATCGTCATTGATTTGAGTTGCATGTTTTATTATTGGTGCTGTCCTATTGTGCCCTCCATGTCGCGCAAGTGTGAGGTATTCCCGCTGTAGGGTTTGCAATATGTTTATGATTTGCTTATGGTGGGTTGCGTGAGTGATCGAAACACAAACCCGAGTGAGTAGGTTGTTTGCGTATGGGATAAAAGGGGACTTGATACTTTAATGTATGGTTGGGTTTTACCTTAATGAATCTTTACTAGTTGCGGACGCTTGCTAGAGTTCCAATCATAAGTGCATATGATCCAAGTAGAGAAAGTATGTTAGCTTATGCCTCTCCCTCAAATAGAATTGCAACAATGATTACCGGTCTAGATATCGATTGCCTTGGACAAATAACTTTCTCGTAACAAAAAGCTCTCTACTAATATTTACTTTATTGCTTCTTTATTTAAACAGCCCCTAGATTTTATTTACGTGCTCTTTATTATCTTGCAAACCTATCCAACAACTCCTACAAAGTACTTCTAGTTTCATACTTGTTCTAGGTAAAGCGAACACTAAGCGTGTGTAGAGTTGTATCGGTGGTCGATAGAACTTGAGGGAATATTTATTCTACCTTTAGCTCCTCGTTGGGTTCAACACTCTTACTTATCAAAAACTGTTGCGATCCCCTACACTTGTGGGTTATCCGACACACACACTAATTCAAATAACTAATTATGTGACACACACTCTAATCCACGTTAGCGTGGATACCGTTTCGATTTTTTTTCAAATAACTCCTCATTAATTAATTTATAGCACTCCCTCTGTTCACTTTTATAAGACCTTGAAGACATTTCGGACAATGTGCAAAACAATTTATTTTAAGTTGTCAGAAACGACTTACAAAAGTGAACGGAGGGAGTATCTCGTTTTGAATGACTAATTATTGCAAGGAAAATATGGGCATGGTAATACATACAGATTCGTTTGCAAATGAAAGAAGATTCATTTGCATTCTCAAATGTAGGCGCACCAGGCAGACCAAGGTCGTATCGGGGTGGACGCTGCCTTCGGTGCCTTAAAGGCACCTGCCTTTGGCGAACATTTAACTTAAAAAATACGAAGGCACTTGCACGCCGGAAATCAACATAACTTGAGAAATGTGAATCTACATGCACTTTGAAAACCAGCTAATGATCCAAAGTAGTTCAGATTATAAACACTAAATGATGCAAGCACCAAAAACACAAAATGCAACATGGTGTACAAGGACTACAAACATGGTCTGTACCTGCTTGAATTATTCGTCTCTGGCTGAAAATATCAAAGTGTAATTGCACCTACATCCAGTGCGCAAACTGCATATCAATATATCTATCTTGCACAAGTATGCCAATAGTTTCAAACAACATATTATAAAAGTATTTATGCTATGTTGTCATGATATGGTGACTTTCTGGTAGATGGCCTCGACGTTTCCTCAAGCTATGAAAATGCACTATAATTTGCTTGTCATCAATGCCTGCAAATCTCTGCCTCTCTCAACATAGAAGATCATCATTAGACACTACATCCTTCAATGAGCTTGCAAAATGCTTGCATTAGATCCCTCATTAGACACTATATGTTCATCACCAGGAGCATGTAAAATGTTTGCATCAAATCCTTCATTACATCAAATCCTTCATTACCAGTCTGTTCATTAGACACTTCAGGCTCAAGAACAACATGAGCTTGTATGTTTGCATTGGAAACTTGATTAGATACATCAGATTCAGTCAGTTCAGTATTGATTGGGGGAGTTATAAAATAAGTAGAAATTGGTTTCATTTTCTCATAGATTCCCTACATACAAGCAGTTTTACAACACCGTCAGGTTTAACTATTGGCTAGAAATTGAAGAATTGAATTAGATATAATCAGGGATGTGATGTACCTACTTGTTGCGCATGTTACTCTTGCAAGCTGCGACTGGCTATTTGCGCAAGCTCGATGCCATGCCCGCGCTGCCGCCGCTGCCTCCCACGCAGGCTACACCCAGGGTTGGATCTTCATCTTCTTGTCCTTCCGTTCGCTTGAAGCCCGGTGACCGCCCTCCAACGAGGGCGCGAGGAAGTGTTGTGTCGATCTGTCCAGCGGCGGCTAGGTTAGGAGTGAACCAGACTGGAGGCTGGAGCGAATCAATTGGGATTTTTCCTGCTGTCGATCGATATGGGAGGCGCTCGTTTAGGGCACGAGCCTGCTGTAGGGCCTGCCTTGCACTTATGTTATTGGCCCATCCAAATTGAAACATTTTTCTTCATTTTTTACATTCCCTGCTCGTGCGTTGGGACAAACAAAACTAGCCTGGGCCAACCTGGACGACTCAAACTAGGTGCACACTTTCCAGCCACCTGAGGCGGCCGCCCATACCAGCCCCTATGGTGGTGTCGCCCCTTTTAGCGTGTATGATTGGGTAGTGAAAAATATTCCAGTGGTGCTTTTGATTTACCCACAGAATGGTTGAATTGCTTGTTTCTATGAACTGAGTTCGCCAATAATATGAAGGATGCCAGTCTTTTCATCGTATTATAGATTGCTTAGATCTCGATATGCCAAAAGTAATTGCATGAAATATATAGTAAAAGTCAGTGTGATGTGTGTGGCTACAACTAGTCTGACTACACGTCCTCATATAACATATCAAGGACGCACCATCTTACCAGATTAACCATTCGACTTACCAATGCAGTGTGGGAAGAAAGAAGTATTGGGACTGCGTATCCAAGCAATTGATGCCATGGACTCCTTCGTACAACCTTTTAAGCGAAAAAGAAGTTGCAGTGTGCCTGTACAAAGAACTAGCGTAAGTTCAATTACCTGCTTCTCGGAATTTTAGTTAGCCACTTATTGCAAAATTGTTCAATTATGTTGCCTGGCTTAATTTAGTTTGCTACTGAATACATAATGCCACATCTTGTTAATCATATTGTAGACTGTGCCTATATATGTGTTTGATACTTACTGTTAAGAATTACCTGTTTGCCTTAACTTAAATATCTAATTGTTTGTTTAACTGCTTTGCTGCTACAACAGCGGGTTACAATGATGTTAATAACTACTTTTCAGCATGCAATTGAAACTCTTTAATTCCTTCTTTGTTTAACTGGTTTGCTGTTATAACTCCCAGTTGAGATGTTTTGCTAACTTCAACTTTTCTGAATCCAATCGAAACTTTAATGGCAAAATAGGTTAGCCCAAGATCAAAGAGCGAGGTCACCATGGATGTTGCATCATCCCACAACAGTGGCACTGGCCCAATCGTGCATTATGAATTGCCAACTGCTGATGCTCTAGAGGCTAAACTAGTGGTAGAAAGATATTCTGCTTCTGTACTTAGAGATGAAGTTGACATGTTGAGGAAGCAAATAGCACAATCACAAGCAGTACTCAAGACAACCATTAAATATTTGGTGGATTTCAAAATGAAGCAAGCTGAGACTGACCAGATTGTTAAGGTCCTGAAGGAAAAAAGGAAATTAAATCCCTACTTGGTAAATCATAGGTGAAATGTTCTTTCCATCGTTGAATAACCTTTGTGTTGTCTGTTCATGTAATCAATCAAACCATTTGTTTTAGAGATCTTGTAATAATTGTTTTTTGTTTTTTGGTTTGTAATTTTATCCGAGCACAAGTCTGTATTAATTGATAAGACTCGGAGACATTTCATTTGGATTGCTGTGCCAGACCTACAAATATGCCAATCGGGCTGAATGTGCATTCAGCAATAGTAGTAGTATAGATGGACCATAAGTGGCATGCATCGGAAAGGGCCAAGATGCTGGCTAAAAAAGGATGTTGTTGTAGCCAAAAAAAGTACAGCGGCCTGGCTTATGTATGTTAGTTGATATTATTGATCCATATACTCTATAAGTGTTTATATGTCTGTTAGTTCTGTACATTCTTGGTTGATTGACTCGGTATTTGAATCTTATACATCGCTTGTGTACATATCTAAATGGGAGTACACATTATGTTGCGTGTGACATTTGAGTTGGACATGAAGTGTCCCAAATATTCGAATTCACCTTAAACTGGATTCTAGCTTCTGAATTTGAGTATCGGCATTTGTAAACCATATTCATATATGACAGTGGAATACATCTTTGTCATCCTTTTGAAGATATATAAAAACACATAGAATGATTTATAAAGATTGATATAGCAATACAAAATGGATTCGAATTTAGTTGCCAGGGTAAACGTGGATGCTTATTGTCCCAAAATTCGAAAGAAGCGGCAAAATGTCCACTCCCACGTCGGCTGCCCGAAGCCAAGTGTTTGGGAGATGGAAATTACTGTCTACCCATTACACGGACAATCCATCGGCCCAATTTCCACTGCTCTAAATAGGGGTAGGTTAGTAACTTCAATTAGACGTGACATGACCGCCTCTGAGCCCATTCTGACACGGTGGGCGTCAAACATGGGCGGGAAAATACATTTGATTCAAGCTCGTCCGAAAGACCTCTGTTTCTCCCTCCATTCCCCAATGGGCAGCAAAATAAACTCGACTAGGCCGAAATCGATGTAGGCAAATATTTTTAATAGGGGCAGGTTTGTAACTTCACTCAGACGTGACACAACCGCCCTACCTGTCAGCCCCATTCATATACCGTGGGTGCTAACCATGGGCGCCAACCACCCTCTCCTCGCCCGAAATCGCTCTAGGCAAATATTGGCGAGATGCGAGATTACCGTCCTATCCCCAACCAACGAGATGTCCAAATTTTAAACGGGGGCTAAGTTCGTAACTTTCCCATATTTCAGACAGGCGCGTCCCAAAAACATGGTTCCCCGTACCTCTCCTTCCATTTTTCGATTCATACACCATCCGCGCTAGAACACCCCATCCCCACACTAGCCTCCGTCCGCCACCCCATCCATCGCCGCCGTCCTCCACCACATCCATCGCCATTGTCCTCCACCATGCCGGAGCGCCTACCAAGACCGCGCCGTCCACTGCTAGAGATGGACGTTTCTCATCCACGGCGACAGACCAACAGCCTTGCATCGCGTCCTCTCGCTTCATCGGCACTGTCGTCCTCTTTGCTGGGGCCGCTCACACGACATTCTCTTCCACCGCAACGGGACTTATCCCCCGATGCACCCGCTACCATAGCAGATCTGCTTCAACGCCACCGACAGCCATCGCACCCCGGATGCCTACACGGCGCCGCAAGAGAGGTGGTACTTCATATCTCCTCAACTTTTTGAGCTCAACTAGAAAATAGGTCTTAACTTGGTTACTCTACTTTCTTTTCAGATCTTAGAATTTAGTTCTTAGTTCGAAGCAAATAATGGATGCTAAATATCATTTCTTCAGTTTGCAGCTTCAAATCTGCCATGGCACAGCCATAATACGGTTTAATTGATCATGCTTAGGGTTTAATTGATCATGTTGGTTCTGTGGTGGTTTCTTTAATAGAAATCAGAGGGGAAACCCTCTTTTGCTAAAAAAATATGCTTAGAGTTTCCCCCTTTTATGATCACTATATGATCAGAATACGTGCTTCATGTCATAATAACACTGCTCCACCCATCAAGCTAAACAAGCTTAGTTGTTCAAATACGAATCTGATTATTAAAACAGAGTTGTTTAATTGGTTAGCTAAATGTTCCTAAATTAGTTTCAAAAATGCATGTTCGCCGCTCGGGTGTGTATATCTACAGGGTGCCCACGGTGGGCCGGCCCACCCTGGGATTTTGGGTCGTCCCGGGCCCTGATTCCCCTTTGTTCTGTTGCGCGCTTCCGATCTCTACTCGCCCCCAGCCGCCTGCCTCGCTGGTGACTTGCCGTCCCTGGATGACATGACTCTAGGAGGAGACGCCGGACTAACAGGAGGCTAGGATCCGCTCGCCCAACAGCGTCACCGCTGCCCGGGCACGCCGCCGCGCCTACCTTCCCAGTCCGTTCAGGGCTCAGGCATGCAGCACCCACCAAGCCAACCCGATTTATCCTGAGATACGTCCTCAACACTCAGCAGCCACTCCTCATCACCCATTTTCTAATTGATTCATTACTCATTAGGCAGGACTGTCATTAGGGTTTGTTGTGTGCTCAGTGCTACCTACACTTACTGGTTCAGATGTATTTCGGTAATCTTTAGTACCTCTAAAGTTCACAGGGTTTTCAAAATTTCGGCCCTCAGAACAGACACTAGTCATTTTGGATTGTTAGTCGTAGTGACAGTGACCCAGATTACTACTGTAAGCCAGGTTTGTTGACAATTTTACTTGTCTTTCTTACTCATTCGATATAATATCCAATTATTCACGTCAATTAGTTGCAAACAATAAGTGCTAGACAAACTTCTTCATTCAGATTTTGGACGGTCTCTTACTGCAGTTACAATTCTGCATACTTGTCCTAGTAAGCTCACAAGTAAATGATTGATTCACTACATCTATGCTTGCCTTGTCATAATTGTTGTCAATATTCTTTTAGGGTGGACCACCCTGTTTCTAAATACTGGAACCGTAGACATGAGTGAATAGTATTTCTCTATGTGATCTCTTCCATCATGTGTGGGCAACGAACACTGCATTGTATAGAAAGAAAGTGTCATTTCCCGCCTTTACATAGGTTTCGATCTTTTACATGGAATACAATCTGCCTACTTGCTTTGTGTCGCACTATCAACACTCCACCCTTGAAGCTAAACATTATGCCACTCATAATTGCTTAGTTTATTTGTTCAAATACGAATTTCATATGATTCTAATGTTCCTACTTCAGTTTTGAAATGTGTGCCTGCCTGTTATAGAGACTTAAGGGGTTTGTATTTCCGTGTGTGGTCTGGTCAGCATGGTTGGGGGGGGTGAACTTTGCATATGCAGGGGTTTATAGGGAGACACTCTTCGAGTTGAATCCGCAATGCATTCCATAGATAATCTGACTACTTTTTATGTTTTCATGAATCTCAGATTCTGAACATCATCATAATGATTATGAGCTTGCGTGCATGAAAAGAATAAAGCAGAACAATGCCATGGCTGTCAAACTTGGCATTAAGGGACTGAAATCAAGTCTGGATGCAATGCAATGCAAACGCTCTCCACCTACAGATTCATGCTCAGAATATGATCCTAACAGTGATTCTGAGCTAGAGGGAGACCTAAGTCAATGTAGCTCCCTAGTGGAGGAGTCAGAGGAAGATGCCCTATCTTATTCACCCATCAAGGTACTTGCTCTAACTTTCCAAGGTTACATTGCTCGCACATATCTTGCAACTGATGCTTTGCATTGCTTCTACTTTGTTGAACTGCCATTAGCTTAGTTTACACATCGTGTATGTGAATACGCCCTGCCTATCCATTTTCAGTACATATTCCATCTGTCATCATACCATATTTATCCATTCAAATGTTGTTCTTGTGTATCAGACATTCAAAAGGAAGAGGGTGATTGCTGATCGTGGAGGAGCACAAGCAAAGTATTTGGAAAAGGTAGTGACACCTGATAAATCAAATAGCCCATTAGGTGTTGTTGCAATATCACCTGACCCACAAAACACCCCAACTCTAGCAGACTCTACCCCTACTACACTGGTCATTTCTGATGCCCCAACCCAGCAGACCCCAACTGCAGCAAACAGTATGATTATGCGATTTGACATAGGACCAGCTCTACGATGCAAAACCCCCATTCCAGCAAAGAGTACACCAAATCCAGTTGCCAAATCCCTTTTCGAACCAGAGAGAGCCCCAATTGCAGCAAATATGACCCCTGTTCCATTTCTTCCTAGTTTAGAAGATGAAGCTTATATTATTGTCAGGAACTTTGTGCGCATCTTTCCTTCATGGAAAGATTATACCGCAGACACAGAACAATTTCCAGTCTTCCTCCGCAACTTACGCGTAAGTAATGTACTAATGTTATTCATGGTCATTACTGCATATGTTTCTGCTAACAGAAGACACAAGACTTCATTCTTTTAAATAGGCGAGGAGCAAACTGGATTGTGAAGACGAGCAAGGGTTGGTTGCGCTTTTCAAGCACTCGTTGATGAAGTATCGTTCCTACCTGAGGCAAGAGCACTTCGATGGCAAGCCTCTGAACAAAATTTCTGTAAAGTCTTCGGTGCTACATTTATCCGATGGTGACTGGAATAATCTTGTTACACATTGGTCTCGGCTGCAGCGTAAGGTATTGTCTATGATATCACATCACAATTTGAACTACATTTCTACATTTGCCTTAATGTCTCACTTGTACGAAAACTGTTAGCAGAAGAACATTTGTTCTCAAGGGACCACAGAATCTCGCAACTATACTATACACTGCATTGCTCTTGTGAGTACCTCTTGCCCTGTATGATGCTACTTACTTTCATAGCTATTTGATTATGTAGCATCACTGCACATGTTAGCCTTGTAATCGTCCATTTGGTGGACATTATAAGATCCGTATGGACTCTTACATAAAATTAGAATCAACTCAATGCTTTTGAAGAGGTTTAGCTCTGCAGTCCTCTTGTAAGGACTGAACATGGTCTATCACTGTACTTACATTAACAGCTACTCCCTCCGTCCCATAATATAGAATGTTTTGTACAGTACACCAGTGTTCAAAACACTCTTGTATTATGGGAAGAGGGATTGGTTCATTGTGTAGCATTCTGCATCTTATCTCCCCCGCCCACCATTTACTAAAAAAATATGATCTATATCTAATCTCACAACTAAGTAGAATACAGACAATGCCAGTGCAGAAGTGTAGCCCATTGCTCTTGTCAGTACATTTTGTCCTGTAACGCTTGTACTTCCAGGGATTGGTAGTTGATTATGTAGCATCAATCTCCATCTTATCTTCATTATCCTATATCCCTTCCAGTATTATCATATCTATAATTACTCTCTACAAAATGTAGAGTACAGGCAATGCTTATGAAGAAGATTCTGTGCTGAAATTCTTGAGTTATCCTTCCCTTGACATGGAGAAGGGCATTATAAAGCCGGTGTTAACTGTTAATGTAAGTCAGTCCTTCTAAAGCCTTTATCCTCAACTACTGTTTAATTTGCTCATACTCCCTATCATTTACTGCTGTTTAGTTTGTTGTTTCTACCAAAATGTGTTCGCAAGAACCGTAAGTTCTAAGTTTTACTTGTAAAACCAAATTCCTTATTCATACCATGCACATTACTTAATACTCCCTATATGTATGCTTGTTTTTGTGGATCTATAATCCAGTGTGTGGTGAAGCAGCCCACGTTTGCACCTTGTCATCTCCTGTTTTATCTTACTGATGTGGCTGATGATATGAACAACATGCCATGCACATTATCCAAAATAGATACAATGATTTTCTTTGCCCTTCATCTATGCTTGTTATGTTGACATGGTAATCCAGTAGTGTGGTGAAGCTCCCCGCATTATGAACAATGCCAAATTATGCTATTGATATTTTGAACTTACTCTTTATTTTCTAATTTGAAATTGGATGGAATTGACAGCACAGTTATCATCTTTGTTTATACACGTGCAAAACCTGTCATCTCTCTGCTTTGTTTCAGGGTGATATGCCTGATGGCATGCACAAGTCTGCTGAAGGCTGTGAGACAAACCCAACATATATTGCAGCAAAGAAGGCAAAACATCTTGAAGATAGCGAGACAACCCCAAAGTCTTGTCTTGATGCAGTGTTCAAGTTACTTGAGACTAGCAGTCAGACAAGCTCACAGAATTCGTTGTCTGAATCAGTTCGACTTCTTCAGTCCCAAGTTCTAGCAGAAAGGCATTCTGCAACTCAACTTCGACTTGAAGTCCTATCTCTAAGAAAGATTGCGGAGAACACCAATGAGAACCTCATCGCTAAACAGCTACACCTGGAAGCTATGACCGACATGCTAGGCTGGTCTCACAGCCTTGCTCAGCAGCTTGCGCAGTAGTTCCCCTCAAGGCTAACCTTTCTTGAACTGTCTTGGAAGTGGTCTCGGTTCAGTATTATTTTGTTACGCTGCAATGGTGCCCAGTTTTTGTAATCTGCTTCTTCGTTGCGCTTTATGATCACTAGGGGCGAACTTCGATGCCCAGTGGATGTAATATACCTTAAATCCTTTATTGTATAGTGTAGGTTTATTCTTAGTTACTATGCCGTAATTTCTTTATTGTATAGAGTAGGTTTGTTCTTAATTCCTACTAGTTACTGCCATCATTTGCTATCTGAAAAAAAATCAGATGTAGTCGACCGGGCCGAAACATTCGACTCCAACGGGCCTGGTTTTTAGCCGGCCACAATTGGGCCGGCCTGCGTCTTTCTTGGGCCCGAATGATTGGGGCCTTCACACATTGCGCCAGGCCCAAACTTACACCGGCCTATATTTTAGTTGGGCCTTTTGTCGACCCAGCGCTTAGTTTGGCCCAGGTAGCGTTGGGCCATTAATTGGCTGAATATTGCACTGGCCTGTTATGGCTGAGATGAAACCACGGGCCTTTAGCAGGCCAAAATGCATGTTGGGCCTCAATTTTCACAGTCGTCGACGGGCCTTCAGCAGGCTGAAATGTAGACCGGGCCTTTTTGGGCCCAGTTAGCTCACGGGCCGTTACCAGGCCGAAACATATCTCGGGCATTAGTTGGCCCACTGATATCATGGACCTTTAAGAGGCCGAAAGCTTAGTACAGGCATCAACGGGCCGAATTACGCGACAGGCCTTTAACACGCCCAAAGTCACGTTGGGCTTAACTGTTGCCACCTTTAGCACGGGCCGTTAGTGGGCCTGATGTCCCGTCAGACCATATATGGCGCATGGGCAGCACGGGCCATTCCCAGGCCGAAGTCACACCGGGCTGAAATGGGCCCATGTCTACATCAGGCCTCAAACAGGCAGAAAGTCACACCGGGCTGAAATGGGCCCATGTCTACATCAGGCCTCTAACAGGCCGAAAGTCAATGGGTCATAGTTGGGCCCAAATATGCGGTGAACAATTAACGGGCTAGATCTGGCTTCGGGCCGCAAATGGGCCCAATTATTGGATGAACAATTAACGGGCCAGATCTGGCTTCAGGCCGTAAATGGGCCCAAATTTTGGCCGAACAATTAACGGGCCAGATCTGGCTTCAGGCCGTAAATGGGCCTTTATTAAGCAGGTCGTTATTGGGCTGGCCCACTAGTACCTGATTAAGTACTACGGGCCCTTGACTGGGTCGGCCTTTTTAACCTATATGGGCCTCTGTTGGGCCCAGCCACGTGTCGACGTATCATAGGCATGTCTCCTCCAATGGACGGGCGACATCTGGCCCACTAACGAGCTGACAGGTGTTCCCTTCGGCCAATCAAAATTTTACATGTGAAAATTTCCCATTGGTTCGGGCTGTTAACGGGTTATCGCATCCAAAAACCGACCCGATAGCTTAACGGTGTTCCGTTACGGTTGATGCCACGTGTCGGTCACCCTTGACGAAACCACTTCTATGACACACGATATATCGTCATGTAAGTGGACACTTCCGTGATGATAATTTTGGTAATGTCATGGAACACTTCTACGACAGCACATGTATGGCTATCTTGATTGTGTCATAAAATCGTCATGGATGTACATGCATGACAAAAAAAGCAACCTACTATGACAAACACGTATCATCACGAAAGTGTATTCTTTTTGTAGTGATAGATAGCGGAGGGGCCTAGTGTTGTACAAAGTCGGTTTACAAAGAAAGGAAATAGCATATCCGAACACCTAATCTTGCCGTTCACGCATACATAAGTCCTAACCAGACACGAGAGGTGGTCTTCTTCATTCATCTTGACAGCCCATCAGTTCGGCCCATATTGAATAGGCCGTACGCCCGAGGACCCCCTAGTCCGGGACTCCCTCAGTAGCCCATGAACCAGTCTTCAATGAAGACGTATTCGGCACATGGTTGTCTTCGGCATTGCGAGGCAGGTTCTTCTCCTTGAATTCCATACACAAGTTTTACCTTATGGAGAACTGTATCCGGCTCTGTATAATTAACACAACCCTTAGCCATGAAGGCATAATATATAAAAAAGAGGAATAGTGTCTTTACTGACAACTTTTTTTTGGCGAAATGTCAGACTTGACTCTTCAAAGTTTTGAATCGTTTTCACACTCCTCGTTTCGTGTTTCGAGGTCGAACCCCCTTGGCCTGTCTTGTTAAAACAGAGATCGTGCCCACTTATTATGGGATTCTAATCAATGGGATTTGGGTAACCCAACCGATCATGGCGCACACTCTCATTGGGAATAGGCGAGTTTTAAGGCCTAAGTGGGGGACGGTTGGCATTTTCACCACCTATAAGAGGGCAAAAGATGAAGGAAACATGCCCTAGAGGCAATAATAAAGTCATTATTTATTTCCTTAATTCATGATAAATGTTTATTATTCATGCTAGAATTGTATTAACCGGAAACTTAGTACATGTGTGAATACATAGACAAAACCTATAGTCCCTAGTATGCCTCTACTTGACTAGCTCGTTAATCAAAGATGGTTATGTTTCCTAACAATAGACATGTGTTGTCATTTGATGAATGGGATCACATCATTAGGAGAATGATGTGATGGACATGACCCATCTGTTAGCTTAGCATTATGATCGTGTCAATTTCATTGCTATTGCTTTCTTCATGACTTATACAAGTTCCTCAGACTATGAAATTATGCAACTCCCGAATACCAGAGGAACACTTTGTGTGCTACCAAACGTCACAACGTAAAAGGGTGATTATAAAGGTGCTCTATAGGTGTCTCCGAAGGTGTTTGTTGGGTTGGCATAGATCGAGATTAGGATTTGTCACTCCGTGTTTCAAAGAGGTATCTCTGGGCCCTCTCGGTAATACTCATCACTATAAGCCTTGCAAGCATCGTGACTAATGAGTTAGTTGCGGGATGAAGTATTACGGAATGAGTAAAGACACTTGATGGTAACGAGATTGAACTAGATATTGAGATACCGATGATCGAATCTCGGGCAAGTAACATACCGATGACAAAGGAAACAATGTATGTTGTTATGCGGCTTGACCGATAAAGATCTTCGTAGAATATGTAGGAACCAATATGAGCATCCAGGTTCCGCTATTGGTTATTGACCGGAGACATGTCTTGGTCATGCCTATGATAATCCCCAAGTGCGGGGAATCATCATAACAATTTCCAAAGGTGGAAGTGATAAGCATGGAGTGTCGAACCCACAAGGAGCTAAAGGCAAGATCAATATTCTCTCAAGTCCTATCTGCCACTGATACGACTCTACATACATCGAGCGTTTGCTTCCAACTAGAAATGAGAAATAAAACTATGTTGTGGGTATGAAGAGGATAACTTTGTATGATATCGAAGAGCTAAAATATAAAAGTAGGTGTTGTTATCAAAAATTTAGAATATATTACTAAATATTATAAATAGCGAGTGTGGAATAATGATGGGTTGGTGTGCGGAATTATACTAGGTAATTGTTAACAAGACCCGTAATCACTATTGCAATTTCATATGAGGGAGAGGCATAAGATCACATACTTTCTCTTCTTGGATCATATGCACTTATGATTGGAACTCTAGCAAGCATCTGCAACTACTAAAGATCATTAAAGTAAAACCCAACCATAGCATTAACATATCAAGTCCCCTTTATTCCCATACGCCGTGACCCACTTATCCGTGTTTATGCTTCTGTCACTCAAGCAACGCAGACCATAAGTAAACCATGGACATATTGCAACACCCTATAACGGGAATCCCTCACGCTTGCGCGACACGGAGGGCACAATAGGACAGCACCAAAATAAAGCATACAAATCACACCAATCTAGATCATCAATCAACCCAAAGACAAAGGATATCTACTCAAAACATCATGATATGGCAACACATCATTGGATCATAATATGTGGCATAACGCACTATGTTCAAGTAGGGATTACAGCGGGCTGCTGGAGAGTGGACCGCGTAAAAGAGATGAGGATGGTGATGATGATGGTGATGTTGATGAAGACGATCACCGCGGCGATGCTTCCCCTCCCGATGGCACTCCAGCGCCACCGAGAGAGAGAGAAGGATAAGTTCTCCCCCTTGTGCTTCCTCCTCCATGGCCTCCCATTAGGATGGGGAGAGGTTCCCCCTCTGGTCCTTGGCCTTCATGGAGATGATGGCCCCTCCGAGATCATTCCCCATGGCCTCCGGTGATGATGGCCCCCTCCAGAAGGGTGCCAGAGAGGGCCTAGATTGATTTATCGTGGCTATAGAGGCTTGCGGCGGCGGAACTTCCCATCTAGGTTATTTTGTGGAGGTTTGGGTATTTATAGAAGAGGTTGGCGTCAAGGACAAGTCAAGGGGCCCCACAGGGAGTCCATGAGGCATAGGGGTGCGCCCCAGGGGGTGGGTGCGCCCCCACCCTTGTGGAGCCCACGAGACTCCCCTTCGGTAGATTTTTGTTCCAGTATTTTTTATATTTTCCCAAAAAAAATCTCCGTTGATTTTCAGCGCATTCCAAGAACTTTTATTTCTGCATAAAAACAACACCATGGTAGTTCTGCTAAAAGCAGCGTCATTCCGGGTTAGTTCTAATCAAATCACACCAAAATCATATAAAACTATTGTAACATGGCATGAATACTTCATAAAATATAGATACGTTGGAGACGTATCAGCATCCCAAGCTTAATTCCTGCTCATCCTCGAGTAGGTAAATGATAAAGGAAATAATTTATGAAGTGTGAATGCTAGCAAACGCTTAAGTTTGATCAATGATAGTTTCAATCACTTTTTCTAGCATCATTATATATCATAACAGTAGCTCAACTCATAAAACTTTTCATGATCAAGTAACAAGCTATTCACAAGTTAAAGTATAGATCATAAACTTTCTTGGAAACTAACAAACCATGCTCTTAGTCATCAAAAAATTGCAATTCATCTTATTTTTGGGGAAGGGTCTATGTAAGAGCTTTGGTTCAGCAAACTCTACATACTCAACTATCGTTTAATCTTTCACAATTGCTAACACTCATGTGATATTTATGGTTTCAAAGTTTCAATCGGACATAGACAAAGATAGTGGCTTATAGTTTTTCCTCCCAACCTTTTACCTCAAGGGTAATGTCAACAATAATAATTTATGAAAACCTACATCCAAGTGGATATATATATATCTGGATCGCTCCAACACAAAGTGCTTGCCAAAGGAAAAAGTGTAAAAAGGAAAGGTGATGATCACCATGACTCTTGTATAAGGGTAGAAGATAAAAGTAAAAGATAGGCCCTTCGCAGAGGGAAGCATAGGTTGTCATGCGCTTTTATGGTTGGATGCACAAAATCTTAATGCAAAAGAACATCACTTTATATTGCCGCTTGTGATAATGACCTTTATTATGCAGTCTATCGCTTTTATTTCTTCCCTATCACAAGTTCGTATAAAGCTTATTTTCTTCGCACTAATAGATCATACATATTTAAGCAGCAATTTTTATTGCATACATGATGACAACTCACTTGAAGATCTTACTCAATCCATAGGTAGGTATGATGAACTCTCATGGCAAAACTGGTTTAAGGGGTGTTCGGAAGCACAAGTAGTATCTCTACTTGATGCAAAGAATTTTTCTAGCATGAGAGGGAAAGGCAAGCTCAACATGTTGGATGATCCAAGACAATATAACGTTTAGGATATAGGAAAACATAACCCATTAAGTTGTCTTCCTTGTTCAAAATCAACCTTTTAGCATGTCATATTTTAATGAGTGCTCACAATTACAAAAGATGTCCACGATAGTATATTTATATGTGAAATCTCTCTTCCTTTAATATTCTTTCATGAATTGTTCAAGTGACCAATGCTGCATTTGCTGACTTTCAATAAGTTTACTACCTATACTTATTATGTGTGAAATCATTTCTGCTTATGTTATAAGCATACGAAACATATATAAATTTAGATTTATGATATTCGATTCATTCAACCATTTACTCATAGGATATACGTGAAGCACGTGAGTAAATGGCAAACTACTCCAAAAAAATATAAGTGAAGAACACTGAGTAGTCAAATAATTAACTAGCCATGGGAGTATTCTTTTTCATTCAAGACTTTGGATCCAATGATTTTATTCAAACATCAAGTAAAATGAAAATACGCTCCAAGCAAAACAATATCATGTGACGAAAATAAAAATATAGCTCCGGGTAAGGTATACCGATGGTTTTGAAGACGGAAGAGGGGATGCCTTCCGGGGCATCCCCAAGCTTAGGTGCTTGAGTATTCCTTGAATATTACCTTGGGGTGCCTTGGGCATCCCCAATCTTAGAGTCTTTCCACTCCTTATTCTCCTCATATCGATATCTCACTCAAAACTTGAAAACTTCAATCACACAAAACTTAACGGAACTTCGTGAGATGGGTTAGTATGATAAAGAGTAAATCATTCACTTTGGTACTGTCAAAGACAAGATTCATAATTGTTCTCACACAATGCCGACTGTACCATATCATTTCTACAATTTATATTGAGCAATATAAGCCATAGGAACTAGAAAACAAGCAAACTATGCATTAAAAACAGAATCTGCCAGAAACAGAACAGTCTGTAATGATCTGAATAACAACCATACTTCTGCTACTCCAAACATTCTCATATAAATTGGTGGACGTGAGGAATTTGTCTATTAATCTTCTGCAAAAATAATCAAGTCAAAAGCACTCTTCTGTAAAATATGACAGCTAATCTCGTGAGCGCAAAGTTTCTGTTTTTTAGAGCAAGATCACATTAACTTTCACCCAAGTCTTCCCAAAGGTATTACTTGGCACTTTATTGAAACAAAAGCTATAAAACATGATTACTACAGTATCTTAATCATGTGGACACACAAAAACAGTAAAGGTAAATATTGGGTTGTCTCCCAATAAGTGCTTTTCTTTAATGCCTTTTAGCTAGGCATGATGATTTCAATGATGCTCACATAAAAGATAAGAATTGAAATATAAAGAGAGCATCATGAAGAATATGACTAGCAAATCTATACCTACTATTAAAGGGAATAGGTATTCTTGGTTTGGTCATAATATTTTTTGTCCCGTGGTATTTTTTTCGTTTATAGTTGGACCTACCTAATTTTCGTCTGTCATGAGGCACTAGGGTTAATTGTTACGATCGTACGTTATTTTCTCAAACATCTGGGCCGGCCCATGAAAATAGTAATAGGGTGCAATGACATACTGTAGCTCCAAAAAAGATCCCTTTGTGGGAGATCGAACCCAGGATCTCATATTAGAAACAGCACACACCAACTAGTTGACCTACCGAGCTTTGCTGGTTATAAACAGTGCAGAATCTTAAGAACCAATTTCCAGCGCAGATACTAATATTTTTAAATTTTTTATCGCAACTGTTGTCGAAAAAATACCAGAATGTTTTGTGAAGCGTAAACACTTTACAAATTTGTAAACATATTTTAATAAAATGAAATATTTTTTAAGACACGAATATTTTCTAAAGATCATGAACAACTTTTTCAAACAGGAACAATTTTTAAATTCCAAAACAAAATGTGGAAACACAAACATTGTTTGAAACTCGGAACAAAATTGGGAACACATAAAAAAATGAAATTCAGGAAAAGAAATTGAAGCATGAACATTTTTTTAAATGAACAATTTGTGGATACACAGACTTTTTTTGAAATTCCAATAGAAATTCTGAAAATTTGTGAAAATTTTGAACAAAAACATTCCAAACAATTTTTGAAAAACACAAACAAAATTTGAACACACGTTTTTAAAACATTTTCAAACAATTTTGGAAATGGGAAAATTATTTGAAACTCCTGAAAATGAAAACATGAACATTTTAAAGATTTGTCAACAATCTCTGAAAACGGGAGCCTTTTCTGAAACTCTGAACAGTTGTTAAAAGTTGTGAAAAAATAGAACAAAACCATTCCGAACAAACTTTCAAAACACGAACATTTTTTGAAAATCCAATTTTTTTTATTTACAAATACGAAAACACGACTATTTTTTGAAAATTTTGGAAGTGCGATCATTTTTTTAGATAGAGAGGGTTCACTTGAATATATATCCCACCTCACTTTGATCCACAAAAATCCATCAGTTTGTAAACGCTGGATAGTTGTCGAGATCATCAAGCCCAAACGAAGGGTATGGTGCGGGAGTGAAGGAATTAAGGTTGGCTCTTATTAAATGAAATTGTTGGAATAGAGCCTGATGAAAGAATTAAATGTTGGCTCTAAACGGAAATGTGGGAAGTATGGCTGGATTGTAGGCTCGGGATGTGCTTGCATGTCCGATGGAGTGTATGGCATGGTGAATCTAACTAACAAAAGATATAAGATACCTAGTTGGAGTGGCATATATAGCCGGTGAGTGATGGCTCAATCTTAATGTGCACTAACAAAACAACCCCTGACATGTGTGCAACACGAGAGATGTTGCTGCCTTCTTTCCATGGGATTAATCGGGTCTCGCTCACAAACTAATAAAAAATGAAAAAAGAAGAAAACGACATGCCATCAGCTCTGATATTTGGGTGGTATGTTAACCTTTTCAATATGCAAGGAAATGTTTTTATTTATCAGTGTTTTTGCCACTATCAAGTTTTACTTTCTTGAAAAAAAATATCTGGTTAATCTACATGCCACTTTCAATCGAGCATTGTTACTGCAAACGGCACACACAACAGTTTTAGGCCCTGTTGCTCCAAACAGAACACAAGTTGGAAGGCCAATTGCTTGCTACATCCGGAAGCATGCCAATGTAACACCAGTCGCCGCTATTATTTTTCTATTGGAAAGTTGGACCGCCGTGCTGTAAAACCAATTACATAAGCAATGCCAAGACAACAAGTCATACGGACAACGTAGCAAAGCCGACCACATGGACACAACAAGGATGTCCGTCATTGCTACAAGTTGGGCGCATGTCATAGCGAGGTCAATCAGTGTGCTACAAATTGGATATGCGAAGGTGTAAAGCTAACTAAGTGTAGATGTTAGGATTATAAGGAGAATTAATTGATCCTTAGCACATGTCTTAAGGGTTGTTGCCTGATTAATGTATGACTTATATGCACTTTTTTAGAGCTTGATGTGTGTCTCCATGTTGTGTGATACCTTCTGGATGCTATCATGCCACACTGGTGAACACGCTAATATTCACTCCTGTTGCAACGCACGGGCATATGTGCTAGTTTAAACCTGACCCACTTCCTATGCCTAGGGATTTTGTGAGCACACAATTTAAGGGAACAATAATCAACTAGCATAGGAAGGGAAAACAAGTATAACTTCAAAACTTTAAGCACATAGAGAGGAAACTTGATTTTGCAACTCCTACAACCATATATTCCTCCCTCATAATAATTTTCAGTAGCATCATGAATGAGTTTAACAATACAACCATCACATAAAGCAATATTTTCATGATCTACAAGCATAGAAATTTTAGTACTCTCCACATAAACAAAAATTCTTCTCATTCAGAATAGTGGGAGCAAACTCAACAAAATAACCGTCATGTGAGGCTTAATCCAATTGAAAATCAAAATCATGATGACAAGTTTCATGGTTAACATTATTCTTCATAGCATACATGTCATCACATTAATCATCATAGATAGCAACTTTGTTCTCATAATCAATTGGAGCCTCTTCCGAAATAGTGGAATCATTACTAACTAAAGTTGACATTCTTCCAAATCCACTTTCATAAATATCACACTAAGATTCAACACCATCCAAAATAGTGGGATCACTAATTCCTAAAGTTGACACTCTTCCAAACCCACTTTAGATGATAGTATTATTCATACTCCAAAATATATAAGTGAAGATCATGGAGCATTCTACAATTTATATAGACTAACCAATATCCAAGCTCAAAATATATAAGTGAAGCACACGAAGCATTCTGTAAAACCATACTCGAAAGATATAAGTGAAGCACATGAAGCATTCTATCAATCAATGAAGGGCTATCTCATAGTAGCATGGTTCCTAAAGAAAACACAAGGGACACAAACCATGTGAACAAAAAAAAATCGAGGTATACCGATAATTGTTGAAGAAGAAAGATGGGATGCCAACCGAGGCATCCCCAAGCTTAGATGCTTGAGTATCCTTGAAGTATTTACTTGGGGTGCCTTGGGCATCCCCAAGCTTGAACTCTTGCCTCTCTTTATTCTTCTCACATCGGTAACTCCTCGTTCTTCAAACACTTCATCCACACAAAACTTAACAAAAACTTTGTGAGATCCGTTAGTATAATAAAGCAAATCACTACCTTTAGGTACTGTTGCAAACTCATTTCAATTTAATATTAGAACTTTATCTATTGTATTCCAACTTCACCATGGTTCATACCCCACGCACTACCCATGGATTCACCAAAATAAATGAACAACACATAGAAAACAGAATCTGTCAAAAACAGGACAGTCTGTAGTAATCTGGAAATTTAGTAAACTTCTGTAACTCGAAAAATTCTAAATAAAATAATACAATTTAAAAAAATTGTACAGAAGTAATGTTCAAAAAGTTTCATACCCATTTGACTTACCAGTAAAAAATTAAATTCACGCGCTACAGCCAAAGTTTCTGTTTTTGTACTGCACATAGTAAACAAGCAATCTAATCATCCTAAAACCAAAGATTGGCACATTATTTTTATAATAGAAAGGATATATACAAGGGGATGATTATTTTCAGAGAAACTTCCATGAAAAATTCTACATTGTTTCCATGATCATGAACACAAGTGCTCAAGGTCGACCCTCACTTCTCCAATGCATAACTTTCCAATCACTTCTCTTCTTGAAAAACTTTTTAGGCATATGAGGCAAGTGCATCTTTTTGTATTTTCATTTTTTTGATTTTTTTGTATGTTTCACCCACAACTAGGAAAATCAAAAAGGAAAAAAAACTACTAAGTGAAGAAAGAAAACAAGCACACACGAGAATATCAACCCCATGCTATTGCTCTCCAGCAACGGCGCCAGAAAAGAGCTTGATAATCCCCAAGTGTAGGGAATCATCATAGCAATTTCCAAAGGTGGAAGTGATAAGCATGGAGTGTCAAACCCACAAGGAGCTAAAGGCAAGATCAATATTCTCTCAAGTCCTATCTGCCACTGATACGACTCTATGTACACCGAACGTTTGCTTCCAACTAGAAACGAGAAATAAAACTACGATGTGGTTATGAAAGGATAACTTTGTATGATATCGAAGATCTAAAATATAAAAGTAGGTGATGCTATCATAAATTTAGAATATATTACTAAATATTATAAATAGCGAGTGCGGAATAATGATGGGTCGGTGTGCGGAATTATCCTAGGCAATTGTTAACAAGACCGGTAATCACTATTGCAATTTCATATGAGGGAGAGGCATAAGCTAACATACTTTCTCTTCCTGGATCATATGCACTTATGATTGGAACTCTAGCAAGCATCCACAACTACTAAAGATCATTAAGGTAAAACCCAACCATAGCATTAACATATCAAGTCCCCTTTATTCCCATACGCCGTGACCCACTTATCTGTGTTTATGCTTCTTTCACTCAAGCAACGCAGACAATAAGTAAACCATGGACATATTGCAACACCCTACATCAGGAATCCCTCACGCTTGCGCAACACGGAGGGCACAATAGGACAGCACCAAAATAAATCATACAACTCAACCAATCTAGATCATCAATCAACCCAAAGACAAAGGATATCTACTCAAAACATCATAAGATGGCAACACATCATTGGATCATAATATGTGGCATAAAGCACAATTTTCAAGTAGGTATTACAGCAGGGTGCGGGAGAGTGGGCCGCGTAAAATAGATGAGGATGGTGATGATTATGGTGATGTTGATGAAGACGATCATCGCGGCCATGATCCCCCCCCCCCCCGATGGCACTCCGGCGCCACCAAGAGAGAGTAGGAGAAGTTCTCCCCCTTGTGCTTCCTACTCCATCGCCTCCCTCCTGGATGGGGAGAGGTTCCCCCTCTGGTCATTGGCCTTCATGGCGATGATGGCCCCTCCGAGATCCTTCCACATGGCCTTCGGTGATGATGGCCCCCTTCGGCAGGGTGCCAGAGAGGGCCTAGATTGATTTCTCGCGGCTATAGAGGCTTGCGGCAGTGGAACTTCCCATCTAGGTTATTTTCTGGAGGTTTGGGTATTTATAGAAGAGGTTGGCATCGAGAACAAGTCAAGGGGCCCCACAGGGAGTCCACGAGGCACAGGGGCACGCCCCAAGGGGGTGGGCGCGCCCCGACCCTTGTGGAGCCCACGGGACTCCCCTCCGGTAAATTTTTGTTCCAGTATTTTTATATTTTCCCAAAAAAATCTCCGTTGATTGTCAGCGCATTCCAAGAACTTTTATTTCTGCACAAAAACAACACCACGGTAGTTCTGCTGAAAACAATGTCGGTTCCGGTTAGTTCTAATCAAATAATACCAAAATCATATAAAACTATTGTAAACATGGCATGAATAATTCATAAATTATAGATACGTTGGAGACGTATCAGTATACATAGTTCTCGAACCCATAGGGTCCGCACGCTTAACGTTTGATGACGATTGGCATTATGAGTTTATTTGTTTTGATGTACCAAAGGTAGTTCAGAGTTTAGGATGTGATAACGGACATGATGAGGAGTCTTCAAATGGCGAGACATGAAGATTGATATATTGGACGACTATGCTTGGACATCGGAATGGTTCTGGATGAGTTCGGGCATTTACCGGAGTACCGGGGGGTTACCGGAACCCCCCGGGGAGTGTATGGGCCTTATTGGGTCTTAGTGGGAGAGAGGAGGAGGAGGCCGAGGAGCCCCCCCCCCAAGCCCAATCCGAATTGGGTGGGGGGGCGGCGCCCCTTTCCTTCCTCCCTCTCTCGTCCTTCCTTTCTCTCCTACTCCAACAAGGGAAAAAGGGGAATAATCCTACTCCCGGTGGGAGTAGGACTCCCCTAGGGCGCGCCATAGAGAGGGCCAGCCCCTCCCTCCTCCACTCCTTTATATACGGGGGAGGGACGCACACCATAGACACACAAGTTGACATTGTTTAGCCGTGTGCGGTGCCCCCCTCCACAGTTACACACCTCGGTCATATCGTCGTAGTGCTTAGGCGAAGCCCTGCGCTGGTAACTTCATCATCACCGTCAGTCCATCACCACGCCGCCATGCTGACGAAACTCTCCCTCGGCCTCAACTGGATCAAGAGTACGAGGGACGTCTCCAAGCTAAACGTGTGCTGAACGCGGAGGTGCCGTACGTTCGGTGCTTGGATCGGTTGGATCGCAGAGACGTTCGACTACGTCAACCGCGTTAACTAAACGCTTCCGCTTTTCGGTCAACGAGGGTACCTGGAGACACTCTCCCCTCTCGTTGCTATGCATCACCTAGATAGATCTTGCGTGATCGTAGGAATTTTTTTGAAATTACCGCGTTCGCCAACAAATGATTCCTCCTTTCTTCCCCACGCCTTCTTCCAGCCTCTGCCTCCCAATCTTCCAAGCTCCAGCGCTCGAAAAAAACTCTCATCTTCCTCACCGCCACCACCTTCTCCAGCCATGGCTGGGTCAGGCTCCAAAGGCAAGTAGGAGGCCTCCTCCGTCACGGAGAAGGACGTGAAGGAACTCCGGTGCGCAGGGTACCTGGCCGCAAACATTGCGCACAGGCTCCCCAACAAGGACCAAGTCAACCCTACTCCGGCGCCCGGCGAAAGGGTTGTCTTCCTCCCCCATTTCCTTAGGGGGCTTGGATTTCCACTCCACCCCTTCATCTGTGGCCTCATGTTCTACTGTGAGCTAGATTTCCACGATCTAGCCCTAAATTCTTTCCTCCACATGTCGGCGTTCATCGTCGTGTGTGAGGCTCTGCTCCGCATACCACCACACTTCGGCCTATGGCTCAAAGTCTTCAATGTGAAGCCAAAGGTGGTGGACGGACAGCATGAGGACTGTGGCGGGGACATGGTAAGCAAGTTGCCCAACGCCACATGGCCCAAAGGGGCCTTCATCGAGACCGTCAAGGTCCGGTAGTAGGAGTGGTTCTACATCACCGAACCCCGTCGCGCCAACTGGGTGGCCATTTCAGAGTTCAGATCCGGACCCCCCACGAGGCTCACATCTTCGACCGCTAAGGGCCTCGACTGGGGTCCTAGATGGAGGTGCAGATGTTGCAGAAGCGCATCACCAATGTGCTGGGCAAAAATGTCGGTCTCACCAACGTGGTGCAGATCATGCTCTTCCGCCGCATCCTCCCCTACCAATGTCGGGCATCCCACTTGTGGGAGTTCAATCCGGAGGAGCCACAGACCTTGAAGCGCTTCTTCGGCACTATGCACGAAGAAATATGGAAGCTGCTCTTCAAGGCCCAGAAGAGCTGGCCCATGAAGACCAAAGACGTTGGGCTCGACACCTAGAATCCGACCACTCCGGTAATTATTAATCTTTCTGAAGAAGTGTCCGGTCAATACTTTTAATCAACAGGAATCTTATCAGCTCACTTCTTCACAGGGCTGGACAGCAAAGGTGGAGCGGATCGACAGACCGACTCTGTTGCCCGAAGACCCAGCCACTGCCCAGCTGACGGAGATGCTGGTCCCGGCACCCTACCAGGCGCCGAAGAAGAAGGGCAAGGAGCCCAAGGGTGGCCCCATCACAGAGGCTCTTCGGACGCTTTTTCCGGAGAGACCGAGATCATCTCCTATCATGAGGGAGACGAGGACGAAGAGGAGGAGGAGGAGGTGAAAAGCGACCCCCCTCCCCCGCAAGTGGAGGAGGAAGAAGAGGACGGCCTCCAAAACCCCGGAGGGGGTGACGCCGAAGAGGGGGAAGATAACCCTTTCGGCCAGTTCAGACTCAGAGTCCGAACACATCCCCAAGAGAGCCCCCAGGGAGAAGCCCCTGGCCGAATCGCAAGTATCCCAAATTGTACTGTTCAATTTCCGCTTACCTGTCTCTGTCATTTAAGTTATATTAATGTTTGCTTTTCAGCCCTCCCCGCGGTATTCCGAACACCCCCTCTTTGGAGGGAAACTCCCTGCTGCCTGAGCAGGAGGAGAGCGACGCTGTCGCGAGCCCCTCGCCTACTGGCATGGAGAACACCAAGGTGTCGTCCCGAACGACTCCTCCTGGCCGAGGAGGGGCGGACAAGGGCGTCGAGACGGCGCCTGAGGTTAACACCTCGATCACCGAAGACCTGGGGGAGGCGACCCCCAGGACCACAAACAACAGGGAGCCCATTCAGTCCAGGCCCCCACCACACACCATTCCGGAGACCAATGCAGCTCCGAGAAGGGATGCGCAGCCCCCTTTGATGGAGGGGAGGAGGAGCAGCGGCTCCAACAGTGGCCTCCGCTAATACGGAGGCTGCTCATGCTTGGGAGGAAGCGCTGCAACTCGCTTCCATCATGGAGGAGCACCGCACCCTGATGGGTGCGGTTATGGAAAAGGTTTAGTCTACGAAAAGCGGACTAAACGAAGCCTTCAACAGCCTACGAACGGGCATTGAGGTATGCGACATAGTGTTCTAAACAAAGTTATTACACGCAAAGGATAAACATGTGTGTAGCCAATAGCCCCTGACACTCTGTCCGGATTAGAACAATCCGGACAGAGGATCCTAAGATAATTCAGAAACTAATATACTGTGCTACTGCGTATGACAGGCATCCATGTTGGAAGCTACCGCCCTAGCCGCAGAGGTTTCCGAGTTTAACTGCCAACTGCGAGTGGCCGATGAGGAGCTCGACCGCATTAACAAGCGGTTCGAGGAGATGCAAGGTATGCAAAATTTACATATCATAGGTGATATGTATGGTGAGTCTTTTAACTTATTGGATTTTGTGATTATGATCACAGTTGGCATAGCCGAGGTTGAGTCCCTCAAAGGCGCGCTTGCCCAGGCCAAGAAGGAGGCAGAGGTGAACAAGGCAGCCGCTGACAAGGCGGCCAAGGAGCTAGAGGCGGAGCAAACTGCCCGCCGGCAACATGAAGCTCGGGTGGCGGAAGTTGAGCAAGGGCTCAGGGACGCCATTAGCAAGTGCGAGTCCTTGGAGAAAACGACTTCGGACCAAGAATCTGAACTCACCAAGGCTCTCCAGGATGTTAAGAGGCCCGGGTTGAATCCCAGAGCGCTCGCCAGGAGATCCAGCGGGCGAGGCAGATAGCGGTTGGTAAGGCCTTTCTTCTGCAAAGTAAATTTGGAAGTAGGAGGTATATCTTGCTGACCTGAGTTTGGAGTTCTCCAGACGCGTTTGCGGATCTTCCGAGGAGTGTCGCCGACGCTGCATAGTTCTTCCACGCCAAGGACGGGAGCTCAACCAAGAAGCTGTTCTGGTCACAGTATCTTGTGCCAGAGCATCCGATGCCCCTCAGCGATCAGCTGAAGCAGCTACCGAGCTGCACAGGGTGGCCGACTTGGCCATGAAGGATCTAACAATCCAACTTTGGCCAGCCGAGCCCATGCCCAGCAACTACTTCATCCTCGTGAAGCGGCTTGTCAACATGCGTCCTCGGATCAATGCCATAAAGCGGTCAGCCCGCATAAAAGGTGCCCGGATGGCCTTTGCCCGCATCAATATGCAATGGTCAAAGATGAAGGCCACCGAAGTCATGACCGCAGGACCGCCCGAGGGCAAAGATCACTGGAAGCCGGAGAGGTACTTTGAAAATTTCCTAGAAGGGGCCTGAATAGTAGAGGGCCAGTGTTCAAAGGATGTTTTGTTCGATTAATGTACTCGGGTGGAAGAAACCATGTTGTGGATCCGTCCTATGATTGCACCTTTTGTGATAATTTTATCCACATGCGCGGTCGTTTATTATTTATGCTTCTGAAGGTTTCCAGTCATCGGCTTCTGCCCCCATGTAAATATTACAGGGGTGTTCGTAAACGCCTGACCGCACTTTATCCAACATCTTGGTCCGTAGAGGAGGCGTCCACACGGTGAACTAGGCAATCAAACTATGCGGCTTTATTACCTTCACTTAGCCATAGGAGTCCATTGGTGGGGTTAAGTATTAACCGCTATTGCATTGAGCGGCAATCCGGATTACGGTGCCTTTGCAACGCAGTTGGTCGAGTCCCAGCCCCTCGTGTGACATGGCAAGAATGCTAACAATATGTAGTATAACACTAAGTCACCGGATTGCTGACTAGCTCTCGCTTATCATGACGGTCAGTTTCCGGCTTTGTCTACTGAGGTACTTAACCGGACGAATCAGAAATACAATCATAGTAGTTCTCCCTTTACTACCTTAGCCAAACTAGCGGAATGTAAGGTGGTAAGCACAGGAGTCGGGCAACCCAACTTTAGACCAAAGACATGATTCGGAACCGATGCATATAATGCAATATCCGGGACGCCGAAGAGTTCCCTATAGGTGTTCGGACTTTATAATGTGCACGGCCGAATACATGATTCGGAACCAATGCATATAATGCAATATCCGGGACGCCGAAGAGTTCCCTATAGGTGTTCGGACTTTATAATGTGCACGGCCGAATACAGCCCATAGAGCGAAGGCCGGGCTAAAGCATATAAGCAAATCAGAAGTAAGGAGGGAGTACAGATGATGATATAACATAAGTACCAAACAAAAGGTGATGATCATTTGCTTCCTTTACATCCTTTTAAATACATCAAGACATGTTTAGTCATATAATGCAGTGAATATTGAGGTCATGTTACATGCCAAAAATTTACATAAGGGAAAGGTTTACACGGGGCCTTAAAGTAATGGTTTGAAGATCCCAATGGTACCCTGCTAAAGGAAATATGCCCTAGAGGCAATAATAAAGTTATTATTTATTTCCTTATTTCATGATAAATGTTTATTATTCATGCTAGAATTGTATTAACCGGAAACTTGATACATGTGTGAATACATAGACAAACAAAGTGTCACTAGTATGCCTCTACTTGACTAGCTCGTTGAATCAAAGATGGTTAAGTTTCCTAGCCATAGACATGAGGTATCATTTGATTAACGGGATCACATCATTAGAGAATGATGTGATTGACTTGACCCATTCCGTTAGCTTAGCAGTTGATCATTTAGTATTCTGCTATTGTTTTCTTCATGACTTATACATGTTCCTATGACTATGAGATTATGCAACTCCCATTTACCGGAGGAACATTTGTGTGCTACCAAATGTCACAACGTAACTGTGTGATTATAAAGGTGCTCCACAGGTGCCTCCGAAGGTACTTGTTGAGTTGGCGTATTTCGAGATTAGGATATGTCACTTCGATTGTCGGAGAGGTATCTCTGGGCCCTCTCGGTAATGCACATCACTATAAGCCTTGCAAGCAATGTGACTAATGAGTTAGTTGCGGGATGATGCATTACAGAACGAGTAAAGAGGCTTGCCGGTAACGAGATTGAACTAGGTATGATGATACCGACGATCGAATCTCGGGCAAGTAACATACCGATGACAAAGGGAACAACGTATGTTGTTATGCGGTTTGACCGATAAAGATCTTCGTAGAATATGTGGGAGCCAATATGAGCATCCAGGTTCCGCTATTGGCTATTGACCGGAGACGTTTCTCGGTCATGTCTACATAGTTCTTGAACCCGTAGGGTCCGCACGCTTAAAGTTCGGTGACGATCAGTATTATGAGTTTATGTGTTTTGATGTACTGAAGGTAGTTTGGAGTCCCGGATGAGATCGGGCACATGACGAGGAGTCTCAAAATGGTCGAGACGTCAAGATCGATATATTGGACGACTATATTCGGACTTAGAAAAGGTTCCGAGTGATTCGGGTATTTTTTGGAGTACCAGAGAATTACGGGAATTCGCCGGGGAGTATATGGGCCTTATTGGGCCATACGGGAATAGAGGAGAGAGGCCAAAAGGAAGGAGCCCCCCCCCTCTGGTCCGAATTGGACAAGGGGGTGCAGCCCCCTTTTCCTTCTCCCTCTCCCCCTCTTTCCTTCTCTCCTACTCCAGAAAGGAAAGGGGAATCCTACTAGGACTCCCCACACTTGACGCGCCCCCTCTAGGGCCGGCCTCTCCCTCCCTCCTTTATATACGGGGGTAGGGGGCACCTCTAGACATAACAATTGATCTCTTGATCTCTTAGCCGTGTGCGGTGCGCCCTCCACCATATTCCACGTCGGTCATATCGTAGCAGTGCTTAGGCAAAGCCCTTCGTCGGTAGCGACATCATCACCGTCATCACGCCGTCGTGCTGACGGAACTCTCCCTCAAAGCTCGGCTGGATCAGAGTTCGAGGGACGTCATCGAGTTGAACGTGTGCTGAACACAGAGGTGCCGTACGTTCGGTACTTGATCGGCCGGATCGTGAAGACGTATGACTACATCAACCGTGTTGTGCTAACGATCCGCTTTCGGTCTATGAGGGTACGTGGAAAACACTTTCCCCTCTCGTTGCTATGCATCACCATGATCTTGCGTGTGCGTAGGAATTGTTTGGAAATTACTACGTTCCCCAACAGTGGTATCAGAGCTTGGTTTTATGCATAGATGTTATATGCATGAATTGAACACAAGTGAGTTGTGGGCGATACAAGTCATACTGCTTACCAGCATGTCATAATTTAGTTCAGCGGTATTGTTGGATGAAGTGGCCCGGACCGACATTACGTGTATGCTTATGCAAGACTGGTTCTACCGACGTGCTTTGCACACACGTGGCTGGCGGGTGTCTGTTTCTCCAACTTTAGTTGAACCGAGTGTGGCTACGCCCGTTCCTTGAGAAGGTTAAAACAGCACTAACTTGACGAACTATTGTTGTGGTTTTGATGCGTAGGTAAGAACGGTTCTTGCTCAGCCCGTAGCAGCCACGTAAAACTTGCAACAACAAAGTAGAGGACGTCTAACTTGTTTTTGCAGGGCATGTTGTGATGTGATATGGTCAAGACGTGATGCTATATTTTATTGTATGAGATGATCATGTTTCGTAACCGAGTTATCGGCAACTGGCAGGAGCCAAATGGTTGTCGCTTTATTGTATGCAATGCAATCGCCCCGTAATTGCTTTACTTTATCTCTAAGCGGTAGCGATAGTCATAGAAGCAATAGTTGGCAAGATGACAACGATGCTACGATGGAGATCAAGGTGTCGCGCCGGTGACGATGGTGATCATGACGGTGCTTCGGAGATGGAGATCACAAGCACAAGATGATGATGGCCATATCATATCACTTATATTGATTGCATGTGATGTTTATCTTTTATGCATCTTATCTTGCTTTGATTGACGGTAGCATTATAAGATGATCTCTCACTAAATTTCAAGATAAAAGTGTTCTCCCTGAATATGCACCATTGCCAAAGTTCGTCGTGCCCAGACACCACGTGATGATCGGGTGTGATAAGCTCTACGTCCATCTACAACGGGTGCAAGCCAGTTTTGCACACACAGAATACTCAGGTTGAACTTGACGAGCCTAGCATATGCAGATATGGCCTCGGAACACTGAGACCGAAAGGTCGAGCATGAATCATATAGTAGATATGATCAACATAGTGATGTTCACCATTGAAAACTACTCCATTTCACGTGATGATCGGTTATGGTTTAGTTTATTTGGATCACGTGATCACTTAGATGATTAGAGGGATGTCTATCTAAGTGGGAGTTCTTAAGTAATATGATTAATTGAACTTTAATTTATCATGAACTTAGTCCTGATAGTATTTTGCAAATAATGTTGTAGATCAATAGCTCGCGTTGTTGCTTCCCTATGTTTTATATGTGTTCCTAGAGAAAACTAAGTTGAAAGATGATAGTAACAATGATGCGGATTGGATCCGTGATCTGAGGATTATCCTCATTGCTGCACAGAAGAATTATGTCCTTGATGCACTGCTAGGTGACAGACCTATTGCAGGAGCAGATGCAGACGTTGTGAACGTTTGGCTAGCTCAATATGATGACTACTTGATAGTTTAGTACACCATTCTTAACGGCTTAGAATCGGGACTTCAAAGATGTTTTGAACGTCATGGACCATATGAGATGTTCCAGGAGTTGAAGTTAATATTTCAATTAAATACCCGAGTAGAAAGATATGAAGTCTCCAACAAGTTCTATAGCTAAAAGATGGAGGAGAATTGCTCAACTAGTGAGCATGTGCTTAGATTGTCTGGGTACTACAATCACTTGAATCAAGTGGGAGTTAATCTTCCAGATAAGATAGTGATTGACAGAGTTCTCTAGTCACCATCACCAAGTTACTAGGACTTCATGATGAACTATAGTATGCAAGGGATGACGAAAACGATTCCCGAGCTCTTCGTGATGTTGAAATCGACGAAGGTATATATCAAGAAAGAGCATCAAGTGTTAATGATTGACAAGACCACTAGTTTCAAGAAAATGGCAAAGGGAAAGAAAGGGAAACATCAAGTAGAATGGCAAGCAAGTTGTCACTCCCGTGAAGAAGCCCAAAGCTGAACCAAAGCCTGAAACTGAGTGCTTCTACTGCAAAGGAATTGGTCACTCGAAGCAGAAATGCCCTGAATATTTGGTGGATAATAAGGATGGCAAAGTGAACAAGGGTATCTTTGATATCAGGTTATTGATGTGTACCTTACTAGTGTTTATAGTAGCCCCTGGTTATTTGATACTTGTTCGGTTGCTAAAAATTAGTAACTCGAAACAGGAGTTACAGAATAAACAGAGACTAGTTGAGGGTGAAGTGACGATGGGTGTTGGAAGTGGTTCCAAGATTGATATGATCATCATCGCACACTCCCTATATTTTCGAGATTAGTGTTGAACCTAAATAAATGTTATTTGGTGTTTGCATTGAGCATAAATATGATTAGATCATGTTTATTGCGATACGATTATTCATCTAAGATAGAGAATAAATTTTTATTCTGTTTACATGAATAAAACCTTCTATGGTCATACACCCAATGTTGATGGTTCATTGAATCTTGATCATAGTGATACACATATTCATAATATTGATGCCAAAAGATGCAAATATGATAATGATAGTGCAACATATTTGTGGCACTGCCGTTTGGGTCATACCGGTGTAAAGCGCATGAAGAGAATCCATAAAGATGGACTTTTGGATGTTGGGGAACGTAGCAGAAATTCAAAATTTTCCTACGAGTCACCAAGATTTATCTATGGAGAGACTAGCAACGAGAGAGAGGTGAGTGCATCTTCATACCCTTGTAGATCGCTAAGCGGAAGCGTTCAAGTGAACGGGGTTGATGGAGTCGTACTCGTCGTGATCCAAATCACCGATGATCCTAGCGCCGAACGGACGGCACCTCCGCGTTCAACACACATACGGTTGGGAGAGACATCTCCTCCTTGATCCAGCAAGGGGAGGAGAGGTTGATGGAGATCCAGCAGCACGACGGCGTGGTCGTGGAAGTAGCGGGATCCCGACAGGGCTTCGCCAAGCGCAAGCGGGGAGGAAGAGGTGTCACGGGAGGGAGGGAGACGCCAGGGACTGAGGTGCGGCTGCCCTCCCTCCCCTCCACTATATATAGGGGTCTAGGGGGGCGCCGGCCCCTTGTAGATCCCATCTAGGGAGGGGGCGGAGGCCCTAGGGGTGGCTTGGCCTCCAAGCCAAGTGGAGGCGCCCCCACCCCTTAGGGTTTCTAACCCTAGGCGCATGGGAGGCCCAAGGGGGGGCGCACCAGCCCACCAGGGGCTGGTTCCCACGCCCCCTCAGCCTATGGGGCCCTCCGGGATAGGTGGCCCCACCCGGTGGACCCCCAGGACCCTTCCGGTGGTCCCGGTACAATACTGATGACCCCCGAAACTTTCCCGGTGGCGAAATTGGACTTCCTATATATAAATCTTTACCTTCGGACCACTCCGGAACTCCTCGTGACGTACGGGATCTCATCCGGGACTCCGAACAACATTCAGGTTACCGCATACTATTATCTCTACAACCCTAGTGTCACGGAACCTTAAGTGTGTAGACCCTACGGGTTCGGGAACCATGCAGACATGATCGAGACAACTCTCCGGCCAACAACCAACAGCAGGATCTGGATACCCATGTTGGCTCCCACATGTTCCACGATGATCTCATCGGATGAACCACGATGTCAAGGACTCAATCAATCCCGTATTCAATTCCCTTTGTCTAGCGGTATTGTACTTGCCCGAGATTCGATCGTCGGTATCCCGATACCTTGTTCAATCTCGTTACCGATAAGTCTCTTTACTCGTTCCGTAACACATCATCCCGTGATCAACCCCTTGGTCACATTGTGCACATTATGATGATGTCCTACCGATTGGGCCTAGAGATACCTCTCCGTGAACCGGAGTGACAAATCCCAGTCTCGATTCGTGCCAACCCAACAGACACTTTCAGAGATACCCGTAGTGCACCTTTATAGACACCCAGTTACGTTGTGACGTTTGGTACACCCAAAGCATTCCTACGGTATCCGGGAGTTGCACAATCTCATGGTCTAAGGAAATGATACTTGACATTAGAAAAGCTTTAGCATACGAACTACACAATCTTTGTGCTAGGCTTAGGATTGGGTCTTGTCCATCACATCATTCTCCTAATGATGTGATACCGTTATCAACGACATCCAATGTCCATGGTCAGAGAACCGTAACCATCTATTGATCAACGAGCTAGTCAATTAGAAGCTTACTAGGGACATGGTGTTGTCTATGTACCCACACATGTATCTGAGTTTCCTATCAATACAATTATAGCATGGATAATAAACGATTATCATGAACAAGGAAATATAATAATAATAACTAATTTATTATTGCCTCTAGGGCATATTTCCAACAGTCTCCCACTTGCACTAGAGTCAATAATCTAGTTCACATCGCCATGTGATTAACACTGATAGGTCACATCACCATGTGACCAACATCCAAAGAGTTTACTAGTGTCACTAAACTAGTTCACATCACCATGTGATTAAGACTCAATGAGTTCTGGGGTTTGATCTTGTTTTGCTTGTGAGAGAGGTTTTAGTCAACGGTTCTGCAACATTCAGATCCGTGTGTATTTCGCAATTCTCTATGTCATATTGTAAATGCTGCTTCCACGCTCCACTTGGAGCTATTCCAAATGGTTGCTCCACTATACCTATCCGTTTTTCTACTCAGAGTCATTCGGATAGGTGTTAAAGCTTGCATCGACGTAACCCTTTACGCCGAACTCTTTATCACCTCCATAATCGAGAAACATGTCTTTTATTTACTCCAAGGACAATTTTGACCACTGTCCAATGATCCATTCCTGGATCATTCTTGTACCCCTTGACTGACTCATGGCAAGGCACACTTCCGGTGAAGTACACAGCATAGCATACTATAAAGCCTACGTCTGAAGCATAGGGGACGACCTTCTTCCTTTCTCTCTCTTCTGCCGTGGTCGAGCTTTAACTCTTAACTTCATACCTTACAACTCAGGCAAGAACTCCTTCTTTGACTAATCCATCTTGAACACCTTCAAGATCATGTCAAGGTATGTGCTTATTTGAAAGTACCATTTAGCGTTTTTTTATCTATCCTCATAGATCTTTATGCTCAATGTTCAAGCAGCTTATTCCAGGTTTTCTATTGAAAAACACTTTTCAAATAACCCTATATGCTTTCCAGAAATTCTACATCATTTCCGATCAACAATATGTCAACAACATATAATCATCAGAAATGCTATAGTGCTCCCACTCACTTCTTTGGAAATACAAGTTTCTCATAAACTTTGTATAAACCCAAAATCTTTGATCATCTCATGAAAGCGTATATTCCAACTCCGAGATGCTTACTCCAGTCCCTAGAAGGATTGCTGGAGCTTTGCATAGTTGTTACCATCTTTTACGATTGACAAAACCTTCTGGTTGTATCACATACAACCTTTCCTCAAGGATATAGTCGAGGAAACAATGTTTTGACATCCTATCTGCAAGATTTCATAAATCATGCAGTAATTTCTAATATAATTCCAACAGACTCTTAGCATCGCTACGAGTGAGAAAGTCTCATCGTAGTCAACTCCTTTAACTTGTCGGAAAACATCTTAACAACAAGTCGAGCTTTCTTAATGGTGATGTTTACCATCATTGTCTGTCTTCCTTTTAAAATCCATATGTACCCAACAGCCTTACGACCATCAAGTAGTTCTTCCAAAGTCCACACCTTGTTCTCATACATGGATCCTCTCTCGGATTTTATGGCCTCGAGCCATTTGTCGGAATCCGGGCCCACCATCGCTTCTCCATAGCTCATAGGTTCATTGTTGTCTAGCAACATGACCTCCAAGACAGGATTACGTACCACTCTGAAGCAGTACGCATCCTTGTCGACCTACAAGTTTTGGTAGTGACTTGATCCGAAGTTTCATGATCACTATCATAAGCTTCTACTTCAATTGGTGTAGGTGCCACAGGAACAACTTCCTGTGCCCTGCTACACACTAGTTGAAGTGATGGTTCAATAACCTTATCAAGTCTCCACCATCCTCCCACTCAATTCTTTTGAGAGAAACTTTTCCTCGAGAAAGGACCCGTTTCTAGAAACAACCACTTTTGCTTCCGGATCTGAATTAGGAGGTATACCCAACCATTTTGGGTATCCTATGAAGATGCATTTATCCATTTTGGGTTCGAGCTTATCACGATGAAACTTTTCACAAAAGCGTCGCAGCCCCAAACTTTCAAGAAACGACAGCTTAGGTTTCTCTAAACTATAGTTCTCACGGTGTCATCTCAACGGAATTACGTGGTGCCCTATTAAAATGAGTGTGGTTGTCTCTAATGCCTAACCCATGAACGATAGTGGTAATTTTATAAGAGACATCATGGTACGCACCATATCCAATAGGGTGAAACTATGATGTTCGGACACACCATCACACTATGGTGTTCCAGGCGGTATTAATTGTGAAACAATTTCCACAATGTCTTAATTGCATGCCAAAGCTCGTAACTTAGATACTCATCTCTATGATCATATCATAGACATTTTATCCTCTTGTCACAATGATCTTCAATTTCACTCTGAAATTACTTGAACCATTCAATAATTCAGACTTGTGTTTCATCAAGTAAATATACAACATCTACTCGAATCATCTGTGAAGTAAGAACATAACGATATTCACCGCATGCCTCAGCACTCATTGGACTGCACACATCAAAATGTGTTACTTCCAACAAGTTGCTATCTTGTTCCATCTTACTGAAAACGAGGCTTTTCAGTCATCTTGCCCATGTGGTATGATTTGCATATCTCAAGTGATTCAAAATCAAGTGAGTCCAAACGATCCATCTGCATGGAGTTTCTTCATGCGTATACACCAATAGACATGGTTCGCATGTCTCAAACTTTTCAAAAACGAGTGAGTCCAAAGATCCATCAACATGGAGCTTCTTCATGCGTTTTATACCAATATGACTTTCATGGCAGTGCCACAAGTAAGTGGTACTATCATTACTATCTTATATCTTTTGGCATGAAAATGTGTATCACTACGATCGAGATTCAATAAACCATTCTTTTAGGTGCAAGACCATTGAAGGTATTATTCAAATAAATAGAGTAACCATTATTCTCCTTAAATGAATAACCGTATTGCGATGGACATAATCCAATCATGTCTATGCTCAACGCAAACACCAAATGACAATTATTTAGGTTTAATACTAATCTTGATGGTAGAGGGAGCGTGCGATGTTTGATCACATCAACCTTGGAAACACTTCCAACACATATCGTCAGCTCACCGTTAGCTAGTCTCCGTTTATTCCGTAGCCTTTTACTTCGAGTTACTAACACTTAGCAATCGAACCGGTATCTCAATACCCTGGTGCTACTAGGAGTACTAGTAAAGTACACATTTGATTCGATGTATATCCAATATACTTCTGTCGACCTTGCTTGCCTTCTTATCTACTAAGTATCTAGGGTGGTTCTGCTTCAGTGTCTGTTCCTCTCATTACAGAAGCACTTAGTCTCAGGTTTGGGTTCAACCTTGGGTTTCTTCACTGGAGCAGCAACTGATTTGTCGTTTCATGAAGTATCCCTTCCTGTCCTTTCCCTTCTTGAAACTAGTGGTTTCACTAACCATCAACAATTGATGCTCCTTCTTGATTTCTACTTTCGCAGTGTCGAACATTGCGAATAGCTCAAGGATCATCATATCTATCCCTGTTATGTTATAGTTCATCACGAAGCTCTAGTAGCTTGGTGGCAATGTCTTTGGAGAAACATCACTATCTCATCTGGAAGATTAACTCCCACTCGATTCAAGTGATTGTTGTACCCAGACAATCTGAGTATAATCTCAACGATTGAGATCTTCTCCCTTAGTTTGTAGGCTAGAAAACTTGCGGGAGGTCTCATACCTCTTGACATGGGCATGAGCCTGAAATCCCAATTTCAGCCCTCAGAACATCTCATATGTTCCGCGACGTTTCAAAAACGTCTTTGGTGCCTCAATTCTAAATCATTTAACATTACCGAACTATCATGTAGTCATCAAAACGTGTATGTCAGATGTTCGCAACATCCACAGACCACGTTCGAGGTCCAGAACACCGAGCGGTGCATTAAGGACATAAGCCTTCTACTGTCCGCATAATTGCTACTGTCAACTTTCAACTATATTTTCTCTAGGAACATATCTAAAATAGGAGAACTAAAAGCGAGAGCTATGACATAATTTGCAAAGGGTTTTTTGACTATGTTCAGGATAATTAAGTTCATCTTATGAACTCCCACTCAGATAGACATCCCTCTAGTCATCTAAGTGATTACATGATCCAAGTCAACTAGGCCGTGTCTGATCATCACGTGAGACGGACTAGTCATCATCGGTGAACATCTTCATGTTGATCGTATCTACTATACGACTCATGCTCGACCTTTCGGTCTCTTGTGTTCTGAGGCCATGTCTGTACATGCTAGGATCGTCAAGTAAACCTAAGTGTTTCGCGTGTGTAAATATGGCTTACACCCGTTGTATGTGAACGTTAGAATCTATCACACCCGATCATCACGTGGTGCTTCGAAACGACGAACTTTTGCAACGGTGCACAGTTAGGGGGAACACTTTCTTGAAATTATTATGAGGGATCATCTTATTTACTACCGTCGTTCTAAGAAAATAAGATGCATAAACATGGTAAACATCACATGCAATCAAAAGTGACATGATATGGCCAATATCATTTTGCTCCTTTTGATCTCCATCTTCGGGGCTCCATGATCATCATCGTCACCGGCATGACACCATGATATCCATCATCATGATCTCCATCATCGTGTCTCCGTGAAGTTGTCTCACCAACTATTACTTCTACTACTATGGCTGACGGTTTAGCAATAAAGTAAAGTAATTACATGGTGTTGTTCAATGATACGCAGGTCATACAATAAATTAAGACAACTCCTATGGCTCCTGCCGGTTGTCATACTCATCGGCATGCAAGTCGTGATTCCTATTACAAGAACATGATCAATCTCATACATCACATATCATTCATCACATTCCTTTTTGGCCATATCACATCACATAGCATACCCTGCAAAAACAAGTTAGACGTCCTCTAATTGTTGTTTGCATGTTTTACGTGGCTGCTTTGGGTTTCTAGCAAGAACGTTTCTTACCTACGCAAAACCAAAACGTGATATGCCAATTGCTATTTACCCTTCATAAGGACCCTTTTCATCGAATCCGTTCCGACTAAAGTGGGAGAGACTGGCACCCGCTAGCCACCTTATGCAACAAGTGCATGTCAGTCGGTGGAACCTGTCTCACGTAAGTGTACGTGTAAGGTCGGTCCGGGCCGCTTCATCCCACAATACCGTCGAAACAAGATTGGACTAGTAAAGGTAAGCATATTGAACAAAATCAACGCCCACAACTACTTTGTGTTCTACTCGTGCATAGAATCTATGCAATAGACCTAGCTCATGATGCCACTGTTTGGGAACGTAGCAGAAATTCAAAATTTTCCTATGAGTCACCAAGATCTATCTATGGAGAGACTAGCAACGAGAGAGAGGGGAGTGCATCTACATATCCTTGTAGATCGCTAAGCGGAAGCGTTCAAGTGAACGGGGTTGATGGAGTCGTACTCGTCGTGATCCAAATCACCGATGATCCTAGCGCCGAACGGACGGCACCTCCGCGTTCAACACACATACGGTTGGGAGAGACATCTCCTCCTTCTTCATCCAGCAAGGGGAGAAGAGGTTGATGGAGATCCAGCAGCACGACGGCGTGGTGGTGGAAGTAGCGGGATCCCGACAGGGCTTCGCCAAGCGCAAGCGGGGAGGAAGAGGTGTCACGGGAGGGAGGGAGGCGCCAGGGACTCAGGTGCGGCATCCCTCCCTCCCCTCCACTATATATAGGGGCCTAGGGGGGCGTTGGCCCCTTGTAGATCCGATCTAGGGAGGGGGGCGGCCCTAGGGGTGGCTTGGCCTCCAAGCCAAGTGGAGGCGCCCCCACCCCTTAGGGTTTCTAAACCTAGGCGCATGGGAGGCCCAAGGGGGGCGCACCAGCCCACCAGGGGCTGGTTCCCACGCCCCCTCAGCCTATGGGGCCCTCCGGGGTAGTTGGCCCCACCCGATGGACCCCCAGGACCATTCCGGTGGTCCCGGTACAATACCGATGACCCCCGAAACTTTCCCGGTGGCCGAAACTGGACTTCCTATATATAAATCTTTACCTCCGGACCACTCCGGAACTCCTCGTGACGTACGGGATCTCATCCGGGACTCCGAACAACATTCAGGTTACCGCATACTATTATCTCTACAACCCTAGTGTCACCGAACCTTAAGTGTGTAGACCCTACGGGTTCGGGAACCATGCAGACATGACCGAGACAACTCCCCGGCCAATAACCAACAGCGGGATCTGGATACCCATGTTGGCTCCCACATGTTCCATGATGATATCATCGGATGAACCACGATGTCAAGGACTCAATCAATCCCGTATTCAATTCCCTTTGTCTAGCGGTATTGTACTTGCCCGAGATTCGATCGTCGGTATCCTGATACCTTGTTCAATCTTGTTACCGGTAAGTCTATTTACTTGTTCCGTAACACATCATCTCGTGATCAACCCCTTGGTCACATTGTGCACATTATGATGATGTCCTACCGAGTGGGCCTAGAGATACCTCTCCGTCAACCGAAGTGACAAATCCCAGTCTCGATTCGTGCCAACCCAACAGACACTTTCGGAGATACCCGTAGTGCACCTTTATAGCCACCCAGTTACGTTGTGACGTTTGGTACACCCAAAGCATTCCTACGGTATCCGGGAGTTGCACAATCTCATGGTCTAAGGAAATGATACTTGACATTATAAAAGCTTTAGCATACGAACTACACGATCTTTGTGCTAGGCTTAGGATTGGGTCTTGTCCATCACATCATTCTCCTAATGATGTGATCCCGTTATCAACGACATCCAATGTCCATGGTCAGGAAACCGTAACCATATATTGATCAACAAGCTAGTCAATTAGAAGCTTACTAGGGACATGGTGTTGTCTATGTACCCACACATGTATCTGAGTTTCCTATCAATACAATTATAGCATGGATAATAAACGATTATCATGAACAAGGAAATATAATAATAATAACTAATTTATTATTGCCTGTAGGGCATATTTCCAACATTGGAATCACTTGATTATGAATCATTTGATGCTTGCGAACCGTGCCTTATGGGCAAGATGACCAAAACTCCGTTCTCCGGAACAATGGAACAAGCTACTAACTTATTATAAATAATACATACCGATGTATGCGGTCCAATGAGTGCTGATGCTCGTGGCGGGTATCATTATTTTCTGACCTTCACAGATGATTTAAGCAGATATGGGTATATCTACTTAATGAAACACAAGTCTGAAACATTTGAAAAGTTCAAAGAATTTCAGACTGAAGTGGAGAATCATCGTAACAAGAAAATAAAGCTTCTACAATCTGATCCTAGAGGAGAATATTTGAGTTACGAGTTTGGCCTTCATTTAAAACAATGTGGAATAGTTTCACAGCTCACGCCACATGGAACACCACAGCGTAATGGTGTGTCCGAACATCGTAACTGCACTTTATTGGATATGGTGCGACCTAGATGTATCTTACCGATTTACCACTATCATTTTGGGGTTATGCATTAGAGACAACTGCATTCACTTTAAATAGGGCACCATCAAAATCCGTTGAGACGACGCCTTATGAACTGTGGTTTGGCAAGAAACCAAAGTTGTCGTTTCTTAAAGTTTGGGGCTGCGATGCTTATGTGAAAAAGTTTCAACCTGATAAGCTTGAAGCCAAATCGGAGAAGTGCGTCTTCATAGAATACCCAAAGGAAACTGTTGGGTACACCTTCTATCACAGATCCAAAGGCAAAATCTTTGTTGCTAAGAATGGATCCTTTCTAGAGAAGGAGTTTCTCTCGAAAGAAGTGAGTGGGAGGAAAGTAGAACTTGATGAGGTAACTGTACCTGCTCCCTTATTGGAAAGTAGTTCATCACAGATATCGGTTCCTATGATTCCTACACCAATTAGTGAGGAAGCTAATGATGATGATCATGAAGCTTTAGATCAAGTTACTACCGAACCTCATAGGTCTTCCAGAGTAAGATCCGCACCAGAGTGGTACAGTAATCCTGTTCTGGAAGTCATGTTACTAGACCATGATGAACCTACGAACTATGAGGAAGCGATGATGAGCCCAGATTCCGCAAAATGGCTTGAAGGCCATGAAATCTGAGATGGGATCCATGTATGAGAACAAAGTGTGGACTTTGGTGGACTTGCCCGATGATCGGCAAGCCATAGAAAATAAATGGATCTTCAAGAGGAAGACATACGCTGATAGTAGTGTTACTGTCTACAAAGCTCGACTTGTCGCAAAAGGTTTTTCGACAAAGTTCAAGGTGTTGAATACGATGAGATTTTCTCACTCGTATCGATGCTTAAGTCTGTCTGAATCATGTTAGCAATTGCCACATTTTATGAAATCTGGCAAATGGATGTCAAAACTGCATTCCTTAATGGATTTATTAAAGAAGAGTTGTATATGATGCAACCAGAAAGGTTTGGTCAATCCTAAAGGTGCTAACAAAATGTGCAAGCTCCAGCG
The DNA here is from genome assembly GCF_018294505.1 of Triticum aestivum. Taxonomy (NCBI): domain Eukaryota; kingdom Viridiplantae; phylum Streptophyta; class Magnoliopsida; order Poales; family Poaceae; genus Triticum; species Triticum aestivum. The sequence goes on along the minus strand of NC_057813.1, from coordinate 588,676,479 downwards.
ATCCATCTATGGACTGGTGCAAGCATCTCGGAGTTGGAATATATGCTTTGATGAGTTGATCAAAGCATATGGATTTATACAGACTTTTGGAGAAGCTTGTATTCACAAGAAAGTGAGTGGGAGCTCTGTAGCATTTCTAAAACTATATGTAGATGACATATTGTTGATTGGAGATGATATAGAAATTTTGGATAGCATAAAAGGATACTTGAATAAGAGTTTTTCAAAGAAAGACCTCGGTGTAGCTGCTTACACATTGAGGATCAAGATCTATAGAGATAGATCAAAATGCTTGATAAGATTTTCAATTAGTACATACCTTGACAAGCTTTTGAAGTAGTTCAAAATAGAATTGTCAAAGAAAATGGTTCTTGCATGTGTTGCAAAGGTGTGAAATTGAGTAAGACTCAAATCCCGACCACGGCAGAAAATAGAAAGAGAATGAAAGTCATTCCCTATGCCTCAGTCATAGGTTCTATAAAGTATGACATGCTATGGACCAGACCTATTGTATACCCTGCTCTGTTTTGGCAAGGGAGTACAATAGTGATCTAGGAGTAGATCACTGGACATTGGTCAAAATTATCCTTAGTTGTATAAGGATATGTTTCTCGATTATGGAGGTGACAAGAGGTTCGTCATAAAGGGTTACGTCGGTGCAAGTTTTGACACTGACCCCGATGACTCTAAGTCTCAATCTAGATACATATTGAAAGTGGGAGCAATTAGCTAGAGTAGCTCCGTGCAGAGCATTGTTCACATAGAAATTTGCAAAATACATACGGATCTGAATTTGGCAGACCCATTGACTAAACTTCTCTCACGAGCAAAACATGATCATACCTTGGTACTCTTTGGGTGTTAATCACATAGCGATGTGAACTAGATTATTGACTCTAGTAAACCCTTCGGGTGTTGGTCACATGACGATGTGAACTATGGGTGTTAATCACATACAGATGTGAATATTGGTGTTAAATCACATGGTGATGTGAACTAGATTATTGACTCTAGTGCAAGTGGGAGACTGAAGGAAATATGCCCTAGAGGCTATAATAAAGTTATTATTTATTTCCTTATTTCATAATAAATGTTTATTATTCATGCTAGAATTGTATTAACCGGAAACTTGATACATGTGTGAATACATAGACAAACAAAGTGTCACTAGTATGCCTCTACTTGACTAGCTTGTTGAATCAAAGATGGTTAAGTTTCCTAGCCATAGACATGAGTTGTCATTTGATTAACGGGATCACATCATTAGAGAATGATGTGATTGACTTGACCTAATCCGTTAGCTTAGCACTTGATCATTTAGTATTCTGCTATTGCTTTCTTCATGACTTATGCATGTTCCTATGACTATGAGATTATGCAACTCCTGTTTACCGGAGGAACACTTTGTGTGCTACCAAACGTCACAACGTAATTGGGTGATTATAAATGTGCTCTACAGGTGTCTCCGAAGGTACTTGTTGAGTTGGCATATTTCGAGATTAGGATTTGTCACTCCGGTTGTCGGAGAGGTATCTCTGGGCCCTCTCGGTAATGCACATCACTATAAGCCTTGCAAGCAATGTGACTAATGAGTTAGTTGCAGGATGATGCATTACAGAACGAGTAAAGAGACTTGCCGATAACGAGATTGAACTAGGTATGATGATACCGACGATCGAATCTCGGGCAAGTAACATACCGATGACAAAGGGAACAACGTATGTTGTTATGCGGTTTGATCGATAAAGATCTTCGTAGAATATGTGGGAGTCAATATGAGCATCTAGGTTCCGCTATTGGTTATTGACCGGAGACGTGTCTCGGTCATGTCTACATAGTTCTCGAACCCGTAGGGTCCGCACGCTTAATGTTCGGTGACGATCAGTATTATGAGTTTATGTATTTTTATGTACCGAAGGTAGTTCGGAGTCCCGTATGAGATCGGGGACATGATGAGGAGTCTCGAAATGGTCAAGACGTAAAGATCGATATATTGTACGACTATATTCGGACTTCGGAAAGGTTCCGAGTGATTCGGTTATTTTTCGGAGTACCGGAGAGTTACGGGAATTCGCCGGGGAGTATATGGGCCTTATTGGGCCATACGGGAACAGAGGAGAGAGGCCAAAAGGAAGGAGCCCCCCCCCCCTCTGGTCCGAATTGGACAACGGGTGCAGCCCCCTTTTCCTTCTCCCTCTCCCCCTCTTTCCTTCTCTCCTACTCCGGAAAGGAAAGGGGAATCCTACTAGGACTTGGGAGTCCTAGTAGGACTCCCCACACTTGGCGTGCCCCCTCTAGGGCCGGCCTCTCCCTCCCTCCTTTATATATGGGGGTAGGGGCCACCTCTAGACATAACAATTGATCTCTTGATCTCTTAGCTGTGTGCGGTGCCCCCCTCCACCATATTCCACGTCGGTCATATCGTAGCAGTGCTTAGGCGAAGCCCTGCGTCGGTAGCAACATCATCACCGTCATCACGCTGTCGTGCTAACGGAACTCTCCCTCAAAGCTCGGCTGGATCGGAGTTCGAGGGACGTCATCGAGTTGAACGTGTGCTGAACACGGAGGTGCCGTACGTTCGGTACTTGATCGGTCGGATCATGAAGACGTACGACTACATCAACCGTGTTATGCTAACGCTTCCGCTTTCTGTCTACGAAGGTACATGGACAACACTCTCCCCTCTCGTTGCTATGCATCACCATGATCTTGCGTGTGCGTAGGAAATTTTTTGAAATTACTACCTTCCCCAACACCTGCCGCACGTCTGCGCCATTTCTCCTTAGTAGTTACTCCTTTGAGAGGAGGTGTAAGATGGTTGTGTGTAAATAAGAGAAAGAGGGGCCGAAGAGGGAACCCTCATGCAACCATACAGATTTTAGGTTTTTGAAAGAACCTGAAGTGGAAGAGAAAAAAAAGGGATGTGAGGTCCGAATAGGGTCGAGCCCTACTATGGACCTGTCCCACAGTGTGCCTCCGGCGTTGCCCTAGGTATCTTAAGTGTGGTTATGTACGCGCGGTACATATACTACGGCCTTATGGGGCAGTCGACGAAGGCAGAATTGCTATTTGAGGTTCGGGTCCGCCGAGCTATCTCCATGAGGTGCGGACTGGACCTTTTTGGCAATGTCATTGGTCTTGATGGCTGATGAATTGTTCGGCTTGATGAGGCCGCCGTATATCTCAGCTGCTAGGGCCGCGGTGTGCTCTTTAGTACAGAGGGAGCGCTCCATATTTCCATTAACTGTGATGACGCCCCGCGGTCCGGGCATTTTTAAGCTTCAAATAAGCATAGTGCGGGACTGCATTGAAACGGGCGAAAGTGTTTCGTTCGAGCAGTGCGTGATAGCCACTCCGGAAAGGGATGATATCAAAGATTAGTTCTTCACTGTGGAAGTTGTCCGGAGAGCCGAATACCACTTCCAATGTTAATGAGCCCGTGCAACGGGCCTCCACGCCGGGTATCACTCCTTTAAAGGTAGTGTTACTTGGCTTGATTATTGACGGGTCGATGCCCATTTTGCGGATAGTATCTTGATAGATCAAGTTAAGACTGATGCCGTCGTCCATAAGGACTCTAGTGAGATGGTATCGGTCGATGATATGATCGAGTACCAGGGCGGCCGAACCCCCATGATGAATACTGGTTGGGTGATCGATGCGATCAAAAGTGATCGGACAAGCTGACAATGGATTGAATTTTGGGGCGATAGGCTCTATGACGTAGACGTCCCTTAGTGCGCGCTTGCGCTCCCTTTTGGGTATGTGAGTGACGTAGATCATGTTCACTGTTTTTACTTCGGGGGGGAACTACTTCTGGCCCCCGGTGTTCGGCCAACGGGGCTCATCCTTGCTTGGAGGTCCCTTCTCCTTGTGTTCGGTATTTAACTTACCGGCCTGTTTAAAAACCCAGCAATTTCTATTGGTGTGGTTAGCAGGCTTGTCGGGGGTACCATGAATCTGACAGGGCCTCTCGAGGATTTTGTCCAAGTTGGATGGACCGTCCCTGTTGCCTTTGAAAGGTTTCTTCCGCTGACCGGATTTAGAACCACTAAATCCGGCATTGACTATCGTGTCTTTGGTGTCGTTGTTGTTATTCCGACATTTGTCTTTGTTGCAGCCTGGCTGCCATTGCCGTCCCTGGCCTCAGAGGTGTCGGGATTGCTGGAACTGTTGCTTCTACGAGCTAGCCAGCTATCTTCGCCCGCACGGAAGCGGGTCATAAGTGTTGTCAGGGTTGCCATAGTTTTCGGCTTTTCCTGCCTGAGGTGTTGGGCTAGCCATTCATCACGGACGCTGTGTTTAAAGGCCGCTAAGGCTTCAGCGTCTGGACAGTCCATGATTTGGTTCTTTTTAATGAGGAACCGATTCCAAAGTTTGCGAGCTGACTCTCCGGGTTGCTGGATTATGTGAATTAGGTCGTCGGCATCCAGAGGCCGGACATAAGTGCCCTGAAAGTTATCCAGGAAAGCATCTTCTAAATCTTCCCAGCTCCCAATGGAGTTCTCTGGGAGGCTATTCAACCAGTGCCGTGTTGGTCCCTTCAACTTCAAGTGGAGGTATTTGATTGCATGGAGGTCATCTCCGCGAGCCATGTGAATGTGGAGAAGAAAATCCTCAATCCAGATGGCAGGGTCTGTTGTTCCATCATATCGTTTGATGTTTACGGGTTTAAACCCTTCCAGAAATTGGTGCTGCATTACTTCATCAGTAAAGCACATAGGGTGTGCGGCACCTCTATACCTGGCTACATCACGACGTAGTAAGGATGACATCTATGTTCGGTGCTGACCTCAAACTTGATGATGTTGATCGCACCGGGTTTGGTGGCCGTCATCTTGTGCTGGAGCACGTCCTCTGGATCCATAGATTGATTTGGTCTGACTGGCTTTATTGGCAAGGTCATGACGTAGGTCATAAGTGTAGTCCGGCACCGCCATCTCCTTTCCTCTACGGCGAGGTGGTGCGGGCTGGTGTTCAGCGTGATAGGCCGTTTTGTCCTGTCCATGTGGTGGTCGGCCTAGTTGATCAACATAATTGTGTTTCGATGGAATTGGCTCGAGGGATTCATCATCAAATTGTGGCAGCAGCCTGCGCTTGGGGTAACTCTTTACTGGTCACTCAAGGACGTACTCTTCGGCATCTAGCACCTTAGTCCATCTATGATTGAGCGTGTCCTGTTCAGCTTGAAGTTGTTGTTGTTTCTTTTTCAGGCTCCGCGCAGTGGCGATGAGTTGTCGCTTGAAGCATTCTTGTTCGAGGGGTTCCTCTGGGATGATAAAATCTTCTTCACGGAGGCTCACATCCTCTTCGGAGGCAGGTAAGTAATTGATGTCCTTCGAGTCCTCATGATCAGCGTGTTCGGGGCTGTACTGACCCTCCTCCCTCTTGTCCTGTTCGGTTGTGGGCTCGACGGGGTGGTCTTCGACGTTGTTCGGGGTTTCATTATCTCCAGTGCTGGTAGTAGCATCCTTTTCCCGATGCGATCGTGAGCGGCACCGCTGACGCCTACGCTTTGGTGGTTCGTCGACGGGCTTCTCCTTGCCTGGATCTTGAGCACCATCGTCGTCCTTTTCCCCACGAGTGTCCACCATGTATACATCATAGGTAGAGGTGATCGTCCAATGCCCTGTAGTAGGCAGGTTTTGGCTTTGCTCGGCGTAGACATCATTGTCCATGCCGTCGATGTCTTCGGAGGCGTAGTCTAGCATGTCGGTTAAATCCTCAAAAGTGGCTATTAAGTGGGTGGTGGGTGGGGTGTAAAATTCCCCGACCTCAACCCCCAGCATGTGTTGGGTGTAGTACGGAGGGGAAGCTTCCGTAATGGCAAGAGATTGTATCAAGCCCAGTGCTTCGTCTAAGAGTGAAAGCTGGTTGGGAGTCTGCGGATCTGCAGGGTCGGGCACTTGATTGAGTCCGGGGGGGCGCAGACCTCAACAGTTCGGAGTTATCCTCGAGAGGCGAGTCTGGTTTTCCGATGACTGGGAGAGTCCCGTTTGACTCCGGGGTTACCAACGGCGCGATTGTATCTGGGTCTCCGGCTGAGAGTTCCATGATAGAAGAGAGTCCTGAGGGGTTGATCCTCCCGTCGTCGGAAAACGTGATCTGCATCGGATATAAGGCCGAGACAGGTGTGAGCATTGACCCCTAGACGGGATCTGATAGCGGATCCGAAGGGTCCTCTTCATAAGGGCAGGGAGCAGTAGTCGGGGCCGCGAATCCCCCGACGATCAGATCCCCTTGGATATCAGCGACGCAATTTAAGTTCCCAAACCTGATTTGGTGACCGGGGGCGTAGCTGTCAACCTGCTCAAGGCGGCCGGCCAAGTCAGCACGTAGTACGAAGCCACCGAACACAAAGACCTGTCCGGGGAGAAAAGTGCTGGAATTTTTGTCTATTTGGGCCTAGCCCAATAGCAGTTTTAGAAATTCCTAATAAATCCTAGAGGCCCACGCAGCCCATTCGTGCAAGGCAAGAGGTGGAACTAAATTTTAGTCCCACATTGCTAGTTTAGAGGGAGTTGGACCTCTTTATAAGGGAGGTTCTTTCCCAACTTGTATGAGCATGAGAACAAGAGGGACATCCACGCGCGCTCCTCCTCCGCCGCCCGCCTCGCCACACCTCGCCTCGTCACGACGCGCCGCGGGTTGCGGGAATGAGCCGAGCCGATGTCTAAATTTTTGCCACGCACTATGGGTATACGAAAGGTCACTCGGGAGCTGAAAAGTTTTGCTGTAGTGGATATTGAATACACACTGCACCCTTCGGCTGCTACCTGTTCATTTTGTCTCCCTCGTTCCCTTCAGCTCTCGGCGTAGCCTCTCACCTCCTTCTCTTGCGCCTATAAAATGGAGGTCGCTCCTCTTAGAGAGACGCACCAGAACTCATTCTTCCTCTCGCCACCAGTTCCTGAACACTGCACTGCTGCTACGATCTTCCTCATCCCGGCTTGCGTCATGCACCACAGGTCGGGACAGTAGGCCTTCGAAACCGCACCTCTTTGAGTCCTGTACGGGAGAAGGGTGATAAGGTTTTTGGGGAGCGCTCTACGCGACTACTGACTTCTTTGTCACAGACGCCCCAGACTCCGATGACTACTTCCCTGATGACGACTACTTCCCTAACGTCGACAACCTCCTCGACGACATGGCTACCGAGCACACTGACCCCAAGTCCAGTGCTAGTGTTGCTGCTGCTATCCCGTACGTGTTCTGGTTTTTCCTGTTAGAGGTTCTGCCACAGTTCCTTGTTCTAGTCTTTTCCCTAGACATGATAGGTTCTAATTCATATATGCAACTTGGTCTACTGTCTGCTCTAGAGATGTTCGGTTTTAGTTTATATTTGTAGATGTTATTTATCTTTTCTCTGTCAGATCGCATGACTTGCTTTATCTCCGCTATTTTAGTCATGCTTTTTCTAGTATTTCCGTTAATAAAATCATATGGTAAATTGCTCATATTTCCAACAACCCAGAAACCTTTTTATAGGCAATTTCCCCAAAGTGGTTTTGCTGCTTCCATGAGACCTCCTATGTTTGAGGGTATCCACAATAAGAAGTGGCGTGTGAGAGCAATCTTATGGTTTCAAACCATGAGTTTCTATGACGCCACTCTTGGCAAACCTAAAGGAGAGCAAGATGCTCAACAGGCACAAGCTTTTCAGAAAATGGATACCTTGTTTAAGGCTGCTCTCTTGAGTGTTCTTGATGAGAACATAGTTGATGCTTATGCGTCAATTGATAAGGAAAAGATATGTGGGACGCACTCGAGGCCAAGTTTTGGGTCTCGGATACTGGCACTGAGATGTACATCATGGAGCAATTCTATGACTACAGGATGACTAAAGAGCGCTCCGTGGTTGAGCAAGCTCATGAGATACAGTCATTTGCTAGAGAACTTGAGCACTTAAATTGTATCCTACCGGACAAGTTTATTGTCGGAGGTATCATCACTAAGCTTCCTCGCACGTGGAGGAACTTTGCTACCTTCCTGAAGCATAAGAGGCAGGAGTTTTCCATTCCAGATCTCATTGGTACTCTTGATGTGGAAGAAAAGGCGAGAGCAAAGGACAACCGTGCTCGAGGTATTGAGGGAGGTTCTAGTGCCAATCTGGTACAGAAGAAGGACTTCCAGCCCCACAAGTTCAAGAACAAGGGCAAGTTTGATGGTAAAGCAAAGTTTGATGGGAAGAACAAGGTTGTGCAGCACACGAACTTCAAGAAGAAGAATGACAAGAAGAAAGGTGTCTGTCATGTGTGTGGGGATCCTGATCATTGAGCTCCTAGTTGCCCTAATCGTTATGACAAGCGTCATCCTGGGAAAGGCGACAAGGCCGCTAATTTTGTCATTGGAGACACTGACATGAAGGATGTTGGGTATGGTATATTTCCCACTATTCTTTCAGTATGTCATTCTCCTGATTGGTCGATTGACACAGGTGCTAATGTGCATGTATGCGGTGATATTTCCATGTTTTCATCTTATCAGACCGCAGGGACTTCAACTGTGCTGATGGGCAATGGTTCAAGTGCTTCTGTTCGTGGTGTTGGCACGGTCGATCCGAAGTTTACTTCGGGGAAGATCGTGCGGCTGAAGAACATGCATTATGTCCCCTCTGTCAAAAAAAATCTTGTTAGCGGATCTCTTCTGTGTAGAGATGGCTACAAGCTTGTCTTTGAGTCGAATAAATTTGTAATATCCAAGTATGGAACCTTTGTTGGTAAAGGCTATGAGTCAGGAGGCCTGTTTCATTTATCCTTATCAGACGTTTGCAATAAAGTTGTTAATCATGTTTGCAACAATAGTGAATCAAATGTGTGGCATTCACGTCTCTGTCATGTTAACTTTGGTTGCTTGTCGCGACTAGCGAAGTTAAACTTAATCCCTAGTTTCACCACTATCAAGGGATCTAAGTGTCAAGTGTGTGTGCAAGCTAAGCAACCTCGTAAGTCTCACGTGATTGCGAAAACAAGAAATCTTGCACCATTAGAGCTCATGCATTCAGATCTATGTGAAATGAATGGTGTTTTGACAAAAGGTGGAAAGAAGTATTTTATGACGTTAATTGATGACTCCACTAGATACTGTCATGTGTATCTTCTGAAATCTAAGGATGAGGCTTTGAACTATTTCAAGATCTATAAAGCTGAAGAAGAAAACCAACTTGATCGAAAGATCAAGAGGCTTAGGTCCGATCGTGGTGGAGAGTATTTCTCAAATGAATTTGATTCCTTTTGTGCGGAACATGGTATAATCCATGAGAGGAAGCCTCCCTATTCACCTCAGTCAAATGGGGTGGCCGAAAGAAAGAACCGTACTCTAACTGATTTGGTTAACACTATGTTAGACACATCGGGTCTCTCCAAGGCATGGTGGGGGAGGCGATATTGACAGCATGTCATGTCCTAAAACGAGTTCCCACAAAGAACAAAGAGATAACTCCATTCGAGGAATGGGGGAAGAAAAGGTTAAAAATCTCATATCTACGAACCTTGGGTTGTTTGGCGAAAGTCAATGTGCCAATTCCAAAGAAGCGGAAGCTGGGACCAAAAACCGTGGATTGTGTTTTCCTGGGATATGCTTTTCATAGCATTGGTTATAGATTCTTGGTTGTAAAATCTGAGGTACCTGACATGCATGTCGGTACGATCATGGAGTCGAATGATGCGACTTTCTTTGAAGATATCTTTCCCATGAAGGATATGGCTAGCTCATCTAATCAGGAGATGCCTAGTTCATTGAATCAGGAACCAGTTACAATTACTGAACCTGTCATTTTGATGGAACACTTTGAAAGTCCTGTGGAGGAGAATAATGAAGTTCCTACTAGGAGCAAGAGACATAGGACTGCAAAGTCCTTTGGTGATGATTTTCTTGTGTATCTCATAGATGAAACTCCTAGTTCTATTTCAGAGGCCTATGCATCTGAAGATGCTGATTACTTGAAGGAAGCAGTTCATAGCGAGATGGATTCCATCTTGGCGAATGAAACTTGGGAGATAACTGATCGTCCTTATGGGTGCAAACCTATAGGATGCAAATGGATATTCAAGAATAAGCTTAGGCCTGATGGTACTATTGAAAAGTACAAGGCTCGGCTCGTGGCTAAGGGTTATACCCAAAAGGAAGGTGAAGACTTCTTTGGTACTTACTCACATGTGGCTCGACTGACCACTATTTGAGTTCTACTTTCACTAGCTGCCTCACATGGTATTCTCGTTGATCAAATGGATGTTAAGACTGCTTTTCTAAATGGAGAGTTGGATGAGGAAATTTATATGGAACAACCATATGGGTTTGTAATAGATGGTCAGGAAGGAAAAGTGTGCAAGTTGCTGAAGTCTTTGTATGGACTTAAGCAAGCACCCAAGTAGTGGCATGAGAAGTTTGAAAGAACTTTAACAGTTGCAGGCTTTGTTGTAAACGAAGCTGATAAATGTGTGTACTATCACCATGGTGGGGGTGAGGGAGTTATCATTTGCTTGTATGTTGATGACATACTGATCTTTGGAACAAATTTGAAGGTTATTAAGGAGGTCAAGGATTTCCTATCTCGTTGCTTTGATATGAAGGATTTAGGAGTGACTGATGTCATTCTGAACATCAAGTTGTTAAGGGACGATGATGGTGGGATTACATTGCTTCAATCTCACTATGTGGAAAAGATCTTGAGTCGCTTTGGCTATAGTGACTGCAAGCCCTCTCCAACACCATATGATGATAGTGTGTTGCTTCGAAAGAATCGAAGAACTGCTAGAGACCAATTGAAATATTCTCAAATTATTGGCTCACTTATGTACTTAACCAGTGCTACAAGACCTGACATCTCTTTTTCTGTTAGCAAACTGAGCCGGTTTGTCTCAAAACCAGGAGATGTGCATTGGAAAGCTCTAGAGAGAGTTTTGCGTTATTTGAAAGGCACTGTAAATTATGGAATTCAGTACACTGGGCACCCAAAGCTGCTTGAAGGGTATAGTGACTCAAACTGGATCTCAGATGCTGATGAGATAAAGGCCACGAGCGGATATGTATTCACTCATGGAGGTGGCGCTGTTTCTTGGAAGTCTTGCAAGCAGACCATCTTAACGAGGTCAACAATGGAAGCAGAAATCGCAACACTAGATACAGCTACGGTCGAAGCAGATTGGCTTCGCCGGCTCTTGAGTGACTTGCCGGTTGTTGAGAAACTTGTACCGGGAATCCTTATGAACTGCAACAATCAAACTGTGATCACGAAAGTGAGCAGCTCAAAGGATAACATGAAGTCATCAAGACACGTTCAGAGAAGGTTAAAGTCTGTCAGGAAAATGAGAAACTCCGGAGTTATTGCATTGGATTATATCCAAACGTCTAAAATAAGGGTTTATCACGTAATGTGATAGATAATGCATCGAGGGAGATGTGTATGAGACCCACAAATATGAGTTGTTCACAGTGGTAACCTATTCTTTGTGATCGGAGATCCCGTGAATTAGATGTGAAAGACAAGCTGTTGGTCAACTGAGAGGAGAGTATCCTTACTATTAAAAATACCACTCCATGAAGATGCAATACTCTCCTAAATTTGTATGGCAGGCTGATGTATATCTTAATGTGTTCTAAGTGGCTCTTTGAAGCAGAGATGTTGTCCTGCAGAACATCTTTTGAAGAACGCACCTATATGAGTCTGATTGTTAAACCTCGCAATCTATGAGAGTGGGGTTCTCTCTAGTAAACTCATGAAAGGTCTCAGAGTATGACGCATAAGCTCCACCTGCGGGGAAGACCCACGGTAGCCACGTATCGGTCAAGGCTTTGTGTGAAGCTAGATTCGCAAAAAACTTGCAGTCAAGGCCTAGTCCAGTGTTCAAGTTGCTTACTAGTGTAGCATAGAGTTCTAGGTGGAAGTTCAACTTAACAGTCTCCACTGCAGTACCGGTATATAAAACAGTGTTTTGGAACCAAAGGCAAATTTTGTGTGCCTCTAGGATCTGGTGGGGGATTGCTGGAATTTTTGTCTATTTGGACCTAGCCCAATAGCAGTTTCAGAAATTCGTAATAAATCCTAGAGGCCCACGCAGCCCATTCGTGCAAGGCAAGAGGTGGAACTAAAGTTTAGTCCCACATTGTTAGTTTAGAGAGAGTTGGATCTCTTTATAAGGGAGGTTCTTTCCCAACTTGTATGAGCATGAGAACAAGAGGGACATCCACGCGCGCTCCTCCTCCGCCGCCCGCCTCGCCACGCCACGCCACGCCTCGTCCCAACGCACCGCGGGTTGCGGGAATGAGCAGAGCCAATGTCTAAATTTTTGCCACGCACTACGGGTATATGAAAGGTCACTCGGGAGCTGAAATGTTTTGCTGTAGTGGATATTGAATGCGAACACTGCACCCTTCGGCTGCTGCATGTTCGTTTCGTTTCCCTCGTTCCCTTTAGCTCCCGGCGCAGCCTCTCGCCTCCTTCTCTTGTGCCTATAAAAGGGAGGTCGCTCCTCTCACAGAGACGCACCAGAACTCATTCTTCCTCTCGCCACCGGTTCCTGAACACTGCGTTGCTGCTACGATCTTCCTCATCCCGGCTTGCGGCGTGCACCGCAGGTCGGGACAGTAGACCTCCAAAACCGCACCTCTTTGAGTCCTGTACGGGAGAAGGGTGATAAGGTTTTTGGGGAGCGCTCTGCGCGACTACTGACTTCTTCGCCACGGACGCCCCGGACTCCGACGATTACTTCCCCGACGTCGACAACCTCCTCGACGACATGGCTACCGAGGACACCGACCCCACGTCCAGTGCTACTGTTGTTGTTGTTGTCCCGTACGTGTTCTGGTTTTTCCTGTTAGAGGTTCTGCCACAGTTCCTTGTTCTAGTCTTTGCCCTAGACATGATAGGTTCTAATTCATATATGCAACTTGGTCTATTGTCTTCTCTAGAGATGTTAGGTTCTAGTTTATATTTGCAGATATTATTTACCTTCTCTCTGTCAGATCGCATGACTTGCTTTATCTCTGCTATTTTAGTCATGCTTTTTCTAGTATTTTTGTTAATAAAATCATATGGTAAATTGCTCATATTTCCAACAAAAAGTCTCCCTGGACACAGTATCATCGTTGATGAAGAGGTGCACCATCAATCCTTCCGTTGACAACACAGCAGAGCTCTCAATGAAAGCATCAATGTCGGTGTTAAAACCGGCGAATTCGGGTAATGGGACCCAAGCTGTATGTCTGAGGATTAATGGTAACAATGGACAAAGGGACACAATGTTTATCCAGGTTCGAACCCTCTTAAAGGAGGTAAAACCCTACGTCCTGCTTGATTGTATTTGATGAGTATAAGGGTTACAAGAGTTGATCTACTTGGAGATCGTAATGGCTAAACCATACATTGCCTAGCCTATGAATGTTATGATTCTGCCTCCTGTCTAAACCCTCAGGTTTATGAATGTTATGATTCTGCCTTCTTCCTTCATCTTGACAGTCCATCAGTGCGGTCCATGTTGAATAGGCCGGACGCCCGAGGATCACCTAGTCCGGAACTCCCTCAGACATCATTTGATCTAATCATCCACTTGAAAGACGTGGTCAATATTAGCCAAGCTGATGTGTTTAATTTTTCTGAAATAAGAAAAACACAAAGATCGATCCACCGTGAACGACCTGGAGCCACGGAGACTGGCGAATAATCCGCGAATGTACTCCACAAACTGCACCGTAACCTCGAGCACCTGCCAAAGGACACCACAACCACATCAGTGCATCACATCGAAAAAGCTTTCATGCATGGCTCTCTTTTTTTTGACAAATAAAAAATGCTTTCATGGCTATTGTGAGCCGTGATGCGCCAACATGGACATGTACGTCGCCCACCGGGCGTCTCTTCTCGGGACGTACATGTCCGTTTTCGCTTCGTCCCGGCCTCTCGCTCTCGCCCTATACCGAAACCTGGTGGAGCACCGGCCGGCGGACTCTGCCGTCCGATCTCCTATACACACCGGTGCACGCACGTTACGCACAGGAGCTCCACACAACCGAGGGCCGACGCCTCCGGATATGCTGCTTTCACTACAGCGGCGATCCTCAGCCGCGCACCGCCCATTGTTCGCCGACCAAGCCATGCCATGGACAGGACACGCGTGCTTGTCAAGTTCCATCGACAAGGCGCACAATCGATCGTCACAAGATTCCGTCGCTCGCTCCAATCGTCACAAGCTTTCGCCGGCCCGCACGATCGCGCGCGCACGGCGGCGAGCAGATCTGTCATCCTCCACCGGCCAACGCCGTATCGGCGCAAAGTTAGCGTGCAGGAAGAAAAAGTTGCACTCCGATATATCCTCCACTCTGCTCGATCGTGCGTGCGTGCGCGTCGTAGTTGGTTCTGTAGCTCGATCCTTGTATACGCCACGCCCGCAGTGCACTATGCAGTAGTAGTGCAAGGCTCACCCAGGTTCAGAGTTGTGAGTTGTCGCGAGTCGGCGTCAGCCATGGCCGTACATGGTACCCCTGCCGTTTTCTAGAGCTACGATTTCGTTTTCGTAGTCCAGCAAAATGAGAAGTGCGAAGTTCGTACACTTCTCTGGGAATACGTTTAGCGGCAGCAAAATGAGAATTGTCTAGTTCGTACTTCGTAGCAAACCAATTTGTTGTTGGATGGTTAAAGAGATAGTGATATTCTAGCCCATCAGGGTTCAAGCTCTGCTGCTTTCAAGGGCGGAGCTGCATGGAGCTACCCTGTTGCACCGGCAACAGGGTCAAGTTGATTTCTACTGATAGTTTAGCACTTGGATCAAGCATGTGCATGAGTGCATCAGGCTAAACTAGCAATGGTGCAACAGGGTAGATGCAGATGCAGCTCCGCCCCTGGCTGCTTTCATTATTCCTGAATTTATTTCAGCATTTCCGGTGATGTGCTTTTAGTGAGAGGAGACATTTCCGTCGACAACGAGGCGTCTACGTTGACTTCGTAAATCTCAAGATGATATACCGGCTTGGTCTCTCAAAGATGCTCATAAAGATAAATTGTGTGCGCGTTTATAAAGATGAGTATGCATGTATGTATGACGCTTGCGTCTGCATTTAAAAAAAAGTTTGTACTTCATAGTTTACCTTTTTTTTGCGAGACCGTAGTCTACCATTCTGGCTGCATGCTCTTGCCGATCTTTGTTAGGTCTAGAGGTGCCCCCCTCCTCCGTATATAAAGGGGGGAGGAGGAGGGGGCCGGCCAAGGGGATGGCGCGCCCTAGGAGGGGGAAACCTACTCCAAGTAGGTTTGCCCCTCCCTTTCCTAGTCCAAGAAGGAGGGGGAAGGAAGGAGTGGGAGAGGAGAAAGGCAAGGGGGGCGCCGTCCCCCCCCCCCCCCTTCCTTGTTATATTCGGACTCAAGGGGAGGGGCGCGCCTCTTGCCCTGGCCGGCCCCTCTCTTTCTCCACTAGGGCCCAACAAGGCCCATTAGTTCCCGGGGGTTCCGGTAACCCTCCAGCACTCTGGTTTTTTCCAAAATCACCCGGAACACTTCCGGTGTCCGAATATAGTCGTCCAATATATCAATATTTATGTCTCGACCATTTCGAGACTCCTCGTCATGTCCGTGATCACATCCGGGACTCCGAACATACTTCGGTACATCAAAACTCATAAACTCATAATAAAACTTTCATCGTAACGTTAAGCGTGTGAACCCTACGGGTTCGAGAACTATGTAGACATGACCTAGAACTGTTTCCGGTCAATAACCAATAGCGGAACCTGGATGCTCATATTGGCTCCTACATATTGTACGAAGATCTTTATCGGTCAAACCGCATAACAACATACGTTGCTCCCTTTGTCATCGGTATGTTACTTGCCCGAGATTCGATCGTCGGTATCCAATACCTAGTTCAATCTCGTTATCGGCAAGTCTCTTTACTCGTTACATAATGCGTCATTCTGTAACCAACTCATTGGTCACATTGCTTGCAAGGCTTATAGTGATGTGCATTACCGAGAGGGCCCAGAGATACATTTCCGACAATTGGAGTGACAAAACCTAATCTCGAAATACGCCAACTCAACATCTACCTTTGGAGACACCTGTAGAGCTCCTTTATAATCACCCAGTTACGTTGTGATGTTTGGTAGCACACAAAGTGTTCCTCCGGTAAACGGGAGTTGCATAATCTCATAGTTTGTAGGAACTTTGTATAAATCATGAAGAAAGCAATAGCAACATACTAAACGATCAAGTTCTAGGCTAACGGAATGGGTCAAGTCAACCACATCATTATCCTAATGATGTGATCTCTTTAATCAAATGACAACACATGTCTATGGTTAGGAAACATAACCATCTTTGATTAATGAGCTAGTCAAGTAGAGGCATACTAGTGACATTAAGTTTGTCTATGTATTCACACATGTATCATGTTTCCGGTTAATACAATTCTAGCATGAATAATAAACATTTATCATGATATGAGGAAATAAATAATAACTTTATTATTGCCTCTAGGGCATATTTCCTTCAGTCTCCCACTTGCACTAGAGTCAATAAGCTAGATTACACAGTAATGATTTTAACACTCATGGAGTCTTGGTGCTGATCATGTTTTGCTCGTGGAAGAGGCTTAGTCAACGGGTCTGCAACATTCAGATCCGTATGTATCTTGCAAATCTCTATGTCTCCCACCTGGACTTGGTCCCGGATGGAATTGAAGCGTCTCTTGATGTGCTTGGTCCTCTTATGAAATCTGGATTCCTTTGCCAAGGCAATTGCACCAGTATTGTCACAGAAGATCTTCATTGGTCCCGATGCACTAGGTATGACACCTAGATCAGAAATGAACTCCTTCATTTGTTGCTTCCGAAGCAGCTATGTACTCCGCTTCGCATGTAGATCCCGCCACGACGCTTTGTTTAAAACTGCACCAACTTACAGCTCCACCGTTTAATAAAAAACACGTATCCGGTTTGCGACTTAGAATCGTTCGGATCAGTGTCAAAGCTTGCATCGACGTAACCATTTACGACTAGCTCTTTGTCACCTCCATAAACGAGAAACATATCCTTAGTCCTTTTCAGGTATTTCAGGATGTTCTTGACCGCTGTCCAGTGATCCACTCCCGGATTACTTTGGTACCTCCCTACTAAACTTATTGCCAAGCATACATCAGGTCTGGTACACAGCATTGCATACATGATAGAGCCTATGGCTGAAGCATAGGGAACATCTTTCATTTTCTCTCTATCTTCTGCTGTGGTCGGGCATTGAGTCTGACTCAACTTCACACCTTGCAATACAGGCAAGAACCCTTTCTTTGCCTGATCCATTTTGAAATTTTTAAAAACTTTATCAAGGTATGTGCTTTGTGGAAGTCCAATTAAGCGTCTTGATCTATCTCTATAGATCTTGATGCCCAATATGTAAGCAGCTTCACCGAGGTCTTTCATTGAAAAACTTTTATTCAAGTATCCCTTTATGCTATCCAGAAATTCTATATCATTTCCAATTAACAATATGTCATCTACATATAATATCAGAAATGCTACAGAGCTCCCACTCACTTTCTTGTAAATACAGGCTTCTCCAAAAGTCTGTATAAAACCATATGCTTTGATCACACTATCAAAGCGTTTATTCCAACTCCGAGATGCTTGCACCAGTCCATAAATAGATCGCTGGAGCTTGCACACTTTGTTAGCACCTTTTGGATCGACAAAACCTTCCGGTTGCATCATATACAACTCTTCTTCCAGAAAACCATTCAGGAATGCAGTTTTTACATCCATTTGCCAAATTTGATAATCATAAAATGCGGCAATTGCTAACATGATTCGGACAGACTTAAGCATCGCTACGGGTGAGAAAGTCTCATCGTAGTCAACCCCTTGAACTTGTCGAAAACCATTTACAACAAGTCAAGCTTTGTAGACAGTTATATTACCATCAGCGTCAGTCTTCTTCTTGAAGATCCATTTATTCTCAATGGCCTGCCGATCATCGGGCAAGTCAACCAAAGTCCATACTTTGTTCTCATACATGGATCCTATCTCAGATTTCATGGCTTCAAGCCATTTTGCGGAATCTGGGCTCATCATCGCTTCCTCATAGTTCATAGGTTCGCCATGGTTAAGCAACATGACTTCCAGAATAGGATTACTATACCACTCTGGTGCGGATCTTACTCTGGTGGGCCTACGAGGTTCAGTAGAAACTTGATCTGAAGTTTCATGATCAATATCATTAGCTTCCTCACTAATTGGTGTAGTTGTCACAGGAACCGGTTCTTGTGATGAACTACTTTCCAATAAGGGAGCAGATACAGTTACCTCATCAAGTTCTACTTTCCTCCCACTCACTTTTTTCGAGAGAAACTCCTTCTCTAGAAAGGATCCAAATTTAGCAACGAAAATCTTGCCCTCAGATCTGTGATAAAAGGTGTACCCAATAGTATCTTTTGGGTATCCTATGAAGACACATTTCTCCGATTTGGGTTCGAGCTTATCTGGTTGAAGTTTCTTCACATAAGCATCGCAGCCCCAAACTTTAAGAAATGACAACTTTGGTTTCTTGCCAAACCACAGTTCATAAGGTGTCGTCTCAACGGATTTTGATGGTGCCCTATTTAACGTGAATGCGGCCGTCTCTAAAGCATAACCCCAAAATGATAGCGGTAAATCAGTAAGAGACATCATAGATCGCACCATATCCAATAAAGTACGATTACGACATTCGGACACACCATTTCGTTGTGGTGTTCCGGGTGGCGTGAGTTGCGAAACTATTCCGCATTGTTTCAAATGTAAACCAAACTCGTAACTCAAATATTCTCCTCCACGATCAGATCGTAGAAATTTTATTTTCTTGTTACGATGATTTTTTACTTCACTTTGAAATTCTTTGAACTTCTCAAATGTTTTAGACTTGTGTTTCATCAAGTAGATATACCCATATCTGCTCAAATCATCTGTGAAGGTGAGAAAATAACGATACTCGCCGCGAGCCTCAATATTCATTGGACCACATACATCAGTATGTATGATTTCGAAAAAATCAGTTGCTCGCTCCATAGTTCCGTAGAACGGCGTTTTAGTCATCTTACCCATGAGGCACGGTTCGCAAGTATCAAGTGATTCATAATCAAGTGATTCCAAAAGTCCATCAGTATGGAGTTTCTTCATGCGCTTTACACCGATATGACCTAAACGGCAGTGCCACAAATAAGTTGCACTATCATTATTAACTCTGCATCTTTTGGCTTTAACATTATGAATATGTGTATCACTACTGTCGAGATTTAATAAAAATAGACCACTCTGTAAGTGTGCATGACCATAAAAGATATTACTCATATAAATAGAACAACCATTATTCTCTGATTTAAATGAATAACCATCTCGCATCAAACAAGATCCAAATATAATGTTCATGCTCAACGCTGGCACCAAATAACAATTATTTAGGTCTAAAACTAATCCCGATGGTAGATGTAGAGGTAGCGTGCCGACCGCGATCACATCGACTTTGGAACCATTTCCCACACGCATCGTCAACTCGTCCTTAGCCAATCTTCGCCTAATCCGTAGTCCCTGTTTCGAGTTTCAAATATTAGCAACAGAACTAGTATCAAATACCCAGGTACTACTGCGAGCATTAGTAAGGTACACATCAATAACATGTATATCACATATACCTTTGTTCACTTTGCTATCCTTCTTATCCGCCAAATACTTGGGGCAGTTCCACTTCCAGTGTCCAGTCTGCTTGTAGTAGAAGCACTCAGTCTCAGGCTTAGGTCCAGACTTGGGTTTCTTCTCTTGAGCAGCAACTTGTTTGTTGTTCTTTTTGAAGTTCCCCTTCTTCTTCCCTTTGCCCTTTTTCTTGAAACTGGTGGTCTTATTGACCATCAACACTTGATTCTCCTTCTTGATTTCTACCTCCACAGCCTTTAGCATTGCGAAGAGCTCGGGAATAGTCTTGTCCATCCCTTGCATATTATAGTTCATCACGAAGCTCTTGTAGCTTGGTGGCAGTGATTGAAGAATTCTGTCAATGACACTATCATCAGGAAGATTAACTCCCAGTTGAATCAAGTGATTCTTATACCCAGACATTTTGAGTATGTGTTCACTGACAGAACTATTCTCCTCCATCTTACAGCTATAGAACTTATTGGAGACTTCATATCTCTCAATCCGGGTATTTGCTTGAAATATTAACTTCAACTCCTGGAACATCTCATATGCTCCATGACGTTCAAAACGTCGTTGAAGACCCGGTTCCAAACCGTAAAGCATGGCACACTGAACTATCCAGTAGTCATCAGCTTTGCTCTGCCAGACATTCTTAACGTCGTCAGTTGCATCTGCAGCAGGCCTGGCACCCAGCCGTGCTTCCAGGACGTAATTATTCTGTGCAGCAATGAGGATAATCCTCAGGTTACAGACCCAGTCCGTGTAATTGCTACCATCATCATCTTTCAACTTAGCTTTCTCAAGGAACGCATTAAAATTCAACAGAACAACAGCACGAGCCATCTATCTACAACAAACATAGACAAGCAAAATACTATCAGGTACTAAGTTCATGATAAATTTAAGTTCAATTAATCATATTACTTAAGAACTCCCACTTAGACAGACATCTCTCTAGTCATCTAAGTGATCACGTGATCCAAATCAACTAAACCATGTCCGATCATCACGTGAGATGGAGTAGTTTCAATGGTGAACATCACTATGTTGATCATATCTACTATATGATTCACGTTCGACCTTTCGGTCTCCGTGTTCCCAGGCCATATCTGTATATGCTAGGCTCGTCAAGTTTAACCTGAGTATTCCGCGTGTGCAACTGTTTTGCACCCGTTGTATTTGAACGTAGAGCCTATCACACCCGATCATCACGTGGTGTCTCAGCATGAAGAACTTTCACAACGGTGCATACTCAGGGAGAACACTTCTTGATAATTTAGTGAGAGATCATCTTAAAATGCTACCATCAATCAAAGCAAGATAAGATGCATAAAGGATAAACATCACATGCAATCAATATAAGTGATATGATATGGCCATCATCATCTTGTGCTTGTGATCTCCATCTCCGAAGCACCGTCATGATCACCATCGTCACCGGCGCGACACCTTGATCTCCATCGTAGCATCGTTGTCGTTACGCCATCTATTGCTTCTATGACTATCTCTACGGCTTAGTGATAAAGTAAAGCAATTACAGGGTGTTTGTATTTTATACAATAAAGCGACAACCATATGGCTCCTGCCAGTTGCCGATAACTTCGGTTACAAAACATGATCATCTCATACAATAAAATATAGCATCACGTCTTGACCATATCACATCACAACATGCCCTGCAAAAACAAGTTAGACGTCCTCTACTTTGTTGTTGCAAATTCTACGTGGCTGCTACGGGCTGAGCAAGAACCGTTCTTACCTACGCATCAAAACCACAATGATAGTTTGTCAAGTTAGTGCTGTTTTAACCTTCGCAAGGACCGGGCGTAGCCACACTCGGTTCAACTAAAGTTGGAGAAACAGACACCTGCTAGTCACCTGTGTGCGAAGCACGGCGGTAAAACCAGTCTCACGTAAGCGTACACGTAATGTCGGTCCGGGCCGCTTCATCCAACAATACCGCCGAACCAAAGTATGACATGCTGGTAAGCAGTATGACTTGTATCGCCCACAACTCACTTGTGTTCTACTCGTGCATATAACATCAACGCATAAAACCTAGGATCTAATACCACTGTTGGGGAACGTAGTAATTTCAAAAAAATTCCTACGCACACGCAAGATCATGGTGATGCATAGCAACAAGAGGGGAGAGTGTGTCCACGTACCCTCGTAGACCGAAAGCGGAAGCGTTATGACAACGCGGTTGATGTAGTCGTACGTCTTCACGATCCGACCGATCCAAGCACCGAACGTACGGCACCTCCGAGTTCAGCACACGTTCAGCTCGATGACGATCCCCGGACTCTGATCCAGCAGGATGTCGGGGATGAGTTCCGTCAGCACGACGGTGTGGTGACGATGATGATGTTCTACTGACACAGGGTTTCGCCTAAGCACCGCAACGATATGACCGAGGTGGAATATGGTGGAGGGGGGCACCGCACACGGCTAAGAAACGATCACGAAGATCAACTTGTGTCTAGAGGTGCTCCCCTCCTCTGTATATAAAGGGAGGGAGGAGGAGGGGGCCGGCCAAGGGGGTGGCGCGCCCTAGGAGGGGGAAACCTACTCCAAGTAGGTTTGCCCCTCCCTTTCCTAGTCCAAGAAGGAGGGGGAAGGAAGGAGTGGGAGAGGGGAAAGGCAAGGGGGGCACCCCCCCCCCTTCCTTGTCCTATTCGGACTCAAGGGGAGGGGGCGCGCCTCTTGCTCTGGCCGGCCCCTCTCTTTCTCCACTAGGGCCCAACAAGGCCCATTAGTTCCCGGGGGGTTCCGGTAACCCTCCGACACTCCGGTTTTCTCCGAAATCACCCGGAACACTTCTGGTGTCCGAATATAGTCGTCCAATATATCAATCTTTATGTCTCGACCATTTCGAGACTCCTCGTCATGTCCGTGATCACATCCGGGACTCCGAACAACCTTCGTACATCAAAACTTATAAACTCATAATAAAACTGTCATCATAACGTTAAGCGTGCGGATCCTACGGGTTCGAGAACTATGTAGGACATGACCTAGAACTATTCTCGGTCAATAACCAATAGCGGAACCTGGATGCTCATATTGGCTCCTACATATTCTACGAAGATCTTTATCGGTCAAACCGCATAACAACATACGTTGTTCCCTTTGTCATCGGTATGTTACTTGCCCGAGATTCGATCGTCGGTATCCAATACCTAGTTCAATCTCGTTACCGGCAAGTCTCTTTACTCGTTACGTAATGCATCATTCCGTAACTAACTCATTAGTCACATTGCTTGCAAGGCTTATAGTGATGTGCATTACCGAGAGGGCCCAGAGATACCTCTCCGACAATCGGAGTGACAAAACCTAATCTCGAAATACGCCAACTCAACATCTACCTTTGAGACACTTGTAGAGCTCCTTTATAATCACCCAGTTACGTTGTGACGTTTGGTAGCACACAAAGTGTTCCTCCGGTAAACGGGAGTTGCATAATCTCATAGTTTGTAGGAACTTTGTATAAGTCATGAAGAAAGCAATAGCAACATACTAAACGATCAAGTGCTAGGCTAACAGAATGGGTCAAGTCAATCACATCATTCTCCTAAATGATGTGATCTCTTTAATCAAATGACAACACATGTCTATGGTTAGGAAACATAACCATCTTTGATTAATGAGCTAGTCAAGTAGAGGCATACTAGTGACATTAAGTTTGTCTATGTATTCACACATGTATCATGTTTCCGGTTAATACAATTCTAGCATGAATAATAAACATTTATCATGATATGAGGAAATAAATAATAACTTTATTATTGCCTATAGGGCATATTTCCTTCACCTCCGCCTATATAAGACGCCCCCAGCGCGCCGGTGAACGCACAGACAGTGCATCGCCGCTCCTCCTCCGTTCCTCCCTCTCCCCTCGCCGTCTCCATAGCCATGGCTGAGCGTTTCCCAAGCGACGGCGCGGCCGCGAACGGCTTCGGCCGCCGCCATCTTCATGAGGACGAAGCTCGACTCCTCTTTGAGGCCGAGTACCCGGTCCCGCCGGACATGCGGGTGCCCGGGGCGTGGAGGATCAGCGCCGGCGGGGTCCCGGTGCCACCACCGCCCACCGAGCCCTGGAGGAGATAGCCGCCCGCAGGTGTGGGCGTGAGGACGAGCACGGCGTGGTGATCCTCGACAGCGATAAGGACGAGGATGCCCCCGGACCGTCCAACCCGCCGCGTCAACCTGGGGAGGGGTGCAGCAGGGACGACGGCCACGGAGGAGGCGACGACGACGGCGGCGGCGGCGACTACACGCAGTTCTACAGACGCCTCAGCATGTAGAGCTTCAAGGGCGGCGGGCGGCGAGGAGCGGCGAGTCGACGGCGGGCCTAGTAGCGTTTTTTTCTTTTGTGTAAAATATTTTAAATATGTATAAACTAGCCGAAGTTTAGATGAATTTAGCCGTGTTTTAAACAAGCTCGCCGAACGTTTTCTTTATTTTTAAACAATTTGACGCGCCTGGGGTGGTCCTGGGGCCGGCGACTGAGGCCAACTCCCCCAGGCCGGTTTTCTGCGCCTGCTCGCCCCCGAACGGCGATTTTAGGCGCCTCCTGGGAGGCCAACGGCTGGAGATGCTCTTAGCAGCAACAGAGCGACACATACAATGCGAAGAACGTACGTTAGAAAATGCCGGGATGATTTTGTTTACTTTCCATCATTCCATGGGAAATGAACGTGTGTGCGTCATGAGCAGCGCAAGATTGTTGCTCGTGTTTGTTCCATCTTCCTACGCTCAAGGCATAAAAGAAGGGTGCGGCCACATGTCAGTCAAATGGTTTTTTAAATTTGGGTCAGTCGGCCGTTATAGAGTCGGTTGCAGATCGTACGGCGTCTGACCCTTCTTTTTCTTCAGCTCTTCTTCTTCCCAGACCGCCGGCCCCCGCCGCTTGCAGCCGACGGCCCCCTGCGACCGCCTCACCACCCTGCCCTCCCCTAAACTGCCCACACCCGTCGGTCTTACCGCTGCCCCCGGCCATCCCTGTTAGGGGCGGATCTGGGCCCCAGGCCCGGGGCGTGGCTTTGTTTCTTAGTTATTACCTAGCCATAATTTTGAATGGGCCCGGGGCTTACCCAACATACAACCAGGGCCCAGCTCAGGTTCTCCATCTTTCACACTCGCACAACCCAGTACGCCTAGACCAGCCACGAACCCCCCACCTCGCCCCGACACCCAGTTCCAGTGCGGCGACGCAGTCGCCGCCCGTCCGCCGATGACTCCCCTCCGCTCCGACGCTCATCGGCCAGCCTTGGTCCCAGGGGCGGCGCCAGCGTGGGGTCGTGTAGGGGCGGCCGCCCGGGGTAAATTTTCGAAACCTGGGTAGCCATGGGAGGCGACAGGCGAGCAGATTTCGTCAGAGGCGAGGTCGAGCGACGAGCAAGAAGAGAAGAGAAAAGAAACGGTTCGCTACTCGATCGGTCAGGTAACGATTCGCTAGCGATGGGCCAGTAAAGTAAGGCCCAACAAAAGATGAGATTAGCCCATTATGTTTTGTATACACTGGCCTGACCCTTGACGTTGCCAATTCCTATCGATCGTGAAACCGATCAGCCCCACACGAATCTCCATCGCCGCACCGCGGCCTTGACGCGACGCCCTGCACTGCCGCCTTGATGCGGCGCTGCCGAAGTCCGTCCAACCGACCAAGAGTGCTGGATGAAGAAGGAGAAGGTAGTTCACCTATTCCCGGTGTCGTCCGCACGGCTGGCACCATCGCCACGCGCCCCGCTCAAGATGGGAAACGAACAGCCAGCAGAGCAAGGAACAGGTTTTTTCGCTCTGCCCTAATCTTCTCCTCTTTTGTATTCTCATCCTTTAATTTCATTTCGTATAGAGAATGAAACTAATTTAAGCAATGCATTGTGCTGATCATCCTATTCAAATGCATACTACTTGGACAATTAATTTTGTTGATTATACTACCCCGAAAAAAAAACTTGTTGATTATATTATTTGACTGTATCATGTATCATGGCTTCAGTTTTTCGTTTCCTAAAGTCTGCCCAGGGTAACTTAAATTCTGGATCCGCCACTGCTTGGTCCCTCCGCCGCTCGCCTGCTCCGTCGTTCGCTCGCGCTCGTTCGCCGCTCGCCAGACCCCTGCTGGCCGCTGCTCCGCCGCGCCGCTCGCCCTGGTCCCCTGCTGGTCCGGTGCTCGCCGCCTCGCCCTAGTCCCCTACCGGTCCGGCCTCTCATGTCATGCTCTCCGCCACAGGACTGCTCCACCACAAGTCCACGACACGGATTGGTAATGGCTGCTGTGGATATAGAACTTTTAGGCTAAGAATTATTCACAGGGACCTGCTGTAGTGCTGTTGATATAGAAATTTTAAAAATTGAACATCTTTGATCTATTATAATGTTTGGATTTGCTACTGCAGTACTGCTTATGTTTGCTGGCTGGCTGCTGCTGTCAAATATTCGATTTCATTTGAATTGCATTTGAATAAGAATGTTGTTGTTGCTACTGTTAATATCAATTTCATTTCATTTTGTAGAAATGAAAAGATGAAGAGATATTATCAAGACTGAGTTGAGGAATAAGATGGGTGATGGCTGGTTGAATTATTCCATGGTGCACAATATTGAGCGAGAAATTTTTGCAAAGGTTGATAATGATGCGATTATATATTTATATATCGCTTTCAATCCTATAGATCTCGCAAAGGAACCTTACCTCGTCGTAGTAGTAAGTTTTCAACTTTGTACAATGTTAATTGTTTCATCTGATGTTTATGTCTTCCGTTATGAAATTCTGCTTTTGATTTCTCTAAGGTGTTGGCTCTTCTTTCACCGTTGATCAAGTTATGGAAGACACTGATGAAGCAAACCATTGATTTGGTACTTTTTTTACTACACGTACTGTTCGTAGTTTACTAGTTTTTGTCATCCTTTTTATCTATTTGTTGTGTTTTTTGGTGCAATTGAGCCATATTTGAGGTAGCTATAGTGTGATGGACGTTAAGTTTTTCTCTCGCGGCAGAAAAAAAAAATTGGGCCCGAGGCTTGCTCCAATCTTGGATCCGCCACTTATCCTGTAGCGCCGCTTGCGTCTGTTTTTTTCCCAAATTCTTCCTGGTGCACGCGCACCATCTAGATGAAACGGGTGGCCGGTCTTGCATGCATCTGTGTTAAATTTTTTTGTCTTCTAGTGCATGTGGCTGTTAGTATTAAATGCGAACACACTGATTACCTCATTCCGAAAAGAACAAATCCACGCACATTTATTTCGGAGTTCTAAATTTTAAAAAGCCAGATCTTTCAAACCGCTCGTTGGAATTCAGATCCGTTTTCACTACTGGAACTCTTGCGACGAGATCTTTGAAACTAGATCCCGCATGGGTATATTTCGACGAAATTTTTTTATGCCAATTTTGATGCTATATGGTGCAACTTTAATACTGTATTGTGCAACTTTAGTACTACATCGTGCAACTTTTTCTAAAACTAATTTTTGAATCTGCATGATTCAACTTTCTATGAGATTGCAATCTAGCAACTATGACAACTTTGTTGTGCAACTAGTCTACTGTCCCGACCAAGTACCTAGTAGTTAATGTGCAACCCTCGTTCGTTGGCTTGTAATGTAGTCTAGTTACACACACATATGCTTAGTTGGCTTGTAATGTAGTCTAATTACACACATATTGATGTTTAGTTGGCTTGTAATGTAGTCTAGTTACACACATATTGATGTTTAGTTGGCAGGAAGACTAGTTGCACACACATATGCTCGGTCGACTTGTAATGTAGTTTATTTGCACACACATTGATGTTTAGTTGGCAGGACACTAGTTGCACACACATATGCTCAGTTGGCGCGGCAATGTAGTCTAGTTGCACACACATTGACGTTTAGTTGGCAGGACTATTGGCACACACATATGTTCAGTTGCACATACATTGATGTTTAGTTGGCAGGAAGACTAATTCATCGAAACATCCTCATGCGAGATCTACTTTTGAAGAGCACGTCGCGAGGGTTTCAATGATGTAAACGGATCTGAATTTTGACACGCGGTTTAGAAGATATGTCTTTTATAATTTTGAAAACTAAAAATTAATGCAACAAGGACGAACATGGGGAACAGACATCTATCATTTGAGAAAGAAACCGCATATAATGATTAATTAGCAGTGTCCTTTTAGCAAATTTTAGATTACAGTAATTTTGCTATTTTTAATATGCGGCAATGACTGGACGTTTGGGACCAGGGCCGGCCGCTCGCGAGCGGTACCCAGCGCCCGGCCGCCAGA
Organism: Triticum aestivum; assembly: GCF_018294505.1. Taxonomy (NCBI): domain Eukaryota; kingdom Viridiplantae; phylum Streptophyta; class Magnoliopsida; order Poales; family Poaceae; genus Triticum; species Triticum aestivum. The sequence continues at coordinate 588,648,552 of NC_057813.1, read as the reverse complement.
CAGGTCCTTTTTTTTCTTCAGCAAAGCCCCACCATCGTTCCCACCCTAAACCCTAAGACAGATAATGGGGTCGCCCTCTGGCGAGCCCCTTCTTTCTCCTTCCTTCCCTCCGGCTCACTCCGGCGAACTACTTTAAATCGGTTGACCCGGATCTGAAATTCAGTCGACTGTTATTTAGCTAAACTGAAAAGAAATTCCGTTCTTTCCCATTGGATTTCGTTATCTTTTCAGAGAAACGTACTCCCTCCATAAAGAGATAGTGATTTAAACGCTCTCGTACATACGTGGTGATCAACGGCAGGCTAGCTGTTGCTTTTCCTTCTTTTCCCTACGGCTGATGACTCCAGTCCACTGGAAAGCAGAACCCCACGATCTGGGACTCGGATCCGATCCTACGATCCATCCTTTTCAGCGGCAAAAGCGACAGACAGAATGTTTTCTCGCCACACCCCACACGCGCGCCGTCCAAGCAACCAAAAAACCACCACCCCGTCAGTCAATCCACGCATTTCTCTAGAACACCCGGCCGGGTGGTGCGCGTGCGGCTACTGTCTCTGCCCTGCCGCCTCTTCGACGCGCGTATAAATGGAGGCCGCGGCGAGCACGGAGTCCTCATCATCACTCGCTAGCTCGATCGACACCTGTCATTTATTACAACCGTTTTCTGCATGGCTTCCTCGGCGGCTTTCTTCCTCGTCGTGGCTGCTGCTCTGCACGTGTGTTGCTGCCACGGGCAAGGCGGCGGCGGCGACGGCGCCGTGGCGGCGATCTACAGCCTCGGCGACTCCATCACGGACACGGGGAACCTGGCCAAGGAGGCGCCGCCGGGCGCCTTCGAGACCATCAAGCACCTACCCTACGGCGTCACCTTCGGCCGCCCCACCGGCCGATGCTCCGACGGCCTCCTCATGATCGACTTCCTTGGTACGTGCATGCTGCTCTGCTTCAGAGCGAACACTCGCTCTCAACTTTGATGCTCGCTCTGTAGGTTGTAGCCAAAAGTGACATCGTGTTCCGCTGTGGTTCATGTGCAATGCAGCTCAGGACATGGGCCTCCCGTTCCTCAACCCTTACCTGGCCAAGAACAGGAGCTTCGACCACGGGGTGAACTTCGCTGTCGCCGGAGCGACCGCCATGGACCCCGCCGACCAGTCCAACCGGACCTTCCCCCTCAAGCTGCAGCTCCGGTGGTTCAAGGACTTCATGAAGTCCTCCTTTGACACCGATGAAGGCAATTCAAAAAAATTTATTCCCTCTTATTACTTTCTCTCAGTCTCGGTGCACACTCTGTTTTCATTTCAACAGTCAGGCATACTAATTCTCTCTCTATGTAAAATTTGTGCGTGCAGAAATTCGCAAGAGGCTGCAATCTTCTCTGGTTCTGGTTGGGGAGATCGGAGGAAATGACTACAACTACGCCTTGTTCGGCAACAAGTCTGTCAGTGAGGTGGAGAAACTGATCCCGGCCGTGGTTCAGACCATCATCGACGCCACCAAGGTAACCAGCAGTACCATCAAACAACTTCTCTTACACGTACGGCTCAAAAATGGCGGGGAAACTAATCCTGTGCCTCCATCATCACAGGAAGTGCTCGACATGGGCGCGAGCAGAGTCATCGTCCCGGGTAACTTCCCCATCGGCTGCTTCCCGAGCTACCTCACCGCGATGGGCACGCCGGAGCAGTCGGCCTACGACTCCGCGGGCTGCCTCAAGGACCTCAACCTCTTCGCCGCCAAGCACAACGCGCAGCTCCAGCGAGCCGTGGCCGGCCTCCGGGCGTCGTACCCCGACGCGGCCATCGCCTACGCCGACTACTTCAACTCCTTCCTCAGCCTCCTCAAGGGCGCCCCGTCGCTCGGCTTCGACGAGAATAGCACGCGCACGGCATGCTGCGGCGCCGGCGGCAGGTACAACTACGACGAGACGCGGATGTGCGGCGTGGAGGGGACGGCGGCGTGCGCGGACCCGTCGGCGTACGTGAGCTGGGACGGCATCCACATGACGCAGGCGGCGTACAAGGCCATGTCCAGGCTCATCTACCACGGGAGGTACCTGCAGCCGCAGATACTCAACTTCCCGGAGAACAACGGACAGACTTGATATTCTGTTTGATTCTCGCCTAGACTAGACGATGGAAGCCTCGCCGCGACATTTTGAGCCTTCGATGAGTTCTTCCATGTTTATGCCGCCATATGCTACATACGCGCTCTGCACTATGTATCCAGATAAAACGTAAATTACAAACGAAGTTACATCTCTCAAGTAAATTGAGAGGATTTTACGTGTTGATTTAGTACATAGTCACAAACCTACATTTCTCTAAGGAAGTTACAAAGTTACAGCGTAAGAGTGGCTTGCCCCTGGTATGTTTGCCTCAGTTCATGTATCTGGCTGAGAGTACGAGTGCAAATCTTACAGGAAAAAACCACAAGCAAATACACATGCCCAAGTTCAAACACTGACAGCTAAGATTTAACAGCCTTGATTTGATCTATGTTAAACAACTATCTACATCGAGAATACCGCTTGAACTCAAAATTCTGGCGAACCATCTTCAGTGCAAAGTTCTTTGAAACGGGATAGCAACAATGTTAAATCCAGATCAGCTCCATGCTTCTTCCAAGCTTCCTCAAACTGCTGCCCTTTGCATCTACAAGAGTACATCTTACTATGAGAAGACCGAATGATAGATCTCAGAGGAAGAAATGATGAAATGCAGTAATAAGTACAAAATAAAAATAAAAAATTCAAGTAGGAATTCTGGCTGGATATGTCCATAAGTATATACTGCATTAAGATTTAAGGCAACAGCAATTTTCCATTTCGAAAAAAATAAGGCAACAGCAATTTTCCCCTGAATCCAAGCGGCAGAAACCAACAGAAGGTAACCAGTAGCTTCCTGGACATAAACTGACTGGGTTCGTGTGCAGTCTAAACATGCTGGGATGAAATAATAGAAGGTTACCTAGAACACTAATTCGTAAAAGTAATAAGCAAGATACAGTGAAGAATAAGATATGAGTATCTAATTTAAGTGCCCTGCCAGCAAGTAGCACCCAGATAGTAGAATGATAGCTAACCGGTGTACAATTCTAATTTCCGAACCTAATTACTCTGAGAGATATTCAACTGCCATTTGATAGTATTAGTACCGAAATGCTTTAAACGGGAAATAGCTAGTGTAAAATTTATCTGCTTAATGGAACTTCGTTTTAGCTGGTCGTGACCAAGAAACCACCAGAATGTGATGCAAAAACTAAAATCACTAGTGAAGAATAATCTTACTTCTGGAGTAGCATGAGTATTTCCATTATGCGATTTCTCATCATCTCACGGCTCTTTCGTGTGGCTGACTCTTTATACAAAAGAACAAGCTCATCCACCAGCCTAAATACAAATAAAGTGAGTTGGAAGCTTCCAGATTCAGCAAGTGCAGAAACAGAAGATAGCGATAAGAAGTATCATAATTCCTAGTACCTTGAAGTGTAGGGTGACTTCCTGATCCAGGTAAGCTTAATAACTGTATGAATTCGTTCTAAAACCTGCAAACGATTCATGGCTTAAATATATTTAAAAAAGCTCTTGTTTATCAATACCTATATAATAATTTCATATAATTACAAGGCTACAGTTTAATTGTCCTCTACTGTGGGTGTATCATGGAGCTGTCTACCAATACACGTATAATTACATTGTCCATAATCAGGGCAATTTCCTTACCAGAAGAACTGTTCTATCATCATCAGCATGTATCCATTGGAAAAAGAGAGAGAACATGAGACGAAAATGTGCCAATAGGAAGAGTCCCATAGAATCGAAAACCGGCCCAATAAGGGTAAGCCATGTAACACGACGTTCTTTGTTTAGTGGTTGCCGTTCCAGGTGGCCCAGCATCTCAGAAAGCACACGGTCGCACCTGGAGCCAATGGAAAACTGAAGTTAAAGGGAAAAAAAAAAGACAAGACCTGCAGTTGAGGTTTATAGTAGATATGAACCAGACTGATGGTACCTATAAAACTCATATTAGCATGCAAACATTTCCAGTAGACAGCTGAGTAACTTAACTCAGTGTCTTTTTGCTAGCTTTGCATTCTTCAGACACTGACTACAACCATTATCTCAGATTCCCAATGATGACGATGCACTTCAATCCAAGTAGAACAAATTATATCTAAGTTGCTTTTGAGTGACTATTGACGAACAAAAAGAGAAGATGGTGTATAACTGTCTTTATCTCACTTATTAAAAGCAGCTTTTCAGTTATAAACCATTCCATTTGTAAATGTGGATTTCCCAAGCCATCATTAAAATATCAGGACCACATTTTCATCACTCTCCTTACTAGCCTTTTGGTGCAAAAGGAAAAGGCTATATCACTGTTCTCAAAATGTTACCTGAGTAGTACATTTGTATCATACTCTTTCCGACCCATAATAAGTGTTGCAGTTTTGAACTAAGGTTAGTCCAACCTTAGTTCAAAATTACGACACTTATTTTGGATCGGAGGGAGTAATAATTATCTTATACATTTCCAAATACCCACACTCCAATGTAACTCAGAGAAGGATGAGGTTTGTTCCTCCAGAGATAGTAGATCTTGAAAGAATAGACATGATTACAACATGGAATAAAGCGGAAAAAATACAAGTAGGAAAAGATTGTACCAAGGGCTACGTGGATTGCTTCTCTGAGTGCAAGTCAACAGCAGCACCGATACCTCAACAACGCGATACCATAACTCATCATCTGCAGGAATGTTATGGCAACACGCATCAAGTATTGCATCTTCATACAAACTTAATTCTGTTACTTTCACATTCTTTGCTATGTGCATGAAGCTAATCATTCCCTGTTCCTGTCAATCATACAGATCATTCTCACTCAAAATGCCGACTAACAGAGATTTAGGGAAAACTGAAATCAGCAATACAGGGCGAGCTGAATGGCCCTAAAGAAGAAGTTAGCACTGCTATTCAGCACATGCTAATGTTATCCTCGATAGAGAAACAAACAAAAAAAAAAACATCATCATACCTTAACATCCGGTGACCAATGATCCAATGCCGTCAAAGCACATGGAATGACTAACCAGCACAAGTCCCCGAGCTTGGGGTAATTAACCTGAAACGCTCAAAGAAGCAACTACAGTAAACACCTCTAATACTGAAATACTTCAAAATTACTGATTAGAACTTCTGGTGCTGTCACAAGTACTTAATTACTGCAACATATTTTCTGTTTCTCGCAGTAATTTGAACATTTTGATTCAAGCAGGTGTCAAGTTTTCCTAAATAAACTACTCCTTACTGCAATCCAGCCATGGTCCTAGAATTTACTCTGCAAAGAGAATGATGCTTGTGTAACTATCATGGAGCACGAACCTGAGACAACAGCCACCGGAACTGGTGCGCGGCGACAAAGGCGTGCTCCTTGGGCGGCTTCATGGCGCCAATCATCATCATGTCATCATTGGCGTCCACGCCTGTATCCTTCAGCACGGCCTTCAGCGGCGGCACTGCCTCCGGCATCATGGCCACCAACATCTCCCCGATGCCGGCCCACCGGCCCATCGCCGCCATCTCCTCCATCGCGGCGGCGGACGCCTTGGAGAGCACCTCCGGGACCCAGTGCAGTGCGGGGGCCTCCGCGGAGGCCGCGCGGGCGGCGGCGCAGAAGAGGAGCAGGTCCACGGCCTCCTTGCCGGCCCCGCCCGTCTGGGGCTGAGATGTGGACGGGAGGAGAGAGGCGAGGAGGGATTTGATGGAGGTGTCGGAGCCTTCGGGGGGCGCGTAGGGCGCCGCCGCGAGCAGGGAGCGGAGCGGGGAGGCGACGCGGAGGAAGTCCTCGCGGCGGAGGGCCGCCGAAGCGGCGGCTGTGGAGGGCGGCGGCATGGCTACCCTACGGGCTACGGCCCTACCCGTTTGTTGAGTGGGTTGAAGGGGTTAGCCCTTTCTTTGCCCGCCGGCCGCCTAGCTTATTATTCTTTGAGAACTATACTAGATAGAGTGTCGTTTCGGGGGCGGGGGAAGCATGGATTCAATAGATCTATCAAATCCATGCTTCAAGCAGCAAACGTATGCTAAAAAAGCAATAGTCTAATGTTGGGGCAATCTGATCCGAGTTGACGTTGTTGTCGTCGGTTTCATCCGTCAGACCCATCCCTAACCTCCGGCTCCTCCGGACTGCTAAATGTGTTGAAGCGACGCTGCTATCGCCAGCACCACCACGCGACGAGAACCCATTCCCTCCTCCGCGTCGCGTGGACCGTCGCCATGCCGGAGGCTAGCTTGGATTTGGAATCGGGTCCCCGCCACGCCATCCTATCGCACACTGACGATTGCCCTCACCAGTGAGCCTTGTCAGATTTCATTCGCGTCACACTGCGCCATTCAGCTTTCTGCATCGGAGCTTGAGGTTGTCATCTCGGTCGAAATTGCGGCAGCCGCGTCGCGCGTGCTCCAGTGAGTTTGTTGAAACTTCCACATCAATGCATCGACTTCCTCTACCCTATGCTCACACACGATGCCACAGACCACATCAGAGCAAGCCTGCTGCCTATGCCGGTGAGTTTATGGGAAGCCATAGGCGAAGAGTATTGTTTCATAAGTAGTATTACCGGCACCGCTTAGCTTTCGTGATGGCTACCATTATGCCAGGCATTTTCACCGTCCTATAAGGATGTTGATTGCGCAACATCGTGCTACCTGTTGTAACTAAGATTCCAAGCTGGACCTTAAAAGCTAGAATCTCCATGCTAAGTAGAGGAAAAGAGAAATATATATGGCACATATTTAGACATGGCTTCCAATTATAATGATGCAATGAGAGTACATTTAGACCGTTACAAATTTATACGAAATACAAGTATATGACTTCACTCTTAAGTATAGGCATATATATTGCAAGTTTGCAACACCTAGACGCGCAATCTAGCTAGTTTCCTTGAAAATTAGGAGCACGTTGAATTAGAGCTGCCAACGATAGCTTGGAGCAGTCTTGGTATTGGGGGCATCCTGGTCTCAACTAGCCCTTCAAGAATCTGAACTACCTGTCCTATTGTTGGTCGATCAAGCTCATCATCCTGGATGCACCAACATGCAATCTCGCAAGCCAGTTCAACCTCATTCAGATTGACATCACCATGTAACATGTGATCTACCAAACTCTCCACGCTCCTTCAAGAAGCTTATGTGCAGCATGCACAGGGGGAAAAACATCAAGGTTTCCACCCCTAGAACATGGTGAGCATGAGTTCCTCTTTCTAGATATTATTTCCAGCAAAACCATCCTGTAGCTATAAACATCGACTTTGGGTGTAATAGCCACGCCAGTAATCCATGCAGGTGCAAGGTATCCAACATTTACTCTCATTGTAGTCAGTACTCGGCTAAAATCCCTCCCCAAAAGTTTTGCCATCCCAAGGTCTGCAACTTTCGGAATGAATGAAACGTCAAGAAGTATGTTTTCTGGTTTAATATCACAGTGTATAATGCAGTCTCGACAACTCTGATGCAAGTAGGCTAACCATCTGACAACACCCAAGGCTATATGGTACCTAGTAGTCCAATTCAACAGGGTAGAATTGCTTTGAAATAGATTTACATCAAGAGAGCGATTTTGACATGTGTTCATAAACAAGCAACCTCTTAAAACTCTCACAACAGAAGCCAACAAGCTTGACTGGATTGATGTGTTGGATGGCTCCAATCGAGCTTACTTCTGCTTTAAATTGCTTCTCTCCTTGATAAGTGTCGTCAAGCCTTTCATTGCTATGTCAATTGAGTTATCTATAAATCCCTTGAATACGGAACCAAAACTGCCTCCCCCCCCCAACTTTTCTGTGAATTTTTTTGTGGCACATTGTAAATTTGTGTATCTAAATGCAAGGATTCCGTTAGAACCTTGAGCACCATTCAGTATGCGACCAGACATCTTCCTTTTGTTTCTCCAAATCATTAGTATGAGGATGAGTCCAAATAAGCCTAGAGCAGAAACACATGTACCAGTGGAAACTCCAATAGCAACACCTCTTCTCTTGTTTTTCAAACTTTGAATATCTTTAGCAGAAAGGCGAAGGTAAAGAGTTTCTTCATTTGAATTGGCCGTGTCTCTACATTGTAGTTGTTTTAAGTTTAGCAATTCATTGTACCAAATAAAACATCCACTGTCGATGTAGGAATATGCAGTGCAAGAGCAGTTATTCAGACAAACTTTTACGCACGCAATCACACTTGTAGCAGATTCTAATTTTGGGGCATTTTGAGGCAACCTAACACATGACACAGAGTAGAACTTGTTTGTGGTCTGTGTTGTGCTTTTGTTGCTAATGCAGTCTAATGGAGTAGTCCTCGAGCACCCACCAGTTCGATCTTCTAGCTCCCAATGCTGGGGGGATGTTATGGCGAAGCCCTCCATGTAGTTGTGATGTGGAACGACGTTATCATTGCAATTTGCGAAAGGTCCACAAATTGCATAGACATCACACTGAGTTTTCGGTTGGGAGTAGAAAATTACCCAATCATGTGAGCCCTCAAACCAAATGAACATCCTTAATTGACATAAGACGTCAATGACAAATGGCTAACCATATTTTCATGCATTAAGCTATCTCTACTCTTAATGTTTGAGTTGGTTGAATAGTACGGTTTATTTTTGTCCCATCACTTTCAACCGTTTTATTTTGCTGGTTTTTTTCATCCCCTCCCCCACCCCACCGGTTTATTTTCGCATCACTCTCTCACACAATGAAAAAAATCTGAACAGATCAGAACTTTCCATACTGACGCAAGTTATTTAGTAATATCTTTATGTGAAAGAATCAATCACGATCAATTTCTAAAGTTCAAATCTAAATTAATTACCTCAAATCGCTCAATCACATTAATTAGGAAACAAATAACCAATTTTAAGAAATCTCATTATTAAAGCATTTATGTACCTACTTAATTTGTAATGGAATATTATCTCATTATTCTCTACTCCTAATGTCTCAGTACGTACGTCGCTTCGTTCGCTCGTTCCCTCCCCTCTACATCGATCGAAAGAAGTCGCCAGCCCTACCCCTCGCACGATCTCCTCCACGTTTCTAGTTTTCTTTTTTTATATCCAAAAATATCAGATCGCAATCCATCTTTCCTTTAATGCACATCTCTCCTGTAAAAAATCGGGACACATGCCCTTCCTTCTCATTAACATGCGTTTCTCCTGGATATCTGGGGTGCAATCCTCTCGTTCCCACTAATCTCTTATATATATGCCTTTCCTAAAGATATCTCGGTCCTGCCCGGCTTGATCTAATTCAATTTAGACGAAGGACACCTTCAGAAACAAGACGATCTACTCAAAGGCTGGCTTGCTCCACGGCCTCCACCTGCTTTTTCAACTCACGATGATTACAACGTGAGCTACATGCATTTATACTACTCCCTACATTCCCTTATATAAGGCCACTATCAAAAATACATTTTGCATCAATATAAGGCCACCAACAGTAATTGAGGCAAAATTTAATGATGTTTTCTCGTACTAGCAACTTTTTAATACTTACATGCATGTAGTCATAATGACACTCAGTCACTTTCTTCCCATTCATTCGTTGCATGCTTGTGGTGTATTAATGAACCCGGTTAACAAAAAGAAAAGTTGACTTGCGAAGGAGTCATTAAATTTTATCTTGGTACCTGTAATATGAGTTTGTGGCCTTGTATAAATAGAGTTAGGATTTCTATACTACTCCCAAAAATAGATTGGCGTTGACTGAGGACACATGCAAGCGTTTGGATGGCTGCCCAAAATTCTGATGTAGTGACAATCAATGAGATCTATACTACTCCCTAAGTAGAGTTAGGATTTCTATACTACTTGGACAATCAATGAGATCTATAGGAAAGCGGAAGAGAGAACTAGCAAGCCGGTGATTTTACTGCTTTATCTAGATTCATTGTGCTAAATCAAGTAGTTCTAACCTAGCTGTTACAGGATTCACCGATTTAGTCCATGTTTTGCTTTTCCATTTTTTTGTTAATGGAGTGAATTTTGAAATCTCATATTTCGGTTAGTTTTTGGTCGGTCAGCTTGAGTAGTAGGGTCCGTTTGGATGGAAGCCAATGACAACCCTGCCAAAAAAATGGCGTTGACTGAGGACACATGCAAGCGTTTGGATGGCTGCCCAAAATTCTGATGTAGCCAATTTTTTGGTTAACACATTCAGTTTTTCACAAACCGCGGGGTGATTCGGCGGTGGAGAAACCTTCCGCTAAAAAGTTGGCACGCCTAGCATTGGCAGGGCGGCTGCAGGCGCTATCCAAACAAGCCCGTATTCTCTCTTTTTTGTCCCAGTTGGTATTTCATATAGGCTACCTTGCTATGTTATATATGTTATATAAGATACTTCATATAGGAGGTCAAGCTTGAAAAAGGTAGAATTTTCAACAAGTCAAGAATCATGTTAACCAGGCTGTCATGATATTTCCCCTGCTTCAAAATGCTCCATGAGATGTTAGTTAACATGCCTCTGAATGTTGATTGCTTTTTACAGAATTTTGACTGTTTATGTAGACTTTGGTTCATTATGACAACGACAAATATCACTTTGAGGCGCTCGCCGTGGCAGACGGGGATGGGATGGCGCTGGGTACACTGCTGATAACAAAATGTTGTGACGGTTCCAAATGAGAACTGAACTTACTGCATAAATATTCAGTTATATATCAATGCGGCAAATGTTTGCGTGTTCTGTAAAATAGCATGGCAAATTTTAATCCAAATGTTGTCTGTCTTCAGTCATCTAAAAACTAGCATGGCAACTTTGTACATGATACAATCTTTCAGCGTGGCAAACTAGTTAATAAATTGTAAAAAAGATGGTACCAAATAAACTTATATACGGTCATGTAGCATCCTAATTTTTCGTATGGCAACTAAGCCATCAGTATCCTTCCAATGGTTTACTAAATCGACATCTGTTACTGAATTTAGAGATCAAGAAAGCATCAGGTTACCTGTGAAAACTCATGCAGGGAAGAGGTGTTACTGCTGCTCATTCCACACATCGTCTGCCGATGCACCTCCTTCCAGTGCGTTGTTCACTGCTGCCTCTCCCGACGCATTGTCCGCTCCCTACTCCTCCCTCCAACAGGTCACCCAGAACCTCCTGCATGGCGTGCTGGTGCAGAACCTCTGCTGCACTCCTCATTCCCTCACGATTGTTGTTTGGATAGCAACAGTGGGTAAAGAGGGCTGACGTGAGCAAATGAAGCAGCAGGTGAACCGCAGCCTGCTCCACCTGTCCGATAGGGACCCGAGGTCATGGCCACCAGCGAGATGGACGCTATTGTGCACTGACGGGCTCCTGGTCTTCCTCGCCGCCGTCTTCGGCACGCCCCATCCCCCGTCCACCAGCCTGTCCCCCCCGCATTCCCCCGCTCGCGTGATGCGCCCGGCAGCTCTACCTTGCGCTCCCACCCTTGCTTCTCCCCTCACGACGCATCTTGGTGAGGGGTCCGACTGAATCACCGAGAGAGGGGAGAGGTTCCGCCGGAAGACCGGGAGCTCATCAGCATTTAGCGCCATGGTCCTTCTGCATTCTTCAACACCCGCCCTCTGCACAGCGTCGCCACCGGGTCCCCCACCCATCGCTCCCCGGATCTGGTCGCGATCCATTATCTGGCCGCTGCAGCTCGCCGTAGTATTAGTCGGAATCGAGCTAAATTGAGGATCGCCGGGAGAGAGAAAGTGAGGGAGAGTGGGAAATGTGTGACCACTTCGCTGGGTGAGGGATAGAGGAAGTGATGGGTCGTGTTGTTGGATTCGGTCGGTCTCTGGAACGAATGACCCCTGCCGATGACGTGGCAATACTTGTGCGTTAGGATTGGTGCTTAGAGTCCAACGGTAACAGATGCCTTGAGGACGAGATCGTTAAAACCTGAAATTCAGTTGTTATCTTTTTCGGAAAATAGTTCAAAAAATTGTGTGGGTGAAAATGGATCGTTCCTAAAAAACTGGATCCGGCTGCGGAGCAATACAAACCGACCTCCTGCCCCACTCCATAGAGCATCTCTAGCAGATTCGGTATACCGCGTCCCGCAAAAATAGATTTACAAAACATTGCAAAATGCTTTCTTGCGCATTTTTACGGTAGTTTTGTTCCGACAGAACAGATCTCGTAAAAATATTTCATGGTCCCGGCAAAATTACACAACCGCCCTTAAAACGCCCGCTAAATTAAAATTGGGTACGCCTTGGCCGCTTCCACCACGAGGATCTCGTCAGGATGGACAGAGGGCCATTGCTGGAGCTCACAACAAGAAGAAACCATCTGCATCGATCTTGTGGCGGCGGCAGCAATAGCTAGCTAGCACAGGCCGCCGCAGCAGCACCTAGCTAGCTAGCGGCGGCAGTAGCTAGCTCGCAGAGCTGCAACTAGGGTGCGGTGGTCGCTGACATTGAGGCTTTGAGGCGAGGTCGCGCTCGGGGAAGACCATGGCGCGAGCTGAAAGTTCCCTCCTGCCAACTGTTTTTTATTTTTCAGGTCCAGTAAAAATTGCCCCCATTCCCATAGATATAGCGGAGACGGCCGCAAAATATGCAGGATCCCGCAAAAAAATCCAGGATGGTTGAATATACATGATCTCTCCGGGGAAAAAAACATGCCTCCATCCCATTAACCGGCAGTTATTTTGTGGATGGCCCAGTTTACACTAGAGATGCTCTTAGCCCGAAAAGAAAAACAATCGAGACCTGACACACGCCACACAGGGGGATAGATGGAGCGAGCGAATAAACCAAAGAGAAAAGTCTGGAAAAAAATCCTGGACTTCATAGAGCCGATCTGAATCTAACCCTGAATTCTCAGTCCTTGAAATTAGCACCCTGTACTTGTCAATCCTGGCCAATCTGTCTTTAGACTTGTTTGTCACGCCGGGAAAAAGGTCAACCCCGAACGAGATGCTCACGTGTCATCTACATGTTCTTCCTCACTCTCTAGCGCATGACCATGCAAACCCAAGAATACATGGGCAACACTGCTAACTTGTCGCAAATAATAACTGTGTTACTTAGCAGTGGTTGTCTCTCCATTTGCATGGTGGAGGAAGAGATTAGCATGATTGACATTGTGGATATGCATGCCATACATGTTTGTGCTCTTCAAGTGGGGAGAAGAAGTGTGTAACAGGTGGACTAGCTTAGTCACTGAGAGAAGTTATGATCTCACTAGGGATTGTCTGTTTCTCAGCACCCCAAAATTGGTCTAGATTGGGAGAAGGTCAGGATTGACCGGGATCGATAAGTACGGAGTGCTAATTTTAGGGATTGAAAGTTTAGGTTTAATTCAAACCGGCTCTACGAGTTAAAGGTTTTGCTTTAGATTTTTCTCTAAACCAAATAGCGCTACGATTTGTGCAGATCCGACGGTCACAAAAAATAGCCTGAAGCAAATTTAAAAATAGACGACTCAAAATTAGAAAATTTGTTATTTTATACATGCAAAATTTGACATGAATTATCTTTATAAATGTCACCACACAAAATTCAAAAGGCCCGTGACAACGCACGGGCATTGTACTAGTAGGTGTAGTACTTCTCTTGGTCATTTTTGGCGAATTTAGAACGGAAAAGGATAACATGTCCTGCACTCTCTGGAATTGCGGAAAAGTATTTGCCGTTCCATGCACCCATGGACCAATATGGCGTTGATGAGTTAAATGGTGCAAGTAATAACTGGTCGGCGCCACTAGGATCTAATTCATACCAATATGCACCGGTAGCTGGGTTGATCAAGTCTTTCCAAGAAACTGTACGACGTTTCAAACCGGTGATCCTGTCCCATCCAATTTTTGCCTCAGGGAAAAATGTATCTGTGAGAGCATAGCAGTGGTGCCATGTTTTGTCATTTTTGCTTGTGTGGACCAAATTATTGACTTGGTAGACGGGTTTTGGATGACAAGGTTGCCATCGTGGGAGATTGTGAGCTCTAACAAGGTGGTGTTCTTGATTGGCTTATCCCTGTTTGCAACCAGGCTGAAGTAAATTTGGGGAATGTACTGAACCATATGCCAAGGTACCAGTTGGCAGTGCTTCCGTAGGATTTGTTGCTTGTTTCGAAGAAACCAAGCACGTCCCTCTGTTCCAAATAAATTACTCAACTTTGTATTAACTTTAGTACAAAGTTAGTATGAAGTTGAGTCATCTATTTTGGAACGGAGGGAGTACCTGCCATTTTTGGAGACGAGCTTGTCGTTGACGGTAAGCACTTGGCCTGACAAGATGGTGTCCGTCACACCAGCTGGGGTGCATAGGTACAAGAGTATGGTGAAAACAATGAGGAGAGGCATGGCGAATTGAAGGTGAGGGCATGCAGAAAGTTGTGGTGCAGAGGATGGAAATGTAGACCGGGTACTTAGGGCGTGTTTGGTTTAAGTTTTGAACAGTAGTTGCATTGCATACACTTCTTAACCCAACCTGGTTGAGAAAAAACAGGTCCTAATACGCCATATGCAACTTGTTTGGTTGCCTGCATCTAGTGTCCCTGCATTAGGTAATACGAAAGTGCACTTTGTTTGGTTGGCTGCATTGGCCCTAGCGGCACATGAACACGGCGTTTGGTTGCATACGGCGTACATTGTTGTGCTTATCTTGTACCCTAGTTGGTGAGCTTACCCACAATGATCACACCTAGCACACCAATGCCACAACACAGCAATGGTGACGAACTGGGCGAAGATGATGAAGTTCTTCAGCTTCAAGCCGAACTGACGATCCACCTTAGCAGCTTCCACTTTGACAGCTCTAACCTTGGCACTATCGACACTGCTGCCTCCGTGCTTTCGCGCCCAGGCGGAGTAAGCTTGTTCTGCTGCCTACCTAGTCTTGAACCCTCTATAGTTGCTGTTACTATACGATGCCACTTGTGCATTGGCTTCTTCCCATGAACTATAAACCCCTGGAACCTCACCGATGAACACGGCATACCACTTGCCCTAGCAATGCACAAGAGCAACAGTTGAAGCAGCAAATCAATGGAGCACAAGTAGGAAGCAAAGTAGCACACAAACAACAATGGAGCAGAAGAGAAGTAAAGCATGCATGATCATACGGCATAGCAAGTTAAACCTAGCACTACCTTGGTGTTAACCTACCACCACATCCAAAAGAGGGTGTCGTCCTACCACCGCAAGTTGACCATCAACGTGAGGGGTTAGTATATACCACCTCACCAAAATATACAGACCATCAAATAGTTTTTGAGCCCTAGCTACACAAAATGTACGTCCTCATCGTCATCGTCGTCGTCGTCGCCACCGACATCGCTGTCGGGGATCATGCACGCTCACAGGCAGCACTACTCTAGTAGTAGTGCTTGCCCAGCCAGCTCCTGAGCCACAACACCCTATGAGCGTTGGCCATGGCAACGAACCCAACACCCTGGGCCTTGTTGTCAAGCAGGTGGCTGAGAGCTGCCATGAGAGCCTCGTCGTTGAATCCACCCTGGGTCATGACAGCGCCATACAGGTCAGGGTGGACGTCGAGGGGCTTGCACTCCCTGATGGCTATTGCCACCTCCTTCACCGCCTCAGTCATGCTGCAAAAGACATTGATCTCCTCCTCCATCAGGCCTCCTCTCTTCCTCTTCCTATCATGAACGGGGTCAAATGGCTTGTCGAAGGGCTTCACAGCGGGCTTATCAGGGCCATCAAGGACCTCGACGTCCGGTGTCCCAGGGAAGTCTGGCATGGGAGAACCAAGAGGCTCACCCGAGCCCATGGCATGCTTCCAAGTTGCCAGCCCGAAGGAGAAGATGTGCTGCATCTGGTTGTAGTTCTGGATGGGTGTGTTGAGGAACTCAACGTCCCTTGGATGGTCCTAAGAATGAAACACAAGTGTTGTTAGTTGCAATTAGGAGTAGGCAACGGTGGACAGTATGAAAAGGAAGAGGGATGTGAGCTAACCGCGACATGGCCGTCGTAGTGCTCTGCCTCCAGAACTATGGAGCAAGTGTTCTCATCCCATGAGGCGCCGCTAAGGTCTCTCAGCTTGGACACTTGGATCCATCGACTTCTCCACTTCCTCAGGTGGTTGTACACCTGGGTGGCAGACACCTCTCGTCCACAGAACTTGAACACCTGCTTCGCAATGATGTTTAAGTGCACCTCCTTGAAGTCTTTGTCAGTCATAATTCCACTAGAGATGAGCTCACACATCTTGTTTAACACGAACGTGGACATGAATGGCTGCCACTTCATGTTGTTGGACCTATCATCCTTCTTTGCCTTTGCTGCTGCTAGCTTGATTGCAGCGGCAACAACAGCAGCAGCAGCAGGAGTTGGCTCAACGAGCACTACTGGCACATAGAGGGAATCAGACTCGAACACCTCTGAATTAGGTGCCATCTCGGACATAGGCTGCGAGTCCTCGACAAATGATGGAGCAAACTGGCTGTCAGACACGACAAGGGCCTGACTAAGATCTTGCGTCTGCGTGGTCATGTCCTACAATCGTAGCACGCATTGACAGTGAGTATAGCACACAACATACCGGACATTTCATGAAAGCAGGAGCATACATGTACATGGTTCATCACTATCATAGCAAGCACATGCTTCATCACTATCATACTAAGCATACCAGACAATCTATGAGCAGGAACATACATCTACAACAAACAACATGCTACAAATGGACCACCAATAGCTACAAATCACAGATCTAAGCATGATTCAACACAAGCACAAGGTTCAACTTCAAACTCTACTACTAATCTAGCCTACCACATGCTTAAACATCTAGCCCTATCACAAATTGCAACCGCAGCATAGCAACCAACCATATCAGCTCACAGATCATACCACTAATCAACCATGCATCTAGATCAAATCCTAGCTGCAGCTCAGATCTAGCTAGAAGGAACAGGGAGAAAGGGGGATTGAACTCATAGAGGCCATGGCTGCAGCTTGAGGACGAGGGGGGATGGTCGTGGAAGATGAACGCCGGCCGGTGAAGAAGCTCTGACGCCGTGGACTGCCGACCGATGAAGATGCGCCGCTTACCTGCTCGTCGGTGTGGATGTGCGTCGGTGGAAAAGCTCAAACAGAGGAAGAATGGTGGCGGGAGTTGGGGCGGTGAGGGAGGGGCTAAATAGGGGTGGAGCGGCGGGAGGTGAGCCGAAATCCTCCCACCAATTTTTTGGTGACGCGGGCGAGCTCGCGCCATCTCCCCTGCTCGCACGAGGGGAGAAGCACGTCGCCCTCCCTGCCTCGCGCGAGCCAAGCTCGCGAGTTACTGCCGACTCGTGCGTTTCCCCTGGGCCTGGCCTAGACGTGCTTTAAGTTTCGGATGACGCGGGCCACACAGTGAATGCAGGAAACCAAACGGGCCAAATTCTTCCCGCCCGGGCCAGGCTGGGCCTAATGCGGGCAACCAAACACACCCTCAGTGGTTATGGTAATAAATAAGCACGGTGGAGTCGAGCACAACCGTGATACTAGCGGAGTGGATTTTTTTATTCCAGTGGTCAACTGCATCTTGCATAGCATGCACGGCAGGCCAACGATGTAGCCTAGTCTTCTGGACTGAATTTGACTGGTGGAAAGGAAAGGGTGAGAGCATCTCTAACACACGCGCTATATAAGCGCCGCGTAGAAAAATTAGTGTTTTTTTGCGCGTAGCGCTCCGGCGCTCCAGCGGAGGCGCAAAAGTATCACGTGCGCGACATAACTAGTTCAGCGCGCGGGTCGAAACGCCATCACGCACCATTTATTTGCTGCGCCCGCTCCCGCGCGCTGGACACTCGAGCGCCCGCTCGCAACTCCACCTACCCCATCCAGCCGCTGGCGCTGCCGCCGCCCGCGCCACCCCATTTCTTCCGGCGACCGTTCCGGTGCTTCCCCGACCTATTCCCGCACCGCCGCTGCTTCCTTCATCTCCCTCTAGTCACCGCCGCCCCTCGCGCGCGGCAGTCCTCCGACGAACAGCGCTCGGCTGCCCACTACCGCTCGGCGCCCGCAAGGTGTTCGACAAAACAACTGCAAGGTATGTATTGCTTCAACTTCACATTTTTTACATGAATTTGGTGCATGTTGTTTGTAGTTTTTATAGCGTAGTTTAAATTGAACAATGTAGATGAGTTCGTCATATGATTCTTTCAAAGAAGAATTTGATATGAAAGAGGAGTAGGATCTTGCAATGATCCTAACTATGCACATCAATAAAAAATCAAAGCACGGTGGTTCGGTTATGGGTCGGCAGAAAATTTGGAGGGATAGGATCGATGCCCACAACAGATTGATGAGGTACTATTTTATGGAGAATCCCACATATCCCCGAGTCATACTTTCGTCGCCGGTTTAGGATGAGCACCGAGTTGTTCAGGCGCATTGCAGAGAAACTAGCGAGCCATGACCGGTTTTTCAGCAAAGGAGGAATGCCGCCGGAGAGCTCGGGCATAACACCTTTCAGAAGGTGACAGCCGCTTTGCGTATGTTGGCACGGTATACCGTTGATCTAGTTGATGATCACTTGGCCATGGGTGAGAGTCAAGCCATCATGTGTGTCAAGCGCTTCGTGGTCGGAATTATGCAAGTGTTTGACCAGGAGTATTTGAGATCTCCCAATGCTGAAGATGCCGCAAGGCTATTGAAGATGAACAAAGCTCGCGGCTTCTCAGGTATGCTTGGCTCAATAGATTGCATGCATTGGAGTTGGAAGAATTGTCCTAAGGCATGGCATGGGCAATTCCACGGCCAAAAAAGGGTTCCACTATAATCCTTGAAGCGGTGGCCGATCAAGAGACTTGGGTTTGGCATGTTTTTTTGGAATGCCTACATCTTTGAATGGCATCAACCTTGTCGACAGGTCACCACTGATGAATAAGATTGCAAATGGTGAACTGCCACCGGTGCAATTTGTAGCAAATGCCCGTACATACAACTATGGCTACTATCTTGCGGATGACATCTACCCAAAGCGGCAAACATTTGTGAAGCCGTTAAAAAAACCGGAAGGTAAGAAAAATCTTGCTTTCCACAACGCTCAGGCGGCGACTAGAAAAGATGTGGAAAGGGCTTTTAGAATTTTGCAAGCCTAATTTGCTATTGTGAGAGGACCGGCTAGATTTTGGAATCAAAAGATGCTTTGGTACATCATACACGCTTGTGTGATCATGCAAAAACATGATCATCGAGAATGAGCGTGGCCAAGATGTAGACTACTCTCACTATGAGCTCTTGGGACATCCCATGCGAGTGCGACAGAGGGCTGAAAGGGTGGCCCATTTTGTTGCCTCCTATCATGTCATTCAACGTGCCGAAACATATGATGATCTTCGGAAGGATCTCATTGAGGAGTGGTGGGCATGGAATGGCCGGCAAAGAGCATCATGATTTGTGTGTTTGATGTTGTATTGTTGAACTATTTGTTGTATTGAAAGATAAACTATTTGTTTGAGTTGTAATAACAAAATTGAACTATTTATTGTTGATTTATTTTATTTGTGTTTGATTTTCCTTGTTTGTGTTTGGAGCGCATATATTGTTTGTGTGAGAGTGCGCGCTGCACATGGTGAAGCTACGCACGTGCCAAAGTTTACAGCGATCGCTGGAGCCAGCGCTCCCCGCCGCGCCAAAACAGTTGATCGGCGCGCTATAAACGTATTTTTAACGCGCTGCGCGTTGAGCGGGTGTTGGAAATGCTATGAAGGAAGAGGAAAAAGAAAGAAGGAGCCAGGAGATGTGGACGCCAGGCATTTGGGTACAAGTCAAAATCTGGACGCTGTCCTCGGTTCGGTTACCTGGCGAACGGGCCAAAAAAAGGTCTTTGGACTTAAATAGCTACTCTAGACACTTCTGACACTCAGTTTTTATAATTTAGTACATATTTATTGCAGTTGTAGTGCATATGCACAGATCAATTTGCATAGTTTAGTGCCACTTGCTTATATCAATGTCATCTTACGTACTTCTGATCATGAGTTCAGCGTTCAGATCCACCATGGGGAACTTTCTTTTTGTGATCTTGGACAGGACAGGGTATTAATCGACGCAGAACTAGATTTATATTTCTTTTTCACCATACAGTGAGATTGAAAACCTGGTCTTTGGTTCTAGTTATGGTTTTCTTAGAGCAACTGGGCTATGCTGAGGCTGCAAAATGTGGAATTGGCGCGCAGCGCTCTGCTCACTATGACAAAATTAGCACGGTGGAGTCAAGCACAACATCCAAACAGGTGGAATGAAAACTGTTGTGTCAGAGGCGGTGATCAGCTCTATAGCCTCCACGGCAGGGCAACTATCTCCTCCGGTCTAGTCTTGCTCTCGACTGGATTTGCGTGGTGATCGACGAGGGGACGATGAACGACAAAGAACTGGTCAGAGATCGGTCTAGTCCTGCTGGCCTGGGCACCAGGTATTCTCTGGCTGCCGTCCAAGATCTAACACGCAGTATTATTACATTGGTTATCCTGCAGTGTTCGAGTCGAAATGTGGCTTCTTCATTGACTCACAACACCCTCCTTCACCTTCTGGTCTGTCTGCCAATACTTAAATACTACAGTATTTACCTATAATTACAAGGCTAAAGTTTAAGTGCCCTCAGTACTGTGGGTGAATCATGGGCCTATCTACTAATACATACTCACTCAGCTTCAAAATAAATGTCTTAAACTTTAATACAACTATAAAGTTGAGACACTTATTTTGAAATGGAGGAAGTGTATTATTACATTGTCCATATTCGGGGCAATTTCCTTATTGGAAGAACTGTTCTATCATCATCAACATGTCTTCATTGGAAAAAGAGAGACTAGGAGATGAAAATGTGCCAATAGGAAAAGACCCATATCATCAAAAACTGGCCCTGAAGGGGCATCGCAGCACCAATGCGAGGGTTGATGCAGTCGCAGGGACGGCCTGTAACGGCAGCGTGGACCGCGTGTCGTGACGCTACGACCCGAAGGGGTTACGCAGTGCGCGGGTTGATGCAACTGCGGTGACAGCCTCTGGACGACGGTGGACCGCAGGCAGCGGCACTACGACTCGAAGGGGGAGGATGCAGGCGCGCGTCGGTGGAGCCGTGGGAAGAACCGCAGGGCGGCGACGCTACGGCCTGACGGGGGACACAACAACCCATTGCTCAATCGGTGGACGAATGCATGTGCTCCACGATGATCTTCACTAGATCCTTGCAGTTGATCCGACGAGAAGGCACAACGTGATGTAGATCGGTGCTGCGTGCGGCGTCCAAACATCTGTGTCCAGCGTCAAGAAGGATGCGTCGCTGCTGCACATGTGTATGTGCACGTAAGCTAGCTAGCGTGGATGGGAACCGCGCACGCGTAAGGCCACGAAGCATCGGGGGCACGCATTGCGGCAGTACGCACCCGGCCGCCACACTGTTGCGCGCCTGTGTGATATCTAGAGATGACGAAGCTGCCGATGGTAGTCAACTCAGATGGTGGGAATTTTCGTTAAAAAGGACCACCTACCCAGTAAAATTGTCAAAAAAGACTACATGTGAACGAAAATGTTAAAAAGGATCACCTGTACCATGCTGGCAGGTGTGCCAGTTGACACGTGGCACATGCCGCCATGGTGTCTGGCGGCGGCACCTGCCGCCACCGACTCAAGCAGCAGCCTCAGTTGCACAGAATTTTGTCCCATAGCACACGCGAAAACGGAATGGATTAGGGACGTGGCACCTGCAACCACGCTCCTTGGCGGCAGCCTGTGCTGCTTTTCTGCCTTGCGCTGTGTCAGAAGCCGCTACTCCATCACTAAGACTACCCACAGTGGGAGTAACATAAATAGTAACATCACACATATCTAGATAAAATAGATGATGTGGTAAGCAATAAATGAAGAAAGAGAGGCATGTGGTAATATAACTAGTTATTAGTAGTATGAGTAACATCACACATATCAAGACAAGATGAGTCTATAGCCTAATAAATAAAGTGTTGCATGTTATCACAAATATGTTACTTCCCACTATAGAGGTAGTAACATAGCCGCACTCTAGTAACATAGACAAGTAACATAGGGGGTGTTTGGTTCAGAAGTCCTAGGACTTTTTTTAGTCCCAGGGACTAATCAAAAAAGACTCTCTAGTAGAGTCTTTTTCTAGTCCCTGTAGAAAAAGTCCCTCCCGTTTGGTTTCTAGGGACTTTTTAGGGACTTTTTTTAGTCTCTGGGACTAAAATGTCCCTGAACCAAACATCCCCATAGGCATGTTACTAGTCTAAGTTACTGTTGAATCATGGATGGGCTTTAGGCCCATATGAACAATGATTCCTAGTTAATCTTGAGGCTCATGTATGGTATGGCAGGTGGTGGGAAGTTTAGTCCCACCTTGCTAGTTGAGGAGAGTTGAGACCTCTTTATAAGGGCTGCTCTACCACTTGCCATTGGGAGTTTGGGAAGAGGAGTGGTACACGCGCGCTCCTCCTCCACCGCCTGCCTCTCCTCGCCACGCCACGCCATGCCACGCCATGCCACGGGTTGCGGCAATGAGCCGAGCCGGAGCTTATTTTTGCCACTTAGGAACGAATTAATTAATGAGGGATTAATTAACAAATCTTTAACAGGTGGGCCACAGTCTGAGACGTTGGACTGTTTCGACGCTTGCGTCGACTCGGCCGTGGGCCTTCGATGGCCTATATAAGAAGGCTCTGCCCAGTGGAGTGACCTAGTTCAATTCACTCACTCCCTCTCGCATAACCTAGCCGTTATCTACTGTTCCTTGCTTTGTGCTGCCTCCGACGACCCCATCCCGACGACCGCGCGCACGGTTGGTCGGGAGAGCAGGTGCCTTTGGAACCCTGCCGTCCGAGATCCTGCCCGGGAGAACGACAATAAGGTTTTTGGGAAGCGTCTTGGTGCGACTGATCCCGATCCGTCCCTAGCTCCGTCAACCTCTGCTTCCACTACTTCCCCTGCATGAACACCATGGCCGACGCCGTCGCCGCCAAGAAGAAGGCCACCGACGAAGCCGAGGTTGCCGCTGCATTGGCCTGGCCAACCGAAGGGTATGATCTGTTCATCCCTCACTTACTCGTGCCTGGCCGTATATGTGCTGATCATAGATGGTTTGCTTCTATGTTCTGTATGAAGGAAATATGCCCTAGAGGCAATAATAAAGTTATTATTTATTTCCTTATATCATGATAAATGTTTATTATTCATGCTAGAATTGTATTAACCGGAAACATAATACATGTGTGAATACATAGACAAACATAGTGTCACTAGTATGCCTCTACTTGACTAGCTCGTTTATCAAAGATGGTTATGTTTCCTAGCCATGGACAAAAGAGTTGTCATTTGATTAACGGGATCACATCATTGGGAGAATGATGTGATTGACTTGACCCATTCCGTTAGCTTAGCACTTGATCGTTTAGTATGTTGCTATTGCTTTCTTCATGATTTATACATGTTCCTATGACTATGAGATTATGCAACTCCCGTTTACCGGAGGAACACTTTGTGTGCTACCAAACATCACAACATAACTGGGTGATTATAAAGGAGCTCTACAGGTGTCTCCAAAGGTACATGTTGGGTTGGCGTATTTCGAGATTAGGATTTGTCACTTCGATTGTCGGAGAGGTATCTCTGGGCCCTCTCGGTAATGCACATCACTATAAGCCTTGCAAGCAATATGACTAATGAGTTGGTTGCGAGATGATGTATTACGTAACGAGTAAAGAGACTTGCCGGTAACGAGATTGAACTAGGTATTGGATACCGACGATCGAATCTCGGGCAAGTAACATGCCGATGACAAAGGGAACAACATATGTTGTTATGCGGTTTGACCGATAAAGATCTTCGTAGAATATGTGGGAGCCAATATGAGCATCCAGGTTCCGCTATTGGTTATTGACCGAGAATAGTTCCAGGTCATGTCTACATAGTTCTCGAACCCGCAGGGTCCGCACGCTTAAGGTTTCGATGACAGTTTTATTATGAGTTTATGAGTTTTGATGTACTGAAGGAGTTCAGAGTCCTGGATGAGATCGGATACATGACGAGGAGTCTCGAAATGGTCGAGATGTAAAGATCGATATATTGGACGACTATATTCGGACATCGGAAAGGTTCCGAGTGATTTGGGTATTTTTCGGAGTACCAGAGAGTTACGGGAATTCGCCGGGGAGTATATGGGCCTTATTGGGCCATACGGGAATAGAGGAGAGATGCCAAAAGGAAGTAGGTGCGCAGCCCCTCTCTGGTCGGAATTGGACAAGGGGTGCAGCCCCCTTTTCCTTCCTCCTCTCCCCCTCTTTCCTTCTCTCCTACTCCAACAAGAAGGGGGGGGGGGAGTCCTACTCCCGGTGGGAGGAGGACTCCTCCTAGCGCGCCCCTCCTGGCCGGCCGACCCCCTCCCCCTTACTCCTTTATATACGGGGGCAGGGGGGCACCTCTAGGGACAACAACAATTGATCCTTGAGATCTCTTAGCCGTGTGCGGTGCCCCCCTCCACCATAATCCACCTCAATAATATCATAGCGGTGCTTAGGCGAAGCCCTGCGTCGGTAGAACATCAAGATTGTCACCACGCCGTCGTGCTGACGGAACTCTCCTTCGACACTCGGCTGGATCGGAGTTCAAGGGACGTCATCGAGCTGAACGTGTGCTAGAACTTGGAGGTGCCGTAGTTTTGGTGCTTGATCGGTCGGGCCGTGAAGACGTACGACTACATCAACCGCGTTGTCATAACGCTTCCGCTTTCGGTCTACGAGGGTACGTGGACACTCTCCCCTCTCGTTGCTATGCATCACCATGATCTTGCGTGTGCGTAGGAATTTTTCTGAAATTACTACGTTCCCCAATAGTGGCATCCGAGCCAGGTTTTATGCGTTGATGTTATATGCATGAGTAGAACACAAGTGAGTTGTGGGCGATACAAGTCATATTGCTTACCAACATGTCATACTTTGGTTCAGCGGTATTGTTGGATGAAGCGGCTCGGACCGACATTACGCGTACGCTTACGCGAGACTGGTTCTACCGACGTGCTTTGCACACATGTGGCTGGCGGGTGTCTGTTTCTCCAACTTTAGTTGAACCGAGTGTGGCTACGCCCGGTCCTTGCGAAGGTTAAAACAGCACTAACTTGACGAACTATCATTGTGGTTTTGATGCGTAGGTAAGAATGGTTCTTGCTCAGCCCGTAGCAGCCAGGTAAAACTTGCAACAACAAAGTAGAGGACGTCTAACTTGTTTTTGCAGGGCATGTTGTGATGTGATATGGTCAAGACGTGACGAGATATAAGTTGTTGTATGAGATGATCATGTTTTGTTGAAGTTATCGGCAACTGGCAGAAGCCCTACGGTTGTCTCTTTGTTGCATAAGATGCAAGTGCCAAATAATTGCTTTACTTTATCGCTATGCGATAGCAACAGTTACAAGAGCAATAGTTGGCGAGCCGACCATTATAGATCAAGATGATGGAGATCATGGTGTCATGTCGGTGACAATAGAGATCATGACAGTACTTTGGAGATGAAGATCAAAGGCGCAAGATGATCATGGCCATATCATGTCACATATTTTGATTGCATATGATGTTTATCTGTTATGCATCTTATCTTGCTTTGATTGACGGTAGCATTTTAAGATGATCTCTCACTAAAAATTATCAAGAAGTGTTCTCCCTGAGTATGCACCGTTGCGAAAGTTCTTCGTGCTGAGACACCACGTGATGATCGGGTGTGATAGGCTCTACGTTCAAATACAACGGGTACAAAACAGTTGCACACACGGAATACTCAGGTTAAACTTGACGAGCCTAGCATATAACAGATATGGCCTCGGAACACGGAGACCGAAAGGTCGAACGTGAATCATATAGTAGATATGATCAACATAGTGATGTTCACCATTGAAACTACTCCATCTCACATGATGATCAGACATGGTTTAGTTGATTTGGATCACGTGATCACTTAGATGACTAGAGAGATGTCTGTCTAAGTGGGAGTTCTTAAGTAATATGATTAATTGAACTTAAATTTATCATGAACTTAGTCCTGGTAGTATTTTGCAAATTATGTTGTAGATCAATAGCTCGCGTGGTTGCTTTCATATGTTTATTTTGATATGTTCCTAGAGAAAAATTATGTTGAAAAATGTTAGTAGCAATGATGCGGATTGGATCCGTGATCTGAGGTTTATCCTCATTGTTGCACAGAAGAATTATGTCCTTAATGCACCGCTAGGTGACAGACCTATTGCAGGAGCAGATGCAGACGTTATGAACGTTTGGCTAGCTCAATATGATGACTACTTGATAGTTTAGTGCACCATGCTTAACGGCTTAAAATCGGGACTTCAAAGACGTTTTGAACGTCATGGACCATATGAGATGTTCCAGGAATTGAAGTTAATATTTCAAGCAAATACCCGAGTTGAGAGATATGAAGTCTCCAACAAGTTCTATAGCTAAAAGATGGAGGAGAATCGCTCAACTAGTGAGCATGTGCTCAGATTGTCTGGGTACTACAATCGCTTGAATCAAGTGGGAGTTAATCTTCTAGATAAGATAGTGATTGACAGAGTTCTCTAGTCACCATCACCAAGTTAGTAGAACTTTGTGATGAACTATAGTATGCAAGGGATGACGAAAACGATTCACGAGCTCTTCATGATGTTGAAATCGACGAAGGTAGAAATCAAGAAAGAGCATCAAGTGTTGATGGTTGACAAGATCACTAGTTTCAAGTAAAGGGCAAAGGGAAAGAAAGGGAACTTCAACTAGAATGAAAAACAAGTTGTCACTCCCACGAAGAATCCCAAAGCTGAACAAAGCCTGAAACTGAGTGCTTACACTGCAAAGGAAATGGTCACTGGAAACGGAAATACCCTGAATATTTGGTGGATAAGAAGGATGGCAAACTGAACAAGGGTATATTTGATATACAAGTTATTAATGTGTACCTTACTAGTGTTTATAGTAACCCCTGAGTATTTGATACTTGTTCGGTTGCTAAAAATTAGTGACTCGAAACAGGAGTTATAGAATAAACAGAAACTAGTTGAGGGTGAAGTGACAATGTGTGTTGGAAGTGATTCCAAGATTGATATGATCATCATCGCACACTCCCTATACTTTTAGGATTAGTGTTAAACCTAAATAAATGTTATTTGGCATTTGCGTTGAACATGAATATGATTTGATCATGTTTATTGCGATACGGTTATTCATTTGAAGTCAAAGAATAATTGTTGTTCTATTTACATGAATAAAACCTTCGATGGTCATACACCCAATGAAAATAGATTGTTGGATCTCGATCGTAGTGATACACATATTCATAATATTGATGCCAAAAGATGCAAAGTTAATAATGATAGTGCAACTTATTTGTAGCACTGCCGTTTAGGTCATATCGGTGTAAAGCGCATGAAGAAACTCCATAAAGATGGATTTTCGGAATCACTTGGTTATGAATCATTTGATGCTTGCGAACCGTGCCTTTTGGGCAAGATGACTAAAACTCCGTTCTCCGAAACAATGGAACGAGCTACTGACTTATTGGAAATAATACATACCGATGTATGCGATCCGATGAGTGTTAAGGCTCGTGGCAAGTATCGTTATTTTCTAACCTTCACAGATGATTTGAGCAGATATGGGTATATCTACTTAATGAAACATAAGTCTGAAATAGTTGAAAAGTTCAAAGAATTTCAGAGTGAAGTGGGAAAATCATCGTAACAAGAAAAATAAAGTTTCTACGGTCTGATCGTGGAGACAAATATTTGAGTTATGAGTTTGGTCTTCATTTGAAACAATGTGAAATAGTTTCGCAACTCAAGCCATCTGGAACACCACAATGTAATGGTGTGTTCGAACGTCGTAATCGTACTTTACTAGATATGGTGCGATCTATGATGTCTCTTATCGGTTTACCACTATCGTTTTGGGGTTATGCATTAGAGACAACTGCATTCACGTTTAATAGGGCAACATCTAAATCCATTGAGACGACACCGTATGAACTATGGAGCAGTAAAGCTAAGCTGTCGTTTCTTAAAACTTGGAGTTGCGATGCTTATATGAAAAAGGTTTTCAACCTGATAAGCTCGAACCCAAATCAGAGAAGTGCGTCTTCATAGAATACCCAAAGGTAACTATTGGGTACACCTTCTATCACAGATCCGAAGGCAAGTTATTCGTTGCTAAGATGGATCCTTTCTAGAGAAGAAGTTTCTCTCGAAAGAAGTGAGTGGGAGGAAAGTAGAACTTGATGAGGTAATTGTACCTTCTCCCTTATTGGAAAGTAGTTCATCACAAAAATCAGTTCCAGTGATTCCTACACCAATTAGTGAGGAAGTTAATAATGATGATCATGAAACTTCAGATCAAGTTGCTACCAAACCTCGTAGGTCTTCCAGAGTAAGATCCACACCAGAGTGGTACGGTAATCATGTTCTGGAAGTCATGTTACTAGAACATGATGAACCTACGAACTATGAGGAAGCGATGATGAGCCCAGATTCCATGAAATGGCTTGAGGCCATAAAATTTGAGATATGATCCAAAGTATGGACTTTGATTGACTTGCTCGATGATCAGCAAGCCATGTTAGATAAATGGATCTTCAAGAGGAAGACGGACACTGATAGTAGTGTTACTATCTACTAAGCTCGACTTGTTGCGAAAGGTTTTCAACAAGTTCAAGGTATTGAATACGGTGAGTTTTTCTCACTCGTATCGAAGCTTAAGTCTGTCTGAATCATGTTAGCAATTGCCACATTTTATGAAATCTGGCAAATGGATGTCAAAACTGCATTCCTTAATGGATTTATTAAAGAAGAGTTGTATATGATGCAACCAGAAAGTTTTTGTCAATCCTAAAGATGCTAACAAAGTGTGCAAGCTCCAGCAATCCATCAATGAACTGGTGCAAGCATCTCGGAATTGGAATATACGCTTTGATGAGTTGATCAAAGCATATGGTTTTATACGGACTTTTGGAAAGACCTGTATTTACAAGAAAGTGAGTGGAAGCACTACAGCATTTCTGATAAGTATATGTGAATGACATATTATTGGAAATGATGTAGAATTTTCTGGAAAGCATAAAGGAGTGTTTGAAAGAAGTTTTTCAAAGAAAGACCTCGGTGAAGCTGCTTACACATTGAGCATCAAGATCTATATAGATAGATCAAGACGCTTGATAAGTTTTTCAATGAGTACATACTTTGATAATTTTTTTGAAGTAGTTCAAAATGGAACAGTCAAAGAAAGAGTTCTTGCCTGTGTTGCAAGGTGTCCGCACGCTTAGGGTTTTGATGACAGTTTTATTATGAGTTTATGAGTTTTGATGTACCGAAGGAGTTCGGAGTCCTGGATGAGATCAGATACATGACGAGGAGTCTCAAAATGGTCGAGATGTAAAGATCGATATATTGGACGACTATATTCGGACATCGGAAAGGTTCCGAGTGATTCGGGTATTTTTCGGAGTACCGGAGAGTTACGGGAATTCACCGGGGAGTATATGGGCCTTATTGGGCCATACGGGAATAGAGGAGCGAGGCCGAAAGGAAGGAGGTGCGCAGCCCCCCTCTGGTCCAAATTGGACAAGGGGTGCATCCCTCTTTTCCTTCCTCCTCTCCCCCTCTTTCCTTCTCTCCTACTCCAACAAGAAAGGGGGGGGGGGAGTCCTACTCCCGGTGGGAGGAGGACTCCTCCTGACGCGCCCGTCCTGGCCGGCCGACCCCCTCCCCCTTACTCCTTTATATACGGGGGCAGGGGGGCACCTCTAGGCACAACAACAATTGATCCTTGAGATCTCTTAGCCGTGTGCGGTGCCCCCCTCCACCATAATCCACCTCGATAATATCGTAGCGGTGCTTAGGCGAAGCCCTGCATCGGTAGAACATCAAGATTGTCAGCACGCCGTCGTGCTGACGGAACTCTCCTTCGACACTCGGCTGGATCGGAGTTCGAGGGACGTCATCGAGCTGAACGTGTGCTAGAACTCGGAGGTGCCGTAGTTTCGGTGCTTGATCGGTCGGGCCGTGAAGACGTACGACTACATCAACCGCGTTGTCATAACGCTTCCGCTTTCGGTCTACGAGGGTATGTGGACACACTCTCCCCTCTCGTTGCTATGCATCACCATGATCTTGCGTGTGTGTAGGATTTTTTTTGAAATTACTACGTTCCCCAACACTATACGTGCTAGTATACTTAGGAATCGGTATGAGATGCATACCGTATTTGCCATGCTTACTGTTTACTCGTGGATTAGCCTAATCGGAAAAGTGCTAATATTTCTAACAATCCAAAAACGTTATTTTAGGCACTTTTCGATTCAAGGCTTTGCTGCGACACTGAAACCCGAAAAGTTTTCTGGGACTTATTTTATGCATTGGCAGACAAGGACCACCTTGTGGCTCACAGCAATGAACGTGTTGTGGGTTGGTGCTGTGTCTCCCACAGAAACGATT
Source organism: Triticum aestivum (assembly GCF_018294505.1). Classification (NCBI taxonomy): domain Eukaryota; kingdom Viridiplantae; phylum Streptophyta; class Magnoliopsida; order Poales; family Poaceae; genus Triticum; species Triticum aestivum. Next base: position 588,618,095 of record NC_057813.1, on the reverse strand, counting down.
GTGCCTGAACAGGAAAAGGCATTTAGGGAGGCAACCACCATCTTTGTGGGAGCCGTTCTTACTGTGATCGAAGACAAGTTGGTTGACACATATCTCCATATGCGTGTTGCCAAAAACTTGTGGGATGCGCTCGAAGCTAAGTTCGGCGCAACCGATGCTGGGAGGGAACTCTATGCCATGGAGCAGTTCATGATTACAGGATGGTTGATAACCGTTCTGTATTGGACCAGGCTCATGAGATACAGTGCATCGCTAAGGAGCTGGAGCTCCTGAAGTGTGAGTTACCGGACAAATTTGTCGCGGGTTGCATTATTGCAAAACTCCCTCCTGGATGGAGGAACTTTGCTACTTCTCTCAAGCACTTGAGACGTGAATTCTCTGTTAAGGATGTCATCGGTCATTGATGTCTACTACACAACCTTCTTCTTGTAGACGTTGTTGGGCTTGCAAGTGCACAGGTTTGTAGGACAGTAGCAAATTTCCCTCAAGTGGATGACCTAAGGTTTATCAATCCGTGGGAGGCGTAGGAAGAAGATGGTCTCTCTCAAACAACCCTGCAACCAAATAACAAAGAGTCTCTTGTGTCCCCAACACACCCAATACAATGGTAGATTGTATAGGTGCACTAGTTCGGCGAAGAGATGGTGATACAAGTGCAATATGGATGGTAGATAAACGTATTTGTAATCTGAAATTATAAAAACAGCAAGGTAACTAATGATAAAAGTGAGCGTAAACGGTATTGCAATGGTAGGAAACAAGGCATAGGGTTCATATTTTCACTAGTGCAAGTTCTCTCAACAATAATAACATAGATAGATCATATAACAATCCCTCAACATGCAACAAAGAGTCACTCCAAATCCACTAATAGCGGAGAACAAATGAAGAGATTATGGTAGGGTAGGAAACCACCTCAAAGTTATCCATTTTGATCTATCTATTCAAGAGTTCGTAGTAAAATAACATGAAGCTATTCTTTTCGCTCAATCTATCGTAGAGTTCATACTAGAATAACACCTTAAGACACAAATCAACCAATACCCTAATGTCACCTAGATACTCCATTGTCACCTCAAGTATCTGTGGGCATGATTATACGATAAGCATCACACAATCTCAGATTCATCTATTCAACCAACACAAAGTACTTCAAAGAGTGCCCCAAAGTTTCTACCGGAGAGTCAAGAACGCGTGCCAACCCCTATGCATAGGTTCATGGGCGGAACCCGCAAGTTGGTCACCAAAACATACATCAAGTGGCACATGATATCCCATTGTCACCACAGATAAGCACGGCAAGACATACATCAAGTGTTATCAAATAAAAGACTCAATCCGATAAGATGACTTCATAGGGGAAAACTTAATTCATCACAAGAGAGTAGAGGGGGGAGAAACATCATAAGATCCAACTATAATAGCAAAGCTCAGGATACATCAAGATCGTGCCATAGAGGGAACACGAGAGAGAACACGAGAGAGAGAGAGAGAGATCAAACACATAGCTACTGGTACATACCCTCAGCCTCGAGGGTGAACTACTCCCTCCTCGTCATGGAGAGCGCCGGGATGATGAAGATGGCCACTAGTGAAGGATCCCCCCTCCGGCAGGGTGCCGGGAAGGGCTCCCGAGAGGTTTCTGGTGGCTACAGAGGCTTGTGGCGGCAGAACTCCCAATCTATCTTGATATTCGATGTTTTTAGGGTACGTAGGCTTATATAGGCGAAAGAAGTCGGTCAGGAGGTGCTCGAGGGGCCCACGAGACAGGGGGGGGCGCCCCTATCTCCTGGCCTCCTCGAGGATCTTCTGACATAAACTCCAAGTCTCCAGGATGATATTCTTCCCAAAAATAACGCTGCCGAAGGTTTCATTCCGTTTGGACTCCGTTTGATATTCCTTTTCTTCGAAATACTGAAACAGGCAATAAAACAACAATGGGCTGGGCCTCCGGTTAATAGGTTAGTCCCAAAAGTAATATAAAAGTGTATAATAAAGCCCGTAATCATTCAAACAGATAATAAAATAGCATGAATGCTTCATAAATTATAGATACGTTGGAGACATATCAGCATCCCCAAGCTTAATTCCTACTCGTCCTCGAGTAGGTAAATGATAAAGAAAGAATTTATGAAGTGTGAATGCTACAAGGTGCACAAGTTTGATCAATGATAATTTCAATCACCTTTCTAGCATGATTATATGTCATAACAGTAGTTCATCTCATAAAACTTTTCATGAACTAGTAACAAGCAATTCACATGTTAAAGCATAGACCATAAACTTTCTTGAAAACTAGCAAACTTCATTCTTAGTCATCAAACAATTGCAATTCATCTTACTTTCAGGAAGAGTCTATGTTAGAGCTTTGATTTAGCAAACTTCACATACTCAACTATCATATAGTCTTCTACAATTGCTAACACTCACGCAATACTTGTGGTTATGAAGTTTTAATCAGACACAGAGAAAGATTGGGGCTTGTAATGTTGGCTCCAAATGTATTCACCTTTGGGTGATGTCAACAATAATAGTTCATGCTAACATACATCCAATTGGATATATATATCAGGATCACTCTAATACAAAGTGCTTGCCAAAGGATAAAATAAAAAAGGGAAAGGTGAACTGCATAAAGTAAAAGACATAAAGTAAAAGATAGGCCCTTCGCAGAGGGAAGCAGAGGTTGGCATGCGCTTTTAGGGTTGGATACACAAAATCTTAATGCGAAAGAACGCCACTTTATATTGCCCCTTGTATATGGACCTTTATTATGCAGTCCGTCGCTTTTATTTCTTCCATAACAAGATCGTACAAAGCTTATTTTCTCCGCACTAATAAGTCATGCATATTTAGAGAGCAATTTTTATTTCTTGCACCGATGACAACTTACTTGAAGGATCTTACTCAATTCATAGGTAGATGTGGTGGACTCTCATGGCAAAACTGGGTTTAAGGATATTTGGAAGCACAAGTAGTATCTCTACTTGGTGCTAGGAATTTTGGCTAGCATGAGGGGGAAAGGCAAACTCAACATGTTTGAATGATCCATGACAATATACTTTAACTGAGATGTGAGAAAACATAACCCATTACGTTGTCTTCCTTGTCCAACATCAACTCTTTAGCATGTCATACTTAATGAGTGCTCACAATTATAAAATATGTCTATGATAATATATTTATATGTGAAATCTCTCTTCCTTCAATATTCTTTCATGAATTGTTCAAATGACCAATACAATGCTTGCTAATCGTCAATAAATTTACAACCTCTACTTATTAGATGTGAAGTCATTTCTCCCCATGGGATAAGCAAATGAGACATATATAATTTCAGATTTGTGACATTCAACTCAATCAACCATTTACTCATAGGATATAAGTGAAGCACACGAGTAAATGAAAAACTACTCCAAAGAAATATAAGTGAAGATCAATGAGTAGCTAAATAATTATGCAACTATGTGAAGACTCTCTCTCAATTAAGAATTTCAGATCTTGGTAATGTATTCAAGCAGCAAGCAAAGAAAAACAAAATGATATTGCAAGGATAGCACAACTCATGTGAAGAAACAAAAACTTAGGTTCAACTGATACTAGCCGATAGTTGTTGAAGAAGAAAGGTGGGATGCCTACCGGGGCATCCCCAAGCTTAGATGCTTGAGACTTCTTGAAATATTATCTTGGGGTGCCTTGGGCATCCCCAAGCTTGAGCTTTTGTGTCTCCTTAATTCCTTTCATACCGCGGTTTCTCTTTTTATCACAAAGTTTCATCCACACCAAACTCAACAAGAACTCGTGAGATCGGTTAGTATAAAACAATGCAAAACCTTATCATTTTCTACTGTAACAAATCACTAAGATTATTATTCAACATTGAATACTAAATGTCTCTGCATATTTAATACTCCTATCCTCAAATAGAATCATTAAACAAGCAAGCATATGCAAACAATGCAAACATAACAGCAATCTGCCAAAACAGTAAAGTCTGTAAAGAATGCAAGATTCATCATACTTCCCTAACTCCAAAAATTATGAGAAACATACTACGCGGTAAAAGATTTATCAGATCTCATTATGCAAAAAGAATCAACATTATATCAAACTCTGACTTTTCTAGGGAATTTTTGCAACAACGGTAAACTTTCTGTTTTCAAACAGTAACATGTATACTAGCAAAATAAGCATGGCAAAGGCTATCCTTGACATTTTTATTGAAATAAAGATGCAAAACATTATTCTTAATAACAGCAAGAAAATACTAATAAAGTAAAATGACGCTCCAAGCAAAACACATATCATGTGGTGAATAAAAATATAGCTCCAAGTAAAGTTACCGATGAACGACGACGAAAGAGGGGATGCCATCCGGGGCATCCCCAAGCTTAGGCTCTTGTTTGTCCTTTAATATTACCTTGGGGTGCCTTGGGCATACCCAAGCTTAGGCTCTTGCCACTCCTTATTCCATAGTCCATCGAATCCTTACCCAAAACTTGAAAACTTCAACCACACAAAACTCAACACAAAACTCGTAAGCTCCGTTAGTATAAGAAAATAAACCACCACTTAGGTACTGTAATTAACTCATTCTAATTCATATTGGTCTTAAACCTACTTTATTCCAACTTTTCTATGGGTCATACCCTTACATACTAGCCATAGATTCATCAAAATAAGCAAACAACACAATGAAAACAGAATCTGTCAAAAACAGAACAGTCTGTAGTAATCTGTATCAAACGTATACTTCTGGAACCCCAAAAATTATGAAATAAATTGGTGGACCTGAGGAATTTGTCTATTAATCATCTGCAAAAAGAATCAACCTAAAATAACTCTCCAGTAAAAAATGGCAGCCATTCTCGTGAGCGCTAAAGTTTCTGTTTTCTACAGCAAGATCATATAGATTTCACCCAAGTCTTCCCAAAGGTTCTACTTGGCACTTTATTGAAACAAAAGCTATAAAACATGATTAATACAGTAGCATAATCATGTGGACACACAAAAACATTAAGGGTAAATATTGGGTTGTCTCCCAACAAGCGCTTTTCTTTAATGCATTTTTAGCTAGGCATGATGATGACAATGATGCTCACATAAAAGATAAGAATTGAAACATAAAGAGAGCATCATGAAGAATATGACTAGCACATTTAAGTCTGACCCACTTCCTATGCATAGAGATTTTGTGAGCAAACAACTTATGGGAACAATAATCAACTAGCATAGGAAGGTAAAACAAGCATAACTTCGAGATTTTAAGCACATAGGGAGGAAACTTGATATTATTGCAATTCCTACAAGCATATATTCCTCCCTCATAATAATTTTCAGTAGCATCTTGAATGAATTCAACAATATAACCAGCACCTAAAGCATTATTTTCATGATCTACAATCATAGAAAATTTATTACTCTCCACATAAGCAAAATTCTTCTCATTCGGAATGGTGGGAGTATCATAAGAGACTTGAACACTAAAAATTGTTTCCACATTAAAAGAGTAATGTTCAGAAAAAGGGTAATCATAATCATGACAAGTTTTATAAATATAATCATCACTACTTTTTATAGCATAAGTTTCATCATAATAATCATCATAAGTAGCAACTTCATTCTCATCATAATCGATTGAAACCTCTCCCAAGATAGTGGAATCACTAAATAAAGTTGACACTCTTCCAAATCCACTTTCATATTCATCACAATAAGATTCAACATCCTCCAAAATAGTGGGATCACTACTTCCTAAAGTTTACACTCTTCCAAACCCACTTTCATCAATATAATCATCATAAAGAGGAATGCTATCATCATACAACTTTGCATATCAAAACTTGGGATGCTAAAAATATCATCTTCATTAAAAGTAGCATCCCCAAGCTTGGGAAAAACATTAATTCCAGCAAATATATTCTCAAATATTTCATCCTCATCAAACATAATCACTCTCATCATCAGAAGTATGGATAGCACCAATAGTATAGCAATTATCATCATGACAATGAGTAGTAGGAGCAACATCATCTGGGAGAGATACCTTTTTACCTTTGCTGCTCCTTTTCTTCCTTTTCTTATTCACATTATGTGTGGATTTAACCCTCTTCTTTGAGCTCCTTATTGATGAGATTGGTTGAATAGAAAGCTCCTCCTCGTTACCTGATTCATCATAAGAAATAATAGGAGAAGATTGGGAAGTCTCTTCCCTTTGATTAGTATTATCATCATCTTCTATTTGCTTTCTTTTCTTTAGGTAATTGGCAATATAAGGATTTTCAATGCAATTCACCATACAATACATATAAATCTTCTCTAGATCAATATCAAGGAAATGCCCAAGATTAAATTTTGGAATAAGCTTAGTTGCACGTTTCAATTATTCATAACCCAAAAGCAAACTAAGTTCATTGTAATGAGCAAGGAGATCAAATCATCACAATTTTTGGACACGATTCGAGCATGAAACAATTTGCATTGGAGATGTAAATGATCACGTTCATTACAAAGTTCACAACGATAAAGATATCTTAAATTTTCAGTGCTAACATTGAGCCTTTCTTGAAACCATTTAGTTTCTAAATGCTTATGCATCTTGCAATATATGTCTTCTCTATTCGGTGTGTTCATGCAAACATGCACTCCACAAAAGTTGGCATGCTCATAAGAGACATTTTCGTCATGACTAGTGCAATCATCATTAGTACTATGGATGTTCAAAGAGTTCATACTAACAACATTGCAATCATGCCCATCATTCAAAGATTTGCTGCCAAACATTTTATAGATTTCTTCTTCTAGCACTTGAGCACAATTTTCCTTACCATCATTCTCATGAAAGATATTAAAAAGACGAAGCGTATGAGACAAACTAAATTCCATTTTTTGTAGTTTTCTTTTATAAACTAAACTAGTGATAAAACAAGAAACAAAAAGATCCGATTGCAAGATCTAAAGATATACCTTCAAGAACTCACCTCCCCGGCAACGGCGCCAGAAAAGAGCTTAGTTGACAGGGCGTGAGTGCCTCTTACCTAGCCTCCCCGGCAACGGCGCCAGAAAAGAGCTCAATGTCTACTACACAACCTTCTTCTTGTAGACGTTGTTGGGTCTGCAAGTGCACAGGTTTGTAGGACAGTAGCAAATTTCCCTCAAGTGGATGACCTAAGGTTTATCAATCCGTGGGAGGTGTAGGATGAAGATGGTCTCTCTCAAACAACCCTGCAACCAAATAACAAAGAGTCTCTTGTGTCCCCAACACACCCAATACAATGGTAGATTGTATAGGTGCACTAGTTCGGCGAAGAGATGGTGATACAAGTGCAATATGGATGGTAGATAAAGGTATTTGTAATCTGAAATTATAAAAATAGCAAGGTAACTAATGATAAAAGTGAGCGTAAACGGTATTGCAATGGTAGGAAACAAGGCATAGGGTTCATATTTTCACTAGTGCAAGTTCTCTCAACAATAATAACATAGATATATCATATAACAATCCCTCAACATGCAACAAAGAGTCACTCCAAAGCCACTAATAGCGGAGAACAAACGAAGAGATTATGGTAGGGTAGGAAACCACCTCAAAGTTATCCGTTTTGATCTATCTATTCAAGAGTTCGTAGTAAAATAACATGAAGCTATTCTTTCCGCTCAATATATCCTAGAGTTCATACTAGAATAACACCTTAAGACACAAATCAACCAAAACCCTAACGTCACCTAGATACTCCATTGTCACCTTAAGTATATGTGGGCATGATTATACGATAAGCATCACACAGTCTCAGATTCATCTATTCAACCAACACAAAGTACTTCAAAGAGTGCCCCAAAGTTTCTACCGGAGAGTCAAGAACGCGTGCCAACCCCTATGCATAGGTTCATGGGCGGAACTCGCAAGTTGGTCACCAAAACATACATCAAGTGGCACATGATATCCCATTGTCACCACAGATAAGCACGGCAAGACATACATCAAGTGTTCTCAAATAAAAGACTCAATCCGATAAGATGACTTCAAAGGAGAAAACTCAATTCATCACAAGAGAGTAGAGGGGGGAGAAACATCATAAGATCGAACTATAATTGCAAAGCTTGGGATACATCAAGATCGTGCCATAGAGGGAACACGAGAGAGAGAGAGAGAGAGAGAGAGAGAGAGAGATCAAACACATAGCTACTGTTACATACCCTCAGCCTCGAGGGTGAACTACTCCCTCCTCGTCATGGAGAGCGTCGGGATGATGAAGATGGCCACCGGTGAAGGATCCCCCCTCTGGCAGGGTGCCAGGAAGGGCTTCCGAGAGGTTTCTGGTGGCTACAGAGGCTTGCGGCGGCGGAACTCCCGATTTATCTTGATATTCGATGTTTTTAGGGTATGTAGGCTTATATAGGCGAAAGAAGTCGGTCGGGAGGTGCTCGAGGGGCCCACAAGACAGGGGGCGCGCCTAGTAGGGGGGGGGCTATCTCCTGGCCTCCTCGAGGATCTTCTGACGTAAACTCCAAGTCTCCAGGATGATATTCTTCCCAAAAATAACGCTGCCGAAGGTTTCATTCCGTTTGGACTCCGTTTGATATTCCTTTTCTTCGAAATACTGTAACAGGCAATAAAACAACAATATGGGCTGGGCCTCCGGTTAATAGGTTAGTCCCAAAAGTAATATAAAAGTGTATAATAAAGCCCGTAATCATTCAAAACAGATAATAAAATAGCATGAATGCTTCATAAATTATAGATATTTGGAGACGTATCAGTCATCTTAGTGTTGAGCAGAACTCGAGAGCAAGGGACTCACATGTGAAAGGGGCAGAGGGTTCTTCTAGTGCCAATGTGGTGCAGAAGAACTTCCACAAGTTCAAGGGAAAGAACTCTGTCCAGCAGAATACTACCTTTAAGAAGAATGGTAAGAAGAAGGACAAAAAGAGAGATGGCTGCTTTACTTGTGGTTCAGAGGAACGCTGGAAAAACAAGTGCCCAAACAAGTACAAGAAGTCAGGACAGGACTCCAAGTCTGTCAATGTCACTCTGAGCAACAATGATGCGTCATCTGGGTATGGTAACCTGTTTACCATACTTTCAGTTTGTCAGTCCATCGATTGATGGGTTGACACTGGGGCCAATATTCATGTGTGTGTGTGTGCAGATGTGTCTTTGTTTTCTTATTACCAGGTCTCACGAGATTGTTTCGTCCTGACGGGGAATGGCTCACATGCTTCTGTTCATGGTGTTGGCACGGTCGATATGAAGTTTACTTCGGGAAAGATCGTGCAACTGAAGAACGTGCAGCATGTCCCCGCCATCAAGAAGAATCTTGTCAGTGGCCCCCTTCTATGTAAAGAAGGGTTTAAGTTAGTATTTGAGTGTAACAAAGTAGTCGTATCTCGGTATGGACTATTTGTTGGAAAAGGATATGATTGTGGTGGTTTGTTCCGCCTTTCCCTGGAGGATTTCTGTAATAAAGTCGTGAACCAAATTCATTCTAATGTGAACAAATATGAGGTTTGGCATTCACGTCTTTGTCACATAAATTTCGGTTGTATGACGCAGCTAGCTAAAATGGACTTAATCCCGAATTTCACTTTAGCCAAAGGCTCTAAGTGACATGCGTATGTGCAAGCTAAGCAACCTCGTAAGCCTCACAAGCTTGCGAAGGAGAGACACCTAGAACCGTTATAGCTCATACATTCAGATCTCTGTGAGATGAATGGTGTATTGACTAAAGGTGGAAAGAAATACTTCATGACTTTGATTGATGATTCCACTAGATTCTGCTATGTGTATTTGTTAAATACTAAGGATGGGGCTCTACACTACTTTAAAGTCTATAAGGCTGAAGTTGAGAACCAACTTGAGAAGAAAATAAAACGAGTCTGGTCTGATCGTGGTGGAGAGTACTTTTCTAATGGGTTTGATTTATTCTGCGTGGAACATGGTATTATTCATGAGAGGACGCCTCCCTACTCACCCCAGTCAAACGGGGTTGCCGAACGGAAAAACCTAGTCTAACTGATTTGGTTAACGCCATGTTAGATACATCGGGTTTATCCAAGGCATGGTGGGGGGAGGCTGTATTGACATCATGTCATGTCCTGAATAAAGTTCCCACAAAGGATAATGAAACTACTCCCTATGAGCAATGGAAAAAGAAAAGAACTACAGTCTCTTACTTACGCACTTGGGGCTGCTTGGCGAAAGTCAACGTGCCGATAACCAAAAAGCGCAAGTTGGGACCAAAGACTGTGGATTGTGTTTTTCTTGGCTATGCCAAGCATAGCGTTGGCTATATATTTCTAGTGGTGAAATCTGATGTACACGACGTGAAGGTCAATACGATCATGGAGTCTAGGGATGCTACATTCTTTGAGGATATTTTCCCCATGAGAGATATGCAAAGCACTTCTAGACTGGAATCTGATGAGACTCTTGAACCTGCCATTCCTATGGAATATTATGAACATAAAAGTGATGAGAGTTCCACGTAGGATGACGAGGAAGCTCCTGTTAGGAGCAAGAGACAATGGACTGCAAAGTCTTTTGGTGATGATTTCCCCGTGTACCTCGTGGATGATGACACTCCTAGTTCCATTTCAGAAGCTTATGCATCTCCGGATGCTGACTACTGGAAGGATGCGGTCCGTAGCGAGATGGATTCTATCTTGGCTAACGGGACATGGGAGATCACTGATCGTCCTTATGGTTGTAAACCATTGGGATGTAAGTGGGTGTTCAAGAAGAAGCTTAGGCCCAATGGTACTGTTGAGAAGTACAAGGCTAGGCTTGTGGCCAAGGGTTATACCTAGAAAGAAGAAGAGGGTTTCTTAGACACTTCCTCACCTATGGCTAGACTAACAACCATTCGAGTGTTACTCTCTTTGGCTGCCTCGCATGGTCTCCTCGTTCATCAGATGGACATTAAGACAGATTTCCTTAATGGAGAGCTAGACAAGGAAATTTACATGCAACATCCAGATGACTTTGTAGTAAATGGTCAGGAAAGAAAGGTATGCAAGCTAGTGAAATCCTTGTATGGCCTGAAACAAGCGCCTAAGCAATGGCATGAGAAGTTCAACACTACTCTGACATCTGCTGGCTTTGTTGTTAACGAAGCTGACAAATGTGTATACTATCGCTATGGTGGGGGCGAAGGAGTTATACTCTGTCTGTATGTCGATGACATACTGATATTTGGGACCCATCTCAAAGTCATTGAGGAGGTCAAGGCTTTTCTATCTCATAACTTTGAAATGAAAGACCTGGGCGTGGCTGATGTTATCTTGAACATCAAGCTACTAAGAAACTCTGAGGTTGGAATTACACTTTTGCAATCCCACTATGTTGAAAAGTTTTTTGAGCCGTTTTGGATATTCAGACTGCAAACCTTCTGCAACACCATATGATCCTAGCGTGCGGATTCGAAAGTTCAAAGGCACTGCTATAGATCAATTGAGATATTCTCAAGTGGTTGGTTCACTCATGTACCTAGCATGTGCTACTCGTCCTGACATCTCATTCGTTGTGTGCAAACTGAGCCGGTTTGTTTCCAATCCGAGAGATGTGCATTGGCATGTTGTTGAGCGAGTGATGCGTTACCTGCAAGGTACTGCAAACTATGGGATTCACTATTCTGGGTGCCCGATGGTACTTGAGGGGTATAGTGATTCGTATTGGATATCTGATGCTGATGAGATGAAAGCCACAAGTGGACATGCCTTCACACTTGGTGGTGGTGCTGTTTCCTGGAAGTCTTGCAAGTAGACGATATTAACCAGATCGACTATAGAAGCAGAACTCACATCATTGGACACATCATGCATCGAAGCAGAATGGCTTCGAGAGCTTTTGATGGATTTGCCGGTGGTTGACAAACTAGTGCCGGTTGTCCTTATGAACTGTGACAATCAAACGATGATTGCCAAGGCTAAGGGTTCAAAGGACAACATGAAATCACAAAGCACATAAGAAGAAGATTGAAATCTGTCAGAAAATTAAGAAACTCTAGAGTAATAGCGTTGGATTATATCCAGACGGCTAAGAATCTTGCAAACCCTTTTACTAAAGGGCTATCACGGATTATGATAGAAAATGCATCGAGGGAGATGGGTATGAGACCCACGTAAGTTGCCATGGGGGTAACCCAACCTATGTGATCGGACATCCCGTGAATTAGGACCTGGGAAAACAATCCAGCAGTCAACTGAGGAGAGTATCCTTAATAAACCCACTCCGTAGGAGATGCAATACAACTCTTAATTCTGTAAGGCAGGCTGACTTTTGTCTTAATGTGTTCCAAAGCTTGTGCAAGCAAGATGCTAACCTACAGAGCATTCTTTGGAGGAACACACCTATGTGAGCCCGACTGCTGGTCATGGTCTATGAGATTGGGTAATCTTTAGGAAGCTCATGAAAAGGTACGGAGTATGACTAATAAGCTCCACCCGTGGGGTTTAGCCTTTGGCAGCCACGTATCAGCTGACAATAGGCGAAACCTTTGCACGACAAACTGACAATTCAAGGCATACTCCATTGTTCAGTTGTGAAGAAGTCTAATCCTGTTGCTCTAGGTGGAAGTTCAACTTAACAGTCTCCACTAAAATTTCTGATATATCAAACATTGTTTGGAACAGTTGACAAACTTATGTGCCTCGAGATCTGGTGGGGGATTGTTGAATCATGGATGGGCTTTAGGCCCATATGAACAATGATTCCTAGTTAATCTTGAGGCCCATGTATGGTATGGCAGGTGGTGGGAAGTTTAGTCCCACCTTGCTAGTTGAGGAGAGTTGAGACCCCTTTATAAGGGTTGCTCTACCACTTACCATTGGGAGCTTGGGAAGAGGAGTGGTACACGCGCGCTCCTCCTCCTCCGCCGCCCGCCACGCCTCACCTCACCTCGCCTCGTTACGACGCACGCGCGCGCCACGGGAATGAGCCGAGCCGGAGCTTATTTTTGCCGCTCAGGAATGAATTAATTAATCGGGTATTAATTCCCTTGCCGGGGAATGCGTTGACTCGGTCGTGGGCCTCCGACGGCCTATATAAGAAGGCTCTGCCCAGTGGAGTGACCTAGTTCGATTCACTCACTCCCTCTCGCGTAACCTAGCCGTCATCTACTGTTCCTTGCTCTGTGCTGCCTCCGACGATCCCATCCCGATGACCGCGTGCACGGTTGGTCGGGAGAGCAGGTGCCTCCGGAACCCTGTCGTTCGAGATCCTACCCGGGAGAACGGCAATAAGGTTTTTGGGGAGCGTCTCGTTGTGACTGCTCTTGATCCGTCCCCAGCTCCGTCAGCCTCTGCTTCCACTACTTCCCCTGCATCAACACCATGGCCGACGACACCGCCGCCAAGAAGAAGGCCACGGACGAAGCCGAGGCTGCCGCCGCGTTGGCCTGGCCAACCGAAGGGTATGATCTGTTCATCCCTCACTTACTCGTGCTTGTGCTAGCCATATATGTGCTGCTCATAGATGGTTTGCTTGTATGTTCTGTACGTGCTAGTATACTTAGGAATCGGTATGAGATGCATACCGTATTTGCCATGCTTACTGTTTACTCGTGGATTAGCCTAATCGAAAAAGTGCTAATATTTCCAACAGTTACTCCTCATTCTGGCTAGTCTAAAAGATGCCAAAGGCCGTCGGTTGCACACATGCAAGATTATGATTACTTTTTCTAAAAGGAAGTACTACCACTACGGACGGCTTGTAATCTTATACAGTAGCACAGTTAGAAATCATTAGAATCTGCCGCGTGGTAGGACACGCTGCCGCCAGGATGCGTGGCGGCAGGTGCCACATCCCATGTCTGTTCTGTTTTCGCGTGCGTCATTAGTCGAAATTCTGTGCAGCTAAGATTGCCGTCCAGGCCACGTGGCGGCAGGTGCCACGTGTTGGCTGGAGCACCTGCCGCCATGGTACAGGTGGTCCTTTTTAACATTTTCGTGGTCCTTTTTGATAATTACAATGGGTAGGTGGTCCTTTTTGACAAAAATTCTGATGATGGATCAGAGGCACGTTGGACGGACGGCGGCGGGTAACTCAAACCGATCATAGATTAAGGTCGCAGGATCCCGCGCGTGCGGATTGTTTTACCTTTACGTTTTAGGGCCCTAATAACTTTGTTTTTTTTTTCTGTTCGATCTTGGCTTCGGTGACGGCGACGGTGATGCTGAGTAAAGAAGCTTCAGATTCTTCTCCGATGAGGCAATCATCTCTATGGTCGGTGATGGATTTAGAAACTAGTCTGCTCAAGCGGGGATATTGTGGCGGGAGCGTCCTTGTGGTGAACTTGTGTCCTCAGGCTCCGCCATTGCGTCCGCGTCTGCTCCAGCATTGTTGCGAAGGTTGAGAGGTAGTTCAGGAGTGGATACAGATTATGGTAATTGGCATCTTCCATTCATCTACCAGGCGTACTACGACGATGCTTTGGACGCCTGGGTTGGGTTTCAGCACTCTGACGGCACAGCTGGTGGGATCAAGGGCTATTACCATCTCTCCTCCTGCAACGTGCCGTCCCTCGGCGATGGCATGACGCCACGGCCGGCTTGGAAGCTTTGCAAGGAGCCCCTGACGTTCCTGCAGGCCCCGTTGAGCGCCATGTGCCGGAGGCTCGTCCACATAGGACATAGGACATGGAACGTTCTGCCTCGTCGAGATCGCGAGGCGCTGCTCGTGTGGCCATCAAGGCAATCTGCTCCGCATGACGGTGTTCACTGCCAGCTACCGAAAGAACGGCACGTGGCCACACAATCCGGGCCTGGTCGCTCTTATCTACTCCAGTAGTTATGCTCCTCTCTCAACTTGCGATCCTCCTGCGTTCTGGATGTGACAACGAGCACGGAATGGAAAATTTGTGTAATCACTCTATTTTAGTAGTACTTTCGATCCAAACATACTTGAATAGGGGTACTTATGCTGCATGGATATTTAGATGCACTTATGCTGCATGGAAAGTAGGAGGTGCCGTTTGAAATATTGTTCTCGAGTGTGAGTGTGTGACTAATCGATTGGGTTTGGCTACTCATAATGTGGACCAGGAGAAGAAAAAAACAGCATGTCCAATTTCATTGCAAATTGAAGTGCACAGTGGAGAAAACATACAAGAGAAACTGGACTGAAATTGTCGACAATTGAACAACGCAACATAGTGATCACATAGCACTCTTGAATCAGCCTAATTAAAGGCGTCCCTGCTTGATCTCAAGGGAAATTTTTGTAGTAGAAAACACAACTACATAAATATCCTAGGCAGGAACTAGGCCAAGCCTACGAGCGGGGGCGTCTCCCTCTAGTCAAAGCACTTGTTCACCACGTGCTCATTATTCACTAAGCATACCAAATTGATGATAGACTTTTGAAGTTTCAACTTATTAGAAGACACCATCCTGGATTTTCTTGAATATGACTCGAGCAGTCTGAACGAAACCCTGCATTTGATTTATTTTTGGAAAAGGGGTGTAACCCCGGTCTCTGCATCAGAACGATGCATACGACCACATTTATTATAAGCAAATAAGTTCAACAAAGATCATGAAGTCTTAAACAAATGAACCACAAAACGGCTCACGAAGAGGGAAAAATAAAAGCCACAGCCGGTAGGCAAAATGAAGACAGGAAAACTAATTGCCTATCCTATTACATGACCGCCATTCAAACCGGCTGAATATAGCCTGAGCTACCATCTCCCATCGGGTAGATCCAGTAACCAAATGCTCCATGGCCTCCGTCTGAGTGAGTAGCGACCACATACGGATCAACGTAGTGGCTCGGAAGATAACCTGCAAAAAATGAGTATTTGTTGTTCTGTTAAAAACCAAATCATTCCTGCAGTTCCAGACTGCCCAAAGTAAAGCACATACTCCTACACGAACGTGTCTCGCTGTTTGGGGCTCTATCCCGTCAAGCCACGTCCGAAATAACGTGTTGATATTATTCGGAGGAGTAATATTAAAAGCAATGTGAACAGTCCGCCATAGAACCTTTGCCATCGGACAATCAAGAAAGAGGTGTTTGATGGTCTCATCGCTATCACAAAAACTATATCTCGTAGAACCGGTCCAGTTGCGCTTTGTCAAATTGTCCTTAGTTAAAATGACTTGTTTGTGTACAAACCACATAAACACTTTAACCCTCAAAGGTACTTTGACATTCTAAACATGTTTGGAACTAACTAGGAATAAAGCTAAAGTTGATCACATCTAAATACATAGATTTAACCGTGAACTCTCCATTCCTGGTTAGCTTCCAGCTCAACGTATCCGGTCGTTGAGAAAGCTGCACATCTATCATTCTTCTCACCAAATGGAGCCAGGCTTCCCAACGTGCTCCGGCAAGTGTTCTCCTAAATTGGATATTGAGGGGAGTGGATCGAAGCACGGTAGCAACGAAAGCGTCTCTTCGTTGCACGATGCTATAAAGAAATGGCATGAGAGAATGCTTAGAGAGGCATTAATTTGACATAGATGCGCCAAAGGATCGATCACTCTGTCACCTCCTCAACATTTTGCGCAGTTTTCGCAGATGCCTCCACAAAGATCAGACCATGCTCATTTGCGAACTTCCTACCTTCCTCATAGCTCACAGCACGCCTCAGAGATAGATCACATTTGTTTCCAACTAGCATTATTGTCATGTTGTCCTTTGCAAGTCGCCTCACACCCCTTAATGAGCTTGTGAGATGATTGAACGTTTCCCTCCTGAAGATCATCGTAACAGAAACACCGTGATAAAAGTTCAGGAAACCATGCACTTCATCTAACTAGGTAGCTTTTAGATTGGACAAGTACCTGGTGATGTCATAAACTAGAAGAGCTCCATCAACTTCATCGTAGTACGATCGAGTGATCGATCTGAATCTGTCTTCGCCTGGCTGTAATGTGAGATGGTCATTTGCCTTGAGAACTCAATGTGATGCTAATGTTTATGGCACGGCAAACCTTGTATACACTAGTAGAAAAAGGGTCTAATGTGCACCTCATTAGTCCCGGTTTGAAATTGAGTTGGCACTAATGTGACCATTAGTGCCGGTTCCAACGGCTAGGCGGGCTGCTCTCAGTAGTATCGGTTCATGGAGAACCTTTAGCACCGGTTCGTGCCATGAACCGGTACTAAAGAGAGTGGTGGCAGGATATTGTCAGACTGGGGCCCGTCCAGCACCTTTAGTACCGGTTCGTGGTACGAACCGGTACTACAGGTCATCCTACATATAAATCCTTCGTCCAGCTCGCTCTGTTCTCCCCCTTTCCCCTCTCCTCTCTGTTCTTCCTCTCTTCCCCTCGAGCTCATCACACATTTTGTCCAAATTTTGTCAAGATTTGAAGGCCCCCATCCATTCAAGTAATCACAAATGTTAGCAACTTTGTCCTTTCATCTCTCATTGCTAGATAGCTCTTGCAATGCTTTATATAGTGATTAATTTGTGGGTTTTAGTAATTTGGGAGGAATTATATGTGATAGTTTATTTGATTTATATGCAATTTGAGCTTAAAATAACTCTTAGTTTGCATATGTAGGTGTGGTTTACTTAGTGCCTTCCCGTCTCCGTCGTAACCACCGTCGATCGTCCGCACCGACCTGTCGCCGGCACCACCTTCTGGTGAGCCTCTTGTTCTTATCTTTTTTATATATAAAAAATCACGTTTGTGTGATTTAGATATATAGTTACTTGTATAATTATCTTACCCGTACATTGTTTGTTATACATAGTGCCATGGTTTTGATATCCGTCCCCATCGGCCCTCGTCCGTGTTATGATTCGAATGTGGTATATTATCTTTTAAAACTATTTGTTGCATTTCGTGTGTATGACAAATTCTGCCCATCAAGTTAACATAGATATTTTTATCTAGGAGGTATGTGAACCAGAAATTCCAACCGACCCTATTGTCGAGAGGTTAAATTTACTTGAAAGAGAAAACGAGTATTTGAAAGAAAATTTGAAAAGAATTGAGGGGGAGAAGATGGAATTGGAGTTGCATGTTGCCGATGTCGTCGATGATCACAAGATCAAGATGGAGAAAATGCGGTTGAAGATTAGAAAGATTAGAAAATATGCCATTGATAGTGAGGCTTGGTATCATTATGCTCTTGGATCAATTGTTACCTTAGTTGCGATCTTGATCGCATTTGTTGTTGCATTTAAATGCTTTAGCTAGAGAGTTATTTGTATGTTGCATTTAAGTGTTGTATGAACTTGTATTAATTTGGTCTATTCGTTGGTGTGTAATGAAGATGCGTCGGCAATGGATGTACGATGGCCGATGCTCTCCCCAGTTTGTTGATGGCGTGCATACTTTTCTGATTGCGGCTCAGGCAATCAAGCGGGCGGATGGTTTGATGCCTTGTCCATGTGCTGGATGTAAGAATGATTACAATTACTCTAACTCAAGAACCATTCACTTCCACCTGTTTGAGTCCGGTTTCATTCCCCACTATAATGTTTGGACCAAGCATGGAGAAAGAGGGGTTATGATGGAAGACAATGAAGAAGAAGAGGACGACGATAGCTATCCTGGCCATGGGTTCCCTGAATACGATGATACAACAATGGGGGAAGAAGCTGAGCCGGCCATGCGGGAAGAAGCTGAAGAAGAGGCATCAAATGAGCCCGCTGATGATCTAGGTCAGGCCATTGCCGATGCAAAGAGAAACTTTGCAAGTGAAAAGGAGAAGAAGAAGTTGCAGCGCATGTTAGAGGATCACAAGAAATTGTTGTACCCGAATTGCGAAGGTGACAAGAAAAAGCTGGGAACCACACTGGAATTGCTGCAATGGAAGGCAGAGAATGGTGTATCTGACAAGGGATTTGGAAAGTTGCTGGTAATGATAAAGAATATGCTTCCAAAGGACAACGAATTGCCCGAGAGTACATACGAAGCAAATAAGGTTGTCTGCCCTCTAGGGTTAGAGGTGCAGAAGATACATGCATGCCCTAATGACTGCATCCTCTACCGTGGTGAGTACGAGGATTTGAACGTGTGCCCGGTATGCGGTGCATTGCGCTATAAGATCAGCCGCGATGACCCTGGTGATGTCGAGGGCGAGCGCCCCAGGAAGAAGATTCCTTCCAAGGTGATGTGGTATGCTCCTATAATACCACGGTTGAAACGTTTGTTCCAAAACAAAGAGCATGCCAAGGAGATGCGATGGCACAGAGAAGACCGTAAGAAAGACTGAAAGTTGAGAGTACCCGCTGGCGGGTCGCAGTGGAGAAAAATCAAGAGAAAGTACATGAAGGAGTTTGCATGTGACCCAAGGAACGTATAGTTTGGTCTAAGCGCATATGACATTAATCCTTTTGGAGAGCAGAGCAACAACCATAGCATGTGGCATGTGACTCTATGTTTGTATAACCTTCCTCCTTGGTTGTGCATGAAGCAAAAGTTCATTATAATGCTAGTGCTCATTCAAGGCCCTAAGCAACCCGGCAACGACATTGATGTGTACCTAAGGCCATTAGTTGAAGAACTATTATAGCTGAGGAATGGAAAAGGTGTACATGCATGGGATGAGCACAAACAGGAAGAATTTGACCTAAAGGCGTTGGTGTTCGTGACCATCAATGATTGGCCTGCTCTCAGTAACCTTTCAGGACAGACAAACAAGGGATACCGCGGATGCACGCACTGTTTGGATGATACCGATAGTATATATTTGGATAGTTGTAGGAAGAATGTGTACCTGAGACATCGTCAATTTCTTCCGAGCAGGCATCCCATAAGAAAGAAAGGCAAGCATTTCAAAGGTGAGGCGGATCACCGGACGAAGCCTCGCCACTGTACTGGTGCTGATGTACATGATATGGTCAAGGATTTGAAGGTAATCTTTGGAAAGGGTCCTGGCGGACAACCTGTTCCGAAGGACGCTTATGGATGCGCACCCATGTGGAAGAAGAAATCTATATTTTGGGACCTGCCCTATTAGAAAGACCTAGAGGTCCGCTCTGCAATCACGTGATGCGCGTGACGAAGAATCTTTGCGTGACCCTGCTTGGCTTCTTGGGCGTGTATGGGAAGACAAAAGATATACCAGAGGCATGGAAGGACCAGCGACGTATGCACGAAAAAGACGGCATACATCAGGGTCATGCCAGCTATGCTCTTACCAAAGAAGAGAAGGAAATCTTCTTTGAATGCCTTCTCAGTATGAAGGTACCGTCTGGCTTCTCGTTGAATATAAATGGAATAATAAATATGGCAAAGAAAAAGTTCCAGAACCTAAAGTCTCATGACTGCCACGTGATTATGACGCAAGTGCTTCCGGTTTCATTGAGGGGGCTTCTACCGGAAAATATTCGGTTAGCCATCGTGCAGCTATGTGCATTCCTGAATGCAATCTCTTAGAAGGTAATCGATCCAGGAATCATACCAAGGTTACAGAATGATTTGGTGCAATGTCTTGTCAGTTTCGAGTTGGTGTTTCCACCATCCTTTTTCAACATCATGACGCACATTCTAGTTCACCTTTGCAAAGAGATTAACGTTTTGGGTCCTGTATTTCTACACAATATGTTCCCCTTTGAGAGGTTCATGGGAGTCTTGAAGAAATATGTCATAACCGTGCTAGGCCAGAAGGAAGCATCTCGAAGGGCCATAAAAATGAGGAGGTCATTGAGTTTTGTATTGACTTTATTCCTGACCTTAATCTAATTGGTGTTCCTGAATCGCGGCATAAGGGCAGACGGGATGGAAAAGGCACGCTAGGAGGGGATCAAATAATATGTATGGACGGGCATTCTCTCACTGAAGCACACTACACAGTTCTACATAATTCCGCCTTGGTGGCTCCGTATATGGAGGAACACAAGAATTTTCTACACTCCAAACACCCGGAGCAGTCTGACGACTGGATTACATGTGAACAAACGAAGACTTCCGCCGGTTGGTTGCAGACACGTGTCATGCATGATAACGATATTGAAGATGACCTGTACTTGCTGTCCCAACCATCTTTGAATAAAATGAATTTCAAAGGGTACGAGATAAATGGGAATACATTTTACACGACCGCCCAAGATAAGAAGAGCACCAACTAAAACAGTGGTGTCCGCTTTGATGCAACAACCAACATGGGAAAGGAAACATATTATGGTTACATAGAGGACATATGGGAAATTAACTATGGAGGTGATTTGAAGGTCCCTTTGTTTCGTTGCAAATGGGTCAATATGACACGAGGCGGGATAACGGAAGACCCGCAGTACGGAATGACAACAATGGATCTCAACAATCTTGCGTATGTAGACGAACCATTGGTCCTAGCCAATGATGTGGCACATATTTTCTATGTGAAAGACATGTCTACCAGGCCGAGAAAAAGAAAAGATAAGGAAGTGAATGCATCATACGATGAGCCAAGGCGCCACATAGTTCTTTCAGGGAAAAGAAACATCGTGGGAGTGGATGACAAGATAGACATATCAGAAGATTATGAAAAGTTTGATGAAATTGCTCTATTCACAGTGAATATTGATCCGAGCATCCAGTTAAATGATGAATATTATCCATGGTTTCGGCGCAAAGGGACATACGCGAAGAAAAAGTTTCACACCCAAAGATCCCACTCTGGGATGTGATAGGCTTCACCGTCATCACTTTCTTATGTAGTGACTTTCCGGACTTATATATTTGAAAAGTGCCGCTTCGAACAAACCGGAGGGAATCTTCGGAATAGTTAGGGTACTTATGTGTTTTGGTATTTGAAACGCGAAGAAATTTTATGTGCAAAAGCTGAATGCACTTCGTCTACAAATTAGTTCGTCAAATAATTCAAATTTAAAAACTACTGGCATTAACATAAAGTTTGTAATTTTTTGTACCTAAAGAAAAAATATTCAGAAATAAATAAATTAGAAAAAAAACTAATTTTTTTGAGACAAAAACTAAATAAAAACGCCCACCTACTAGGCCACAACGGCCTGCATACGACTAGTAACCCAACCTGTAGTTGGGCCGGGATGCAGGCCCGCAAGGCCTAGTAGGCCCACAGGGCAGAGAGGCAGAGTTAGGCCCAGAAGCCTTCTATAGATAGGAGTTCGAGAGAGGAGCCGCGCCGGGGCTTTTAAACAGGTGCGGGCGCCCCTCGGCTAGCGAGGTGGGACTAAACTTGCCCGCACCGCACCTACGCCAGCGCACCCCCTTTATTACTGGGTTGTGGCTCCAACCGGTACTAAAGGGGGGGGGGCTTTAGTACCGATTATGGCCACCACCCGGTACTAAAGGGGGCGTGCTTTCCGCCGCTTCGCCTGGCCAAAATAGACCTTTTGTACCGGTTAGTGGCTCCAACCGGTACTAAAGGTAGGTTCTATATAAGAAAACACTTCAAAAAAAATTGTCAGTTCATTCTCCCTCTGCTTCTCTGCCCCGTTGCCGCCGCCCCTCGTTGCTGTCCCCGTCGTCGTCCCCGTCACCGACGCTGCCGCCCCCATCGCCGTCCCCGTCGCCGTCCGCCGTCGTCGCTGCCGCCGCCATCCCCGTCCCCATCACCGTCCCCTCTGCCTCGCCGTCCCATCGCCTCGCCGTCCCATTGCCTCGCCATCGCCGTCGCCCGCACTGTGAGCCCCTCGCCCCGGCCCCTCTCCTCCCTCCAATCGAAGCCGCCGCGCCGCCGGTGCCGTAGGTGCATACACGCGCGCGCACACACACACACACACACACACACACGCGCGCGCGCGCCCATGCACACACACACGATTCTGTTTTTAGATTTTAGTTTTTTATGTTTTTTCTGTTTTCTATACAAATGTTTTAGATGAGTTAATTAATTAGATTAGATTAATGTCAAATACTATATAGAAATGTTAGAAATGTTATAGAAATGTTAGAAATGTTAGTTTTAGCTAGATGAATTAGATTAATTGCAAATTGTTATAGAAATGTTTGTTTTTAGTTTCTTATAATTTTAGTTATAGAAATTTCGAATTTGCATATAAGAAATCACAATCCAATCATTTAAAAAATGTTACTTTTGCGGCGTATAGTATTTGTTCTCGACGATGCCCGAGCCGCATCCTCGCCGTCGACCCATTCTCGATGACGTCATGCTTCAGAGGACCCATGTCCGTGACTGGGCTCCGTCGGGCTGGCACTGGGAGGTGCTACCTTCAGGGGCTCGCCGCTTGGTGAGGAACCTGGGTCCCGTCGTCGACCCTGAGCTCCTTTGGTGACGTTCCCGTGGGCCACTTTCGGTGTGGAGGGAGTCGGCCCCGCTGGAGGTGGTGCGTCACCGTGTCAGGGAGGAGGACGAGCACGTCCGTCGCTACATGGCTTCTATGGATGTCAGGTTCTCCAATACCTGGCAGGGTCTTTGGGGAGATGACCGGAGCTATGATCCTGTGATGATTCCTTCTCTTTGGGTGTCCAGCGCCCGCGCCTCAGGAACCGCGAGTGGCCTAGATTATTCTGTAGTATTTGATCTTTATTAGCTAAGTAGCTAGTGATGTATTTGATATATAATATTCGAGACGATGTATTCGAGATTATATATTATTCGAGACGATGCATATTATGTACTACTTCCACCGTTCCTTTATCTAAGGTGTATTATTTTTGGCACGGTGACCAAGGAACATAATTATAAACATGTTAAGACAAAATTAACCTTAGCAAATTTGTTGGTTAGTTGTAAATAAATCAGTTAGTTCAGAAAAATAAGAGATACATGCAATCGACAGAGAGATAACTTTCCTTCTTTTGCTACAAGAAGAGATATAGACAATCAAGAGACAAACACTTTTCCTTTTTCTGGAAGGCTAACAAGGGAATTATGAGGAATTAGGAGAAATGCACCTTACATTGTGAAATTTTATCAAAAAACAAATACACCTTATATAAAGGAACGGAGGGAGTATGATTCAGGATTTCCTTATTGATTGCATGCATGCATTGTAATTTGAATACTAAATTGTTTTATATTTCTTCTGGATTAGTTAAATAAAAGCTATGGCAGACAATATCGGGAGAAGAGGCCCTGTTCGAGATCATACGCTCCCCTCGCGCGTCAGATGATCGAAATGAAGAAGATGATGGCTCTCAATATCTAAACAATACCGGGGAGGGCGATGATATGATATTCGATCGCGATGACCAAATTGATGAAGTCATGGATGACAACTTTGATTATGATGGCAAAGAAATTAATGATTATGATGGCGAAGAAAATGTTGATCTTGAAATAACAGAGACCGATGAGGTATATTTATATAAGCAGGCATCTGGTGATCATCACATGTTTTAAATGATTTGAAGATATATTAACGAATCAATCTTTTTTCTTTCAGCCCTCCGGATCGAGCAAATCTTCTACAAGCAGAGTGCGAGGCCCGGGAAAAAAGTTGAAGGAGGGCGTAAAGTACAACATCGATGCCAGCAAAACTAATGGCGAACCTATAGCGCCTAAGAACATTGTGAACAAGTTCGTTCGTCAATGGGGAGTTCTTGTGAAGGACAAACTCCTGATCTCCCTTCAAGAATGGAAAGAGCCATCAAAGCCCCGTCCAGATCTTACTTTTGTCGACGACAGAGCAAAAACTGCACTTTGGGAAAATCTCATGGAACATTTCACCCTACCAGATCATTTCACAGCTACAGATGTGGAGAAAGTCAAGGACGCTGCTCTTAGGAAGATGGAAATTGCATTCAACAACCACAAGAAAACTGTATGGAATAACTACGTCAAAGTAGGAAAGAAGACTCTAGAATTCAAGGGAACACTGGAGAACCAAAGAGAACACTAGGACGATTTCGTGAAATTCAACGAATCAGAATTATCTAAGGAACTATCTAGAAAAAACAAGGCCAATGCCGAAAAAATGAAGCAATTCCATAGGCTGGGGCCAGGTGGCTACGCGGTGGCAATGCCTAAGTGGGATAAGTCTGAGCAAGAGATGCTGGCCGCACAGGTCACTCCAGTTACATTGAGCTGGCCCCCCAGGTGCAGAACTTGGTTCTATGCGCATGGGGGGCGTTGGACCCAAAGACAGGCGAGGTTTCGAAGAAGGCATGTCTTAAAGGAGCCGATGTTAAGTTAGTTGAAGCAATAGAAGAAGCTCGAGAAGGGGTGTTCACGCCCAATAGAGAGAACGACGAGCTTACGTGCGCCCTGAGAAATCCTGAACACCCGGGAAGAACACGAGGCAAGGGCGTTGTTCCGTGGTATGAGGGCTTTTCTGAGTGGAACACCGACTACAGAAGCTGTGCGAGAAGGAAGATGGAGGAGGAGAAGAAGAAGAAGCTGGAGGACGAGCAAAGGAAACAGGAAGTAGAACGCCTTCAAGGCCTAGAATCAGCGCACGCGGACTTGGCACTCAAATTGCAGTGGCAGCAGCAGCAGATCGACTCCCTTAGCCAGGAAAGGGGTCTCAGCAGCGGCCATAGCTAGTAGATGATCCAGCATTGGGTAGCACTGCCCCATCCATATCGAAAAGCAGCATGGGTTCCGCCCAGGGTGACGCACTGCTGGATAGATACCCTGTGGATGACATCATGGAGAACACTAATTGTGAGCTACACTTCAAAATAAAGAACATATCCATGAAGGCGGCGGACGTCGTTGCTTATACAAATCCCCCCGGAGCAACCTACCATTGTAAAACGATTCCATCCGGCTATGCTAGTGTCATGGTTGATGAGGTGGTGGGCCAATATTCGGGGCTACAGCTTGACATTCCTGGAGGTGATGAGGAGCACACACTGGGAGAGGCCATACATCGTATCATCCTATGGAGAAAGGATTGCATCATCTTTCGAAGTCCACCAACACCACGTCAGCTAGAGCTTGACATTCCAGGAGGTGACGAGGGAGCAGACGACTCACGCTCCTCCAAGTCTGGCACAGCTTCAGGCCACTCCTCCTGCTTCAACTCAGCCAACGCGTGAGGCCACTCCTCCTGCTTCAACCCAGCCAACGCGTGAGGCCACTCCTCCTGCTTCAACTCAGCCAACGCGTGAGGCCACTCCTCCTCCTCCAAGTCCACCAACGCGTGCCACTCCTTCTCCAAGTCCGACACCGCATCAGCCGTCTCCGCTGCCTCAGCAATCGCGGAAGAGAGCCACCACAGCTATGGTGCGTAGTGCTACAAGTCGAGGTAGTACATGAGGTACAGGCGGAGGCAAGCGATTTCAATATGGTCCAAGCCTCACGCCTCTTCCGCAGAGGCCTTACGACATGACCTAGGAGCAAAACGAAGCCATAGTGAAGGCCCAAGTGGACACCCATTTTGGACCGAAATCGTCACCGCCGCCAAGGGAGAAAGTGCCCGAGGATAAGATTGACCACTTTATTCGTATGGCTAAAGCACCAGCTCCCAAGCCTGTTGACTCAGACTATGAGCACCAAATCAGGAAGGCACATCAAGCACGACAAAAGGAGTCGAGCTCGAGCTCGAGCTAAGAAGCTAGCCAAAAATGTGGGAAAACCGTTCCCTAGCTAGGAGAACAGGCGGCGTAATCGACCCCCCCGCTTGTTGTATCAACACGTGAGAGTACCGGCGCCGGTCAGGTGGTAATAACCGACGAGCATAGAAGGTAGGCCGAAATGCTCGGTATCACTGTTGGACAACTTCTCGAGATTGAGCCCATGCCTCTGCCTAGACCCCAGGACATAAAACAGAAATATGTCCGAGGCCAACCTTTGGTCAAGCCTGAGGAGGTCAAGAACCTGCCAACGAAATTACCAAGAGTACCAATCAAGAGTCCCTCATGGTGAAAGTCAAGGAAGAGTATTACTTCCATAAGCTAGCTCTGGCCATTGAGTATTCAGAACTATTTCAGTTATTCAATCAAGACACACTCGACAAATCTCTCGTCAGTTTCTATTGTCTGTAAGTGATTTCTTTCTATAATTTAAGTCTCAAGCTAGCGGTAGTGCTCATTGATCGATCATTACCTGTAATTATCCTCACTATATTCTTTTCTGTGGTATTATGCAGGATGAAGATGTATGAAATGAAAAAAGGTGGACGCTATGGCATTGGGTTCATTGACCCAAATACCATTAATGAACAAACATGGAAATATCCATGGTATAAAATAGAAGTTGAGAAAAACATGTTAGAGTTCTTGAAGCGCCTCAATACCAATGAATATATACTACTTCCTTACAACTTACCGTGAGTCACACTGTCTTGTACTACAAATTCTGTTTTTACTTACTAGCTAGCTAATAATTAAGTGTATAGGGTTTAGGGTAGTTGATGAGTGTTATGCACATGCCCGCTTAATTAAGACATGCAAACGTGTGTGCATGCAGTTACCATTGGATCTTGTTAATCATTAAAGTTGACGAAGAAACAGTTAAAGTACTGGACTCACTACTTAAAAAAAAGAAAGACTACACAATGGTGAAGGGGATGGTTGACAGGTAATTTCAATCATTATTAACTACTAGCACCAATCCGCGTGCGTTGCAATGGAAGAAAACAATAATTCCTATGAACCATGTGCCCGAGCCAAGAAAATTGTGGGACAACGATCGCCGTTGAGAAAAAACAATGAATCATTTGAGGACAACAACAATCAAACCAACCTAAAATAACAATTATAGCACCAACAACAGCAAGCAAACAAACCTAGATGGATAGTAATTGCGAAAAACTTCCACAATTTAACATATATATTTGGTCAAATCCAACTTCATCATGCAAACATAAAGAGTTTCATAAATAATGAGTCATTGACTTCACATGAAATTAAATTGCATAAGTAGTTTAACTGTAATTGTGGTGAATGGATTGGGGAGTCTATATGGAAGTAGAAAAACACACATGGAAGCAAACAAAGAAATCATCAAAAGGAAGTGAGGAAAAAAGAGTGGATAAAAATCAGTGGTGGAAGACTGCCTCTCGTTCGAGGGGTTAGTGGATGCAGTCAGATATTTTATGTACCTTTTTTGTTTTGTGATCCAGTCACATGTAACCGATCGAGTTTATTATAACGGCTGCATTCTTGGAGTCTCCTACAAGAGAACACGTGTTGCCATATATGCATGCCCCACAGGAATCCATAACCATAATTTGTTTAGTTAACTTGCCATTATGATTAGTCGATCATAGCTATATGCGTCATGCATGTCTCTCAGAGATTGCCATATATTCCGTTTAATTAGCCCAACATTAATTAGCCAATCATAATTATATGCAGCATGATGTCTCGTCTCTTGGGAATCCCATTCAATCAGCCCACCGTTAATTACCATAATCTGTTTATTTAGCCAATCATAATTATATGCATCAAGTCTCTCTCAGGAATCCCATTCAATTATCTCACCATTAATTACCTCATTCTCTTCCTTCTTTATCAAGTTATGTTACGCTCTTCCTTTCCTTATTATCTCTGGGCCACGTTGTTTGAAATCCCAAATCCTCAATCTCTCCTTACTGAAACCGTAACACGTACACGACCGAGGAAAGATGACAAAAGGAAACTGTCCGCTTACTTTTCACACAACAGGTGCTAGATTAGTTGGTTTACGCGTACATACGTGCAGATAATGGTTGGTGTGTCAAAAAAAAAAATTAACGCGACGTACGAAACTGCAAACGACTGATACGTCTTTGTCATATCTATAATTTTTTATTGTTCCATGCCAATATTCCATAACTTTCATATACTTTTGGCAACTTTTTATACTATTTTTGGGACTAACATATTGATCGAGTGCCCAGCGCCAGTTCCTGTTTGCTGCATGTTTTATGTTTCGTAGAAAACCCACATCAAACGGAGTCCAAACGGGATAAAAAGGACGGAGAATTATTTTAGAATATTTATGATTTTTGGGAAGTAAAATCAACGCGAGACGATGCCCGAGGGGGCCAGGAGATAGGGGGCGCGCCCTGGACTCTCCTGGCCCCCCGTAAGGCGGTTGACGCTCTTCTTTTTCTACAAGAAAGCTAATTTTATGAGAAAGATCTGGTCGAAAGATTCACCCCAATCGGAGTTACGGATCTCCAGATATAAAAGAAATGGTGAAGGGGCAGAATCCGAGAACACAGAAACAGAGAGAGACAGAGAGACAAATTTAATCTCGGAGGGGCTCTCGCCCCTCCCACGCCATGGAAGCCAAGGACCAGCGGGGAAACCCTTCTCCCATCTAGGGAGAAGGTCAAGGAAGAAGAAGAAGAAGGGGGGCTCTCTCCCCCTTGCTTCCGGTGGCGCCGGAACGCTGCCGGGGGCCATCATCATCACCGCGCTCTTCATCAACAACTTCACCGCCTTCATCACCAACTCTTCCCCCCTCTATGCAGCGGTGTAACTTCTCTCTTACCCTCTGTAATATCTACTTAAACATGGTGCTCAACGCTATATATTATTTCCCAATGATGTATGGCTATCTTATGATGTTTGAGTACATCCGTTTTGTCCTATGGGTTAATTGATGATCATGATTGGTTTGAGTTGCATGTTTTATTATTGGTGCTGTCCTATGGTGCTCTCCGTGTCGCACAAGCGTGAGAGATCCCCGCTGTAGGGTTTGCAATATGTTCATGATTTGCTTATGGTGGGTGGTGTGAGTGAACAGAAGCACTGACCCAAGTAAATAGGTTGTTTGCGTATGTGATAAAGGGGACTTGATGCTTTAATGCTATGGCCGGGTTTTACCTTAATGAATCTTTAGTAGTTGCGGATGCTTGCTAGAGTTCCAATATAAGTGCATATGATCCAAAAAGAGAAAGTATGTTAGCTTATGCCTCTCCCTCAAATATAATTGCAATAGTGATTACGGGTCTAGTTATCGATTGCCTTGGACAAATAACTTTCTCATAACAAAAAGCTCTCTACTAATACTTACTTTATTGCATCTTTATATAAACAGCCCCTACTTTTTATTTACGTGCTCTTTATTATCTTGCAAACCTATCCTATCACACCTACAAAGTACTTCTAGTTTCATACTTGTTCTAGGTAAAGCGAACACTAAGCGTGCGTAGAGTCGTATCAGTGGCAGATAGGACTTAAGAGAATATTTGTTCTACCTTTAGCTCCTCGTTGGGTTCGACACTCTTACTTATCGAAAGAGGCTACAATTATCCCGTATACTTGCGGGTCATCAACGACCGAGAAAAAGAGAACCACGTACGAAAAACACTACAATTAACAAAAAAAGTGGAGATACAATCCATCCTTTATTATTAGGTAAAGATATGTCAGCCTCTTTAGTTCGTCATTTCCTGATATCAACTATTTAATAACTCGTTTATTCATTTTCTTTGCTGGCGGGCAGGTCTTGGGAAAAGTTCAGGAATTCGAAAGAGGTTCCAGGCGAATGGAGAGAAAAGCTGTATTGGCTTCGACCCAAGGTATAATTAATTAAGTAGTACTAGCTAGCTACAATGCATCTCCTTAATTCTAGTTTCAATACCATTAATTATCATGCTTGATTAATTATTATCTGATTAAATTCTATTCTCGTAAAGGCCCTGAAGTAGGCGCCGGTGACTGATGTGTTTGCCATGTGGTGTCCCTTTAGCGGCGGTTACAGAACCGGCACTAAAGGCCCTTACGAACCAGGGCTATATCCCGGTTCTGCACTAGTGATAACTCAAAATACACATCTGCACTACTTCTATCTCATGACTCATGAGAACTACTAATTCATACCAAAACGGAAAGGTGTGGCTACTCCCGGGTGAACAACACATGAAAAAAACTTAAAAACAAAATTTAAGAACTACGAAATTTTAGAACATCAATAATCAAAAATTTTAGGTTCTTGCAAAATTTCATGAACAAATAACATTTGAGGAGCTCTCAACAAAAAATCACTGCTCAAATAGTGCACAAAGCTTTGAGCCGTGATTTTGTTTTTTCTGTTGAGAGCTCCTCAAATGTTATTTCGTCATGGAATTTTGCAAACGTCTAAAACATTTGATCATGTTTGATGTCACAAAATTTTTGAATTATTGGATTTTGTTTCATAGTGTATTTCAATGTACTGATCACCTGTGTCGGGAGTAAAAAAAACAACATTGTCGGGCGGAAACTCACAAGTGTCAACGATGAAGCCATCATCAACATGTGTCTACAAATTATAGCTGGCCAAATGGGCCAGGCCAATCAGGCCAGCCCACGAGCACGCCAGCACGACCCGCCATGGGCCAGGCATAGCATGGGCTAAACGGGCTGGGCCTGGCACGCGACACGCCCTGAGCTGTGCTTGGGCCGCTAGGCTGAGCACGCGGGCTAGCACGGCACGACCCGATTAACTTCTTTTATTTATTTTTATTTTTTATATATCTCTATATGGCTTAATACTAGCCCAGTAGAAAAAATCGGCCCAAAAATGTCAAATAGGCCAAACAGCAGGTGGGCCAGCGTGCCTGGTGTGCTGGCGGGCTGGTCCGATTACCAGCTGGGTCGTGCCTGGGCTGTAGGATGCAGCATGCGGGCCGGCACGGCATGACCCGTATAATAATTGTGCCCTGGCGGGCTGGGCCGTGCTAGGCACGATTACAATCGGCCAGGCCGTGCTGTGTCAGGCCGACCCGTTTGGCCAGCTCTGCTACAAATGGCAACTTTTAATTCCCAAGCATGCTTCGATAATCCTAAAGTTTCATATTTTTAACCAATAGCTCCCCCGTCTACAGTTGGTACGTACGTATAGTGCAAAGGACCTATCGATCTAGGCACACTCAGAAAAAGAGGTACACCATCGTACTGTGTCCGAGATCTAAAGCTTGATGGGCTTTCTATTGACGGTGATCATCTTGGAGGCAAAGACGTCGAACTCGGTGTCGATGGTGGGTGTTAGAAGGGATAGAGAGGGATTGGTGGAATTTGATGGATTTATTGCTTGAGCCTCATGGGCATATATATAAAGTATAATGATTAACTTGAAGTACAAGACAAGGCAGGACAAATCCTAGTCTATCTTATGTTTCCTAATGAATCAATATACTCAATATCCCCCGCAGTCACAACGGTAGCAACACAGACGGTGAGACTGGAGAAGAATCTAAAGGCAAGCCGACGGACACCCCCATTACTGTTGGGGAACGTTGCAGAAAATTAAAATTTTTCCTACGGTTTCACCAAGATCCATCTATGAGTTCATCTAAGCAACGAGTCAAGGGAGAGAGTTTGCATCTACATACCACTTGTAGATCGCGTGCGGAAGCTTGCAAGGTGATGATGTAGTCGTACTCGACGCGATTCGAATCACCGATGACCAAGCGCTGAATGGACAGCACCTCCGCGTTCAACACACGTACGGGACGGGAGACGTCTCCTCCTTCTTGATCCAGCAAGGGGAAGGAGAGGTTGAGGAAGACAGCTCCACCGGCAGCACGACGGCGTGGTGATGGTGGAGAAGCAGTACTCCGGCAGGGCTTCGCCAAGCACACAACGGAGGAGGAGAGGTGTTGGGGAGGGGAGGGCTGCGCCTTGCAGGGTGGTGCGGCTGCCCTCCCCTCACCCCTCTATTTATAGGGGGAAGGGAGAAGGGGGGCCGGCCCCCTAGAACCCATCTAGGGGGGTGCGGCGGCCAAGGGGAGAGGGGGAGAGGGTGGCTTGCCCCCCAAGCCAAGGGGGGCGCCCCCTCTAGGGTTCCCCCCTCAACCCTAGGCGCAAGGGCCCAAGGGAGGGGGTGCGCACAGCCCACCAGGGGCTGGCTCCCTGCCCCACGCAGCCCATGTGGCCCCCTGGGAGGGGTGGCCCCTCCCGGTGGACCCCCGGTACCCTTCCGGTGGCCCCGGTACAATACCGGTATGACCCCGAAACTTCCCGGTGTCCGTTTGACAACTTCCCATATATAAATCTTTACCTCTGGACCCTTCCGGAGCTCCTCGTGACGTCCAGGATCCCATCCGGGACTCCGAACAACATTCGGTAGTCACATACTAGTCTTCCTAATAACCCTAGCGTCACCGAACCTTAAGTGTGTAGACCCTACGGGTTCGGGAGACATGCAGACATGACCGAGACGCTCTCAGGTCAATAACCAACAGCGGGATCTGGATACCCATGATGGCTCCCACATGCTCCTCGATGTTGTCATCGGATGAACCACGATGTCGAGGATTCGATTAAACCCTGTATACAATTCCCTTTGTCAATCGGTACGTTACTTGCCCGAGACTCGATCGTCGGTATCCCAATACCTTGTTCAATCTCGTTACCGGCAAGTCACTTTACTCGTACCGCAATGCATGATCCCGTGTCCAACACCTTGGTCACATTGAGCTCATTATGATGATGCATTACCGAGTGGGCCCAGAGATACCTCTCCGTCATACGGAGTGACAAATCCCAGTCTCGATCCGTGTCAACCCAACAGATACTTTCGGAGATACCTGTAATGCACCTTTATAGTCACCCAGTTACGTTGTGACGTTTGATACACCCAAGGCACTCTTATGGTATCCGGGAGTTACACGATCTCATGGTCGAAGGAAGAGATACTTGACATTGGCAAAGCTCTAGCAAAACGAACTACACGATCTTTTATGCTATGCTTAGGATTGGGTCTTGTCCATCACATCATTCTCCTAATGATGTGATCCCGTTATCAACGACATCCAATGTCCATAGTCAGGAAACCATGACTATCTGTTGATCACAACGAGCTAGTCAACTAGAGGCTCACCAGGGACATATTGTGGTCTAAGTATTCACACGTGTATTACGATTTCCGGATAATACAGTTATAGCATGAATAAAAGACATTTATCATGAACATTGAAATATAATAATACTTTTATTATTGCCTCTAGGGCATATTTCCAACAGTCTCCCACTTGCACTAGAGTCACCAATCTAGTTACATTGTGATGAATCTAACACCCATAGAGTTCTGGTGTTGATCATGTTTTGCACGCGAGAGAGGTTTAGTCAGCGGATCTGCGACATTCAGATCCGTGTGTACTTTGCAAATCTCTATGTCTCCATCTTGAACATTTTCACGGATGGAGTTGAAACGACGCTTGAAGTGCCTGGTCTTCTTGTGAAACCTGGGCTCCTTGGCGAGGGCAATAGCTCCAGTGTTGTCACAGAAGAGTTTGATCGGCCCCGACGCATTGGGTATGACTCCTAGGTTGGTGATGAACTCCTTCACCCAAATCGCTTCATGCGCTGCCTCCGAGGCTGTCATGTACTCCGCTTCACACGTAGATCCCGCCACGACGCTCTGCTTGTAGCTGCACCAGCTTACTGCTCCACCATTCAACATATACACGTATCCGGTTTGTGACTTAGAGTCATCCAGATCTGAGTCGAAGCTAGCGTCGACGTAACCCTTTACGACGAGCTCTTCGTCTCCTCCATAAACGAGAAACATGTCCTTCGTCCTTTTCAGGTACTTCAGGATATTCTTGACCGCTGTCCAGTGTTCCTTGCCGGGATTACTTTGGTATATTGCTACCAAACTTACGGCAAGGTTTACATCGGGTCTGGTACACAGCATGGCATACATAATAGATCCTATGGCTGAAGCATAGGGGATGACACTCATCTCTTCTTTATCTTTTGCCGTGGTCGGTGACTGAGCCGAGCTCAGTCTCACACCTTGTAACATAGGCAAGAACCCCTTCTTGGACTGATCCATTTTGAACTTCTTCAAAATCTTATCAAGGTATGTGCTTTGTGAAAGACCTATGAGGCGTCTCGATCTATCTCTATAGATCTTGATGCCTAATATATAAGCAGCTTCTCCAAGGTCCTTCATTGAAAAACACTTGTTCAAGTAGGCCTTAATGCTGTCAAGGAGTTTCGTATCATTTCCCATCAAGAGTATGTCATCTACATATAATATGAGAAATGCTACAGAGCTCCCACTCACTTTCTTGTAAACGCAGGCTTCTCCATAAGTCTGCGCAAACCCAAACGCTTTGATCATCTCATCAAAGCGAATATTCCAACTCCGAGATGCTTGCACCAGCCCATAAATGGATCGCTGGAGCTTGCATACTTTGTTAGCGTTCTTAGGATCGACAAAACCTTCCGGCTGCATCATATACAGTTCTTCCTTAAGATGCCCGTTAAGGAATGCTGTTTTGTCGTCCATCTGCCATATCTCATAATCATAGTATGCGGCAATTGCTAACATGATTCGGACGGACTTTAGCTTCGCTACGGGAGAGAATGTCTCGTCGTAGTCAATCCCTTGAACTTGTCGATAACCCTTAGCGACAAGTCGAGCTTTATAGATGGTGACATTGCCATCCGCGTCTGTCTTCTTCTTAAAGATCCATTTGTTTTCTATCGCTCGCCGATCATCGGGCAAGTCTGTCAAAGTCCATACTTTGTTTTCATACATGGATTCTATCTCGGATTTCATGGCTTCAAGCCATTTGTTGGAATCTGGGCCCGCCATCGCTTCTTCATAGTTCGAAGGTTCACCGTTGTCTAACAACATGATTTCCAGGACAGGGTTGCCGTACCACTCTGGTGCGGAACGTGTCCTTGTGGACCTATGAAGTTCGGTAGCAACTTGATCCGAAGTACCTTGATCATCATCATTGGTTTCCTCTTCAGTTGGTGTGGGCATCACAGGAACATTTTCCTGAGCTGCACCACTTTCCCGTTCGAGAGGTAGTACTTCATCGAGTTCTACTTTCCTCCCACTTACTTCTTTCGAGAGAAACTCTTTTTCCAGAAAGCATCCGTTCTTGGCAACAAAGATCTTGCCTTCGGATCTTAAGTAGAAGGTATACCCGACAGTTTCCTTAGGGTATCCTATGAATACGCATTTTTCTGACTTGGGTTCGAGCTTTTCAGGTTGAAGTTTCTTGACATAAGCATCGCATCCCCAAACTTTTAGAAACGACAGCTTAGGTTTCTTCCCAAACCATAATTCATACGGTGTCGTCTCAACGGATTTAGACGGTGCCCTATTTAAAGTGAATGTAGCTGTCTCTAGAGCGTATCCCCAAAATGAAAGTGGTAAATCGGTAAGAGACATCATAGACCGCACCATATCCAATAGAGTGCGATTACGACGTTCGGACACACCGTTTCGCTGAGGTGTTCCAGGCGGCGTGAGTTGTGAAACGATTCCACATTTCCATAAGTGTGTACCAAATTCGTGACTTAAGTATTCTCCTCCACGATCTGATCGTAAGAATTTTATCTTTCGGTCACGTTGATTCTCTACCTCATTCTGAAATTCCTTGAACTTTTCAAAGGTCTCAGACTTGTGTTTCATTAAGTAGACATACCCATATCTACTCAAGTCATCAGTGAGAGTGAGAACATAACGATATCCTCCGCGAGCCTCAACGCTCATTGGACCGCACACATCGGTATGTATGATTTCCAACAAGTTGGTTGCTCGCTCCATTGTTCCGGAGAACGGAGTCTTGGTCATTTTGCCCAAGAGGCATGGTTCACACGTGTCAAACGATTCATAATCAAGAGACTCTAAAAGTCCATCGGCATGGAGCTTCTTCATGCGCTTGACACCAATGTGACCAAGGCGGCAGTGCCACAAGTATGTGGGACTATCGTTATCAACTTTAAATCTTTTGGCATCTACACTATGAACATGTGTAATATTACGCTCGAGATTCATTAAGAATAAACCATTGACCATCGGAGCATGACCATAAAACATATCTCTCATATAAATCGAACAACCATTATTCTCAGACTTAAATGAGTAGCCATCTCGTATTAAACGAGATCCAGATACAATGTTCATGCTCAAACTTGGCACTAAATAACAATTATTAAGGTTCAAAACTAATCCCGTAGGTAAATGTAGAGGCAGCGTGCCGACGGCGATCACATCGACTCTGGAACCATTCCCGACGCGCATAGTCACCTCGTCCTTTGCCAGTCTATGTTTATTCCGCAGCTCCTGCTGTGAGTTACAAATATGAGCAACGACACCGGCATCAAATACCCAGGAGTTACTACGAGTACTGGTAAGGTACACATCAATCACATGTATATCAAATATACCTTTGGTGTTGCCGGCCTTCTTATCCGCTAAGTATTTGGGGCAGTTCCGCTTCCAGTGACCCTTCCCCTTGCAATAAAAGCACTCAGTCTCAGGCTTGGGTCCATTCTTTGACTTCTTCCCGGTAACTGGTTTACCAGGCGCGGCAACCTCCTTGCCGTCCTTCTTGAAGTTCTTCTTACCCTTGCCCTTCTTGAACTTAGTGGTCTTATTGACCATCAACACTTGATGTTCTTTCTTGATTTCAGCCTCTGCTGACTTCAGCATCGAGAACACTTCAGGAATGGTCTTTTCCATCCCCTGCATGTTGTAGTTCATCACAAAGCTCTTGTAGCTTGGTGGGAGCGACTGGAGGATTCTGTCAATGACCGCCTCATCTGGGAGGTTTATGTTCAGCTGGGTCATACGGTTGTGCAACCCAGACATCTTCAGGATGTGCTCACTGACAGAACTGTTTTCCTCCATCTTACAACTGTAGAACTTGTCGGAGAAATCATATCTCTCGACCCGGGCATGAGCTTGAAAAACTAGTTTCAGCTCTTCGAACATCTCATATGCTCTGTGGTGCTCAAAACGCTTTTGGAGCCCCGGTTCTAAGCTGTAAAGCATGCCGCACTGAACGAGGGAGTAATCATCAGCACGAGACTGCCAAGCATTCATAATGTCTTGGTTCTCTGGGACGGGAGCGTCACCTAGCGGTCCTTCTAGGACATATTGTTTCCTGGCAGCTATGAGGATGATCCTCAGGTTCCGGACCCAGTCTGTATAGTTGCTGCCATCATCTTTCTGCTTGGTTTTCTCTAGGAACGCGTTGAAGTTCATGTTGACATTAGCGTTGGCCATTGATCTACAAGACATATTTGCAAAGGTTTTTGACTAAGTTCATGATAATAAAGTTCTAATCAAATTATGAACTCCCACTTAGATTAGACATCCCTCTAGTCATCTAAGTGTTACACGATCTGAGTCGACTAGCCCGTGTCCGATCATCACGTGAGACGGACTAGTCATCGTCGGTGAACATTCTCATGTTGATCGTATCTTCCATACGATTCGTGTTCGACCTTTCGGTCTCCGTGTTCCGAGGCCATGTCTGCACATGCTAGGCTCGTCAAGTTAACCCTAAGTGTTTTCGCTGTGTAAAACTGTCTTACACCCGTTGTATGTGAACGTAAGAATCCATCACACCCGATCATCACGTGTTGCTTAGAAGCGACGAACTGTAGCAACGGTGCACAGTTAGGGGGGAACACTTCTTGAAATTTTTGTAAGGGATCATCTTATTTACTACCGTCGTCCTAAGTAAACAAGATGCATAAACATAATAAACATCACATGCAATTATATAGTTGTGACATGATATGGCCAATATCATATAGCTCCATTGATCTTCATCTTTGGGGCTCCATGATCATCTTGTCACCGGCTTGACACCATGATCTCCATCATCGTGTCTCCATGAAGTTGTCACGCCAACGACTACTTCTACTTCTATGACTAACGTTTAGCAATAAAGTAAAGTAGTTTACATGGCGTTATTCAATGACACGCAGGTCATACAAAAAATAAAGACAACTCCTATGGCTCCTGCCGGTTGTCATACTCATCGACATGCATGTCGTGAATCCTATTACAAAGAACATGATCTCATACATCACAATTCATCATTCATCACAACTTCTGGCCATATCACATCACATGATCAATCGCTGCAAAAACAAGTTAGACGTCCTCTAATTGTTGTTGCATCTTTTACGTGGCTGCAATTGGGTTCTAGCAAGAACGTTTTCTTACCTACGAATAACCACAACGTGATTTTGTCAACTTCTATTTACCCTTCATAAGGGCCCTTTTCATCGAATCCGCTCCAACTAAAGTGGGAGAGACAGACACCCGCCAGCCACCTTATGCAACTAGTGCATGTCAGTCGGTGGAACCGGTCTCACGTAAGCGTACGTGTAAGGTTGGTCCGGGCCGCTTCATCCCACAATACCGCCGAAGCAAGAAAAGACTAGTAGAGGCAAGTAAGATGACAAAATCCACGCCCACAACAAAATTGTGTTCTACTCGTGCAAAGAGAACTACGCATAGACCTAGCTCATGATGCCACTGTTGGGGAACGTTGCAGAAAATTAAAATTTTTCCTACGGTTTCACCAAGATCCATATATGAGTTCATCTAAGCAACGAGTCAAGGGAGAGAGTTTGCATCTACATACCACTTGTAGATCGCGTGCGGAAGCTTGCAAGGTGATGATGTAGTCGTACTCGACGTGATTCGAATCACCGATGACCAAGCGCTGAATGGACAGCACCTCCGCGTTCAACACATGTACGGGACGGGAGACGTCTCCTCCTTCTTGATCCAGCAAGGGGAAGGAGAGGTTGAGGAAGACAGCTCCACCGGCAGCAAGACGGCGTGGTGATGGTGGAGACGCAGTACTCCGACAGGGCTTCGCCAAGCACACAACGGAGGAGGAGAGGTGTTGGGGAGGGGAGGGCTGCGCCTTGCAGGGTGGTGCAGCTGCCCTCCCCTCACCCCTCTATTTATAGGGGGAAGGGAGAAGGGGGGCCGGCCCCCTAGAACCCATCTAGGGGGGTGCGGCGGCCAAGGGGAGAGGGGGAGAGGGTGGCTTGCCCCCCAAGCCAAGGGGGGCGCCCCCTCTAGGGTTCCCCCCTCAACCCTAGGCGCAAGGGCCCAAGGGAGGGGGTGCGCCCAGCCCACCAGGGGCTGGCTCCCTGCCCCACGCAGCCCATGTGGCCCCCCGGGAGGGGTGGCCCCTCCCGGTGGACCCCCGGTACCCTTCCGGTGGCCCCGGTACAATACCGGTATGACCCCGAAACTTCCCGGTGTCCGTTTGACAACTTCCCATATATAAATCTTTACCTCCGGACCCTTCCGGAGCTCCTCGTGACGTCCAGGATCCCATCCGGGACTCCGAACAACATTCGGTAGTCACATACTAGTCTTCCTAATAACCCTAGTGTCACCGAACCTTAAGTGTGTAGACCCTACGGGTTCGGGAGACATGCAGACATGACCGAGACGCTCTCAGGTCAATAACCAACAGCGGGATCTGGATACCCATGATGGCTCCCACATGCTCCTCTATGTTGTCATCGGATGAACCACGATGTCGAGGATTCGATTAAACCCTGTATACAATTCCCTTTGTCAATCGGTACGTTACTTGCCCGAGACTCGATCGTCGGTATCCCAATACCTTGTTCAATCTCGTTACCGGCAAGTCACTTTACTCGTACCGCAATGCATGATCCCGTGTCCAACACCTTGGTCACATTGAGCTCATTATGATGATGCATTACCGAGTGGGCCCAGAGATACCTCTCCGTCATACGGAGTGACAAATCCCAGTCTCGATCCGTGTCAACCCAACAGATACTTTCGGAGATACCTGTAATGCACCTTTATAGTCACCCAGTTACGTTGTGACGTTTGATACACCCAAGGCACTCTTATGGTATCCGGGAGTTACACGATCTCATGGTCGAAGGAAGAGATACTTGACATTGGCAAAGCTCTAGCAAAACGAACTACACGATCTTTTATGCTATGCTTAGGATTGGGTCTTGTCCATCACATCATTCTCCTAATGATGTGATCCCGTTATCAACGACATCCAATGTCCATAGTCAGGAAACCATGACTATCTGTTGATCACAACGAGCTAGTCAACTAGAGGCTCACCAGGGACATATTGTGGTCTAAGTATTCACACGTGTATTACGATTTCCGGATAATACAGTTATAGCATGAATAAAAGACATTTATCATGAACATTGAAATATAATAATACTTTTATTATTGCCTCTAGGGCATATTTCCAACAACTACCACAGTCATAACGGTCGACGCATCGCAGAAGGCGTGGCTGGAGTGGAAACCGATGAGGTTCTCAAGCAAGGCGGTAGCCCTTTGTGCCGTTATCGAAGTGGCCGAGAGCGTAGGGTGGTGTAGCCATGGTTGAGGTAGCCGTGTGAAGAACATCGTGGTCGATGTCGAGTCGGGGTAGCCGGTGTTGAGGACGTCGCCTTGGAGCCGCGGGCGCAAGAAGGCGCCGTGTTAGTCATAGGCGCAGTGGTATCGAAGTTGTGGTGCGCTGGGAAGAAGACGTTGTTAACGACATGTCGCGCCGGGTTTGCCAAGCCCCGGGACACATCATGGACGAAGTCACGCATCAGTGTTTTCAGAACGAGGCATGCGTAGAAGGATGAAGCCAAAGTTGACGAAGCGCCGACCAGGCTTGCCAGGCCAAGGGACACATCGTGGATGAAGGCACGCATC
The DNA here is from genome assembly GCF_018294505.1 of Triticum aestivum. Lineage (NCBI taxonomy): Eukaryota > Viridiplantae > Streptophyta > Magnoliopsida > Poales > Poaceae > Triticum > Triticum aestivum. The sequence goes on along the minus strand of NC_057813.1, from coordinate 588,576,901 downwards.
GGTGTTGCCTGCACTGGGCATGCATAGACGAGGGACCTGCACAAGCTGTACGCCATGTCTAGGAGTCGGAGGGCCAACAGAGAAGAAGACTCAACGACGGTTGTGGCGCCAATCAGCGAGGGGCTGATGTCACCAACGGTGGTCGGAGTAGACGAAGTGGTTGGGGAAGATGACGACGACACTGGCGACGGGCTGATACTGGACAAAGACGAAGGGCGTGGACGGGCGGCGGCTACAGGGGTAGCAGCGGTGGCGGCCAAAGAAGAGTGGTGGTGGCATCCTGACGGCGGCGGTGGCGACAAGAAGGGATTAAAGAGGGGATTCGCGGAATATGATGGGTGTATTATTGAGCCTCAAGAGCGAGCATATATTGAGTACAAGACTTGGAGGGCAAGAAGCCTCTCCTAGAGATAAGGTAGGAGACGAATTACAAATCCTAAACTACCAAATACATGTATCCCAAATATATCTCTAACATATTGAGTATATTGATTCATTAGGAAATATAAGATATACTATGATTTGTCTTGCCTTGCCTTATACTCCAAGTTGGTCATTGTACTTCTATATATATGCTGATGTTGGCTTGAACTACATCGGTATTTCCTCAAATAGGAAGGGATGATGCAGCACAACAACGATAGGTATTTCCCTCAGTGATGAGATCAAGGTTATAGAACCAGTAGGAGAACCACGCAACACTACGTAAACGGTACCTGCACACAAAGAAGAAATACTTGCGACCCAACGTATTGAAGGGGTTGTCAATCCCTTTCGGGTAGCGGTGCCAGGAATTGTCAAGTTGACGGGATAAAATTGTAGTAAATTAATAGATGCAAATAAAAGTAAATAAAATTCAGCGAGGTATTTTTGGGTTTTTGGATTAATACATCTGAAAATAAAAGCGAATAAAAATAGATATCGAAGGAAAATATGATAAAGAAAAGACCCGGGGGCCGTAGATTTCACTAGTAGCTTCTCTCGAGAAAATAGCATACGGTGAGTAAGCAAATTACTGTTGGGAAATTGATAGAACTTCAAATAATTATGACGATATCCAGAAAATGATCATTATATAGGCATCACGTCCAAGATTAGTAGACCGACTCCTGCCTGCATGTACTACTATTACTCCACACATCGACCGCTATCCAACATGCATCTAGTGTATTAAGTTCATGAAAAAATAGAGTAATGCAATAAGAACGATGACATGATGTAGACAAGATCTATTCATGTAGGAATTAGACCCTATCTTGTTTATTTAATGGCAACGATACATACATGTCGGTTCCCCTTCTATCACTGGGATCAAGCATCGTAAAATCTAACCCATCACAAATCACCTCTTCCCATGGCAAGAAAAATGATCTAGTTGGCCTAACTAAACCAAAGATTCGAAGAAAAAATACGAGCCTATAAGTAATCATGCATATGAGAGATCAAAAGACTCAAATAACTTTCATGGATAAAAACATAAATCTGATCATAAACTCAAAGTTCATTGGATCCCAACAAACACACTGCAAAAAGGAGTTACATCAAATAGATCTCCAAGACACCATTTTATTGAGAATCAAAAGAGAGACATGAAGACATCTAGCTACTAACTATGGACCGGTAGGTCTACAATGAACTACTCATGCATCATCGGCGATGCACCAATGAGGATGATGAACCCCTTCGTGATGGTGTCTAGATTGGATCTATGGTTTCTGGAACTGGTGGCGGCTAGAATCGATTTTAGTCGACTTCCTTGGGGTTTCTGGAATATTGGGGTACACTACTGGAATCAGGATCTTTGTCATCAGCCAGATCTTTGCCGTCAGCCAACTGACGGCAAAGAAGGTCTTTGCCATCAGCTTATAGAAAATTGACGGCAAAGAAAGAGCTGACGACAAAGATCATGTTTGCCGTCAGCCAGCCCTTTGTCGTCCGCTAGCGGACGACATAGAAGATTTGCCGTCAGCTAGCAGACAGCAAAGAGGAAGGGTGGCCCACTCGCAAGAGCCATCTAACAGCCACTTTCGTTGCCTTCTGCCAGCAGACGGCAAAGAAAGTGACCAAACTAACGTCCGTTAGCTAGGCTCTTTGCCATCGTGCCCTCACTAAAATGCCAATGACGCCCGCGCCCCATCTCTTTGTCCCACCTCTCTCTCCGTCCTGTGCCCGAGCTGCCACTGCCCCGCGCTACCCCGCCCCCGTGCTGCCGCTACCCCTCCCCCGTGCTGCCGCTACCCCGTGCCACCCCCATCGCAGCGCCGCCACCGCCGCCCCGGTGACCCCCTCCTCCGTCCCATGCACCCCCGTCGCCGCGCCGGCCCGCCCCGCACCCGTGCCCGTGCCACCGCCACCCCGCGCCACCCCCATCACCACGACACCCCATCCTCCACCCCGGTGGCGCTGGCGCCCTCTCCTCCACAACCGCGGCCGCCCCACCGCTCCGGCGCCCCCTCCTCCACCCGGCCGCCCCGGCACCCCTCTCCTCCACCATCGCGGCCGGCCCGCCGCTTCGGCGCCCCCTCCTCCACTCGGCCACCCCGGCGCCCCTCTCCTCCACCCGTGCAGCCGCCCCAGTGGAGAACCTGGACACGGAGGGGCTGGAGTAGGCCTCCGTCGACACGCGGCTCGCCGCCACCAACGTCGGCTTCAGACTACTGCAAAAGATGGGATCCAAGTCCGGCAAGGGCCTCGGCAAGAACGTGCAAGGTTTCTTTCTTTCCTTTGCTCTCACCTGCTTGTTTACCCTCTCTCTAGGTTTGATTCAGTTCAGTGGTTCGACATGTGGTTCTGTCAAGTGTTGTCAGTCATCATCCCTGGCTGTTTCATACTCCGTCGTCATCCTGTTCGAGCTCATCAGTTAGCAATTCGTTTGAAAAATTGACATGATTGGTAGAATCAGTAGCCCAAGAAGTATAGAAAGAGGCTGTTGTTGATGCCGCGGCCGCAGGACCGATGGTGCCAATGTTGATTGCGTTGGTTTTGTTAGCTAACTGGCTGGCCACCATGTTAGTTTCCTTGGTTGTGGTTTTCATGAATTTTATAAGCTTGTCAAGGACAAGTGTTGGAAAGTTATAAGGCGTGAATTGTTTTGGGTTTGCAGATAGGAGATAGTGGTGGAACATGTACTTCTGTGTTGCGTTGCCAATCATCACCCTTGGTTGTTTTATACTCCGTCGTCATCGTATTCAAACTCATCGGCTAGTTATTCACTGAAAATTGCCATGTTGTAGGTAAACACTGCTACACTTTGAATAAAATGAGGATAACACACTTGATTTAGAACAGTTCGTGTAGAAATTGCCATGGACCACAACGTCAAATCTGCTATGTTCCTGAATTTTTTGCCATGTCACCTAGTAAATTTCCGTGTAGTGCAATGACAGTAGTTCCGCGGGGGTTTATGGCTGATTTAGAAGTTGAACCATATAGGCATGGCATTTTTGTAAAAATAACAAGTCTAAGGGTATATTTGAGCATATACATGGAAGATTGAGGCACACAATAATGGGTCTAAGGGTATATTTGAGCATATACCACTATACAGATTGCTCCCTTGAGATTTATTTTTGTGCCTATCAATCTTAACATATCTAGAAGCTAAAGATTGTGAGGATATATATTCTCTTACATTTGATGAGCAAGAATATATGGAATAACATGCTACTAGTAAATCTTGTTCTCAGCTCTAGTATGTCAACCTAGAGCCACCTAAAATATGCTCTATTTTTTAGATTACTATCCTTTGTTTTTCAACATTTTCAGTTTTCTTTCATGTCTAAACAAATCCCTAGTTTTGAAGGGTGCCAATTGCCATTGCCAACTAACCTACCAAATTAATTAAGTGTTGTTGATGTTGTTGAGCACAAGTGCATTGCTTTTTTTTCTTAGTTTTCTTTCATGTCTAAAAACTTGGCTCTGTTCCAACTATTGCCAACTAACCTACAAAATTAATTAAGTGTAGTTGATTATCTTCTGCTCAAAACTTGTGCTGCTGTAATGTTGTATGATAATGTTGTAAGGGTAGTAATTGGTCCCTTCTGCTACTTATCAGAGATGGGGGGAGGCCGCCACCACAGACTGTGCTCTGCCACACCGGAGTACGACTTGGAAGGTTTTGAGTTCTTCATGATCATACTTGAGAATTCCTCTAGGAGGTAGGCCCCTTCACCCATCTCTTTATCATAACTCTGCTATTTGCTACATCACTACTTGACCCACACTGCAGAGGCTGCCTGACACTCTGATGAAGATGTTGGAAGGCCATCGGCCAAAGAATGTGAAGCTGCGACAGGCCGACAGCGAGCTTCGCAGGCTGTGGGACGTGGAGGTGGTGATCAGGTACAACCAGATGTACCTGTTTCGTGGCTGGGAGCAGTTCGTCCGTGCCTACGACCTGCGACATGGGTACTTCCTTGTCTTCAGGTACGACGGCAACGCCATGCTCACCGTGAAGGTGTTCAACATGAATATGTGTCGCATGCTCTACCAGGACGATGATGATGCCAGTACGCCTCTTCTTCCTCTCCATTTGGCTTTGTCTCACATAGATTGTTAAAAAAACTTTGTTGCAGGCAATGGGAGCAACAATAGCGACTCTGGCTACAGCAAAAGCAGCATCGAGGATGAGGAGGAACAGAGTGGGGGAAGAAGAGGAGCAGAGCGGGGATGACCTCATGATGGTGGTGGCTGACGATGGCCATGCGATGGTGGTGGCTAACGATGGCCTCATGATGGTGGTGGCGTGGTGCTTGACGATGACCTAGCAACGATGGTGCCTGAAGATGGCCTCGCGATGGTGGTGGTGCCTGACAATGACCACACGATGGTGGTGGCGCCGACGATCCCATAGCTGGGGGACTACAGGACCATGCTAATTGTGGTAGAGGAGTACATCCCACTGCCTCGCTGCTCTAAGCGCATCAAGATGATGAAGGAGAAGAGGAAGGAGGAGTGAAGATCTTTAGTTTAACCATTTTAGTGTAAACCTTTTAAGTATGATAGTGTTGAACTTTCTTTATATGTGTGCTCATGAATTGAAATTATGTGCATGCTCATGGATGCTCACGAATTGAAATTATGTGTTTTTGTGCTTGCTCATGGATGCTCATTCATTTAATAGTTTCTGATCAAATTATATATCTGTGAAATTCTGTGAAATTAAATGAATTTAAGAAAAAATAGGAAAAACAGGGGCTATACAGGATCTTTGCCGTCCGCTGGCAGACGGCAAACAGCTTTGCCCTATGCCAGCAGACGGCAAAGCTGCCATGTGGCCGCCACCTGTGCAACCTGGGGTGCACCGGGCTGGCCTATTTGGCAGCTTTGTCGTCCGCTGGAAGACGACAAAGATGCAAAGATGTTTGCTATGTGCCAGCTGACGGCAAAGCACGCAATTAACCCCTTAACAGAGCTAAGGTGCCACGTGTGCCGTCCAAGCTCTTTGCCATCTGCCAGCAGACGACAAAGGCCTTTGCATCTTTACCGTCGGCCAGAGGATGACAAAGAGGCCTTTGCTGTAGCTTATTCAGCCAGACCTGTTGCCGTCAGCTGGCTGACGGCAAAGGCCTGTGCAGTCTGCCAGACATGCCTTTGCCGTCAGCCATGGCGGACGGCAAAGTGCCTGATTCCCGTGGTGGTATTTATAGAGCAAAGAGGCGGTGCGGGAGGCGGCCGAGGTGGGAACAACCCACCTAGAGGCGCCTGGGCCCCCAGGCGTGCCCTGGTGGGTAGTTCTCCCCTCGGAGCCCCCTCAGGTACTTTCTTAGCCCATAGTGTGTCTTCTGGTCCAGAAAAAATCACCAAAAAGTTTTCCTGCGTTTGGTCTTGATTTCCTGCAAAGTAAAAAATCAAGCAAAAAACAACAATTGGCACTGGGCACTATGTCAATAGGTTAGTCCCAAAAAATGACATAAAGCTGCTATAAAATGATTGTAAAACATCCAAGAATGATAATATAACAGCATGGAACAATCAAAAATTATAGATACGTTGGAGACGTATCAGCATCCCCAAGCTTAATTCATGCTCGTCCTTGAGTAGGTAAATGATAAAAACAGATTTTTTGATGTGGAATGCTGCCTAACATGTTCATCACACATTCTTTTCTTTGTAGCATGGACATTTGAAATTTCATATGATTCAAAACAATAGTCTAGTTTTGACATGAAGATTTCAATACTCAAACATATCAACAAGCAACCATGTCTTTCAAAATATCAACACTAAAGCAAGTTATCCCTAGCCCATTATGCTCAATCATTGATCCATTCATGAAACACACTCCCATATTAGCTACAACCAATGCTCAAGTATGATCATAGTGCCCCTTAGTTGGTGCTTTATAAGGGAAGATGGAGACTCAAATAAAAATAAAAATTTGCATAAAGTAAAAGAAAGACCCTTCGCAGAGGGAAGTAGGGATTTGTAGAGGTGCCAGAGTTCAAAACAAAGAAGATAGAGATAAAACATTTTGGGTGGCATGCTTTTCCTGTCAACGAAAACGATCGAGTAGTTCCCAATACTTTCCATGCTAGATATATCATAGGCGGTTCCCAAACAGAAAATAAAGTTTATTCCTTTTTCCACCATACTTTCACATTCAATGGCTAACCGAATCCACGGGTGTTGTCCATACCAACACTTTCCAAGGAATTTATTATTTGACAACATAAAGTAAATTCATTTTTCATTTCGGGACTGGGCATCCCTAATACCGTTGCTGTACTCTCGTGCAATGACAAGTGAATAAACACTCATCTTGAGAATAACACATCTAGCATGGAAAGATATCAGCCACCCCCTACTGTTTCATGAGCGGTACGAGCACACAAAAGAGAAATTTATTTTGAAATTTAGAGAGGGCACATAAAAATTTGCTTAGAACGGCAAAAGAATACCGCATATAGGTAGGTATAGTTGACTCATATGGCAAAACTGGGTTTAAGGATTTGGATGCACAAGTAGTGATCATACTTAGTGCAAGTGAAGGCTAGCAAAAGATTGAGAAGCATCCAACAAAGGAACGAAAAATCTCATAAGTGAGCATTAAGCATAACTAACACCAAATAATGCAGCACAAGTAGGATGTAATTTCATTGCATAATTATTGACTTTCGTGCTTCAATAGGGAATCACAAACCTTAACACCAATATTCTTACTAAAACATAATTACTCATTAACATGGCTCACATATTATATCATCATATCGCAAAACTATTACAAAGAATCAAGTTTATTTTGTCCAATGATCTTCATGAAAGTTTTTATTATATCCCCCTTGAATATCTATCACTTTGGGACTAATTTCATTTGTTGCTATTGATAACTCACACAAATCTAAGTGAAGAACATGAGCATAAAAATTTCTTCTCTCAACATAATTTAAGTGAAGTGATACGTCTCCAATGTATCTATAATTTTTGATTGTTCCATGCTATTATATTACCCGTTTTGGATGTTTATGGGCTTTACTATACACTTTTATATCATTTTTGGGACTAACCTACTAATCGGAGGCCCAACCCGAATTGCTGTTTTTTTTGCCTATTTCGGTGTATCGAAGAAAAGGAATATCAAACGGAGTCCAAACGGAATGAAACCTTCGGGAGAGATCTTTTTGGAACAAGTGCAATCCAGGAGACTTGGAGTGGACGTCAAGAAGCAACCGAGGCCGCCACGAGGTTGCAGGGCATGCCCTAGGGGTGTTGGCATGCCCCCCTCCCTTGTGGGCCCCTCGTGGCTCCCCTGACCGACTTCCTTCACCTACATATACTTGCATACCCTGAAAACATCCAGGAGCACCACGAAACCCTATTTCCGCCGGCGTAACCTTCTGTACCCGTGAGATCCCATCTTGGAGCTTTTTCCGGCGCTCCGCCGGAGGGGAATCGATCACGGAGGGCTTCTACATCATCGCCTAGGCCTCTCTCACGAGTTGTGAGTAGTTTACCACAGACCTTCGGGTCCATAGTTATTAGATAGATGGCTTCTTCTCTCTCTTTGAATCTCAATACAATGTTCTCCTCGATCTTCTTGGAGATCTATTAGATGTAACTCTTTTTACGGTGTGTTTGTCGAGATCCGATGAATTGTGGGTTTATGATCAAGTTTATCTATGAGAAATATTTGAATCTCCTTTGAATTCTTTTATGTATGATTGGTTATCTTTGCAAGTCTCTTCAAATTATCAGTTTGGTTTGGCCTACTAGATTGATCTTTCTTGCAATGGGAGAAGTGCTTAGCTTTGGGTTCAATCTTGCGGTGTCCTTTCCCAGTGACAGCAGGGGCAGCAAGGCATGTATTGTATTGTTGCCATCGAGGATAAAAAGATGGGGTTTATATCGTTTTGCTTGAGTTTATCCCTCTAGATCATGTCATCTTGCCTAATGCGTTACTCTGTTCTTATGAACTTAATACTCTAGATGCATGCTGGATAGCGGTCGATGTGTGGAGTAATAGTAGTAGATGCAAAATCGTTTCGATCTACTTGTCGTGGACGTGATGCCTATATACATGATCATGCCTAGATATTCTCATAACTATGCACTTTCCTATCAATTGCTCGACAGTAATTTGTTCACCCACCGTAATACTTATGGTATCTTGAGAGAAGCCACTAGTGAAGCCTATGGCCCCCGGGTCTATTTTCCATCATATAAGTTTCCAATCTACTTTATTTTGCAATCTTTACTTTTCAATCTATATCATAAAATATTTATCTTATCTTATTATCTCTATCAGATCTCACTTTCGCAAGTGGCCGTGAAGGGATTGACAACCCCTTTATCGCGTTGGTTGCGAGGTTTTTGTTTGTTTGTGTAGGTGCGAGGGACTTGCGTGGAGCCTCCTACTAGATTGACACCTTGGTTCTCAAAAACTGAGGGAAATACTTACGCTAATTTGCTGCATCACCCTTTCCTCTTGAAGGGAAAACCAACGCAGTGCTCAAGAGGTAGCAAGAAGTATTTCTGGCGCCGTTGCCGGGGAGGTCTTCGCTCAAGTCAAGACATACCAAGTACCCATCACAAACTCTTCTCCCTCGCATTACAATATTTTCCATTTGCCTCTCGTTTTCCTCTCCCCCACTTCACCCTTGCTGTTTTATTCGCCCTTCTTCCATCTAATCTTGTGTTACCATGTGCCTTCTTTTTGCTTGCATCTTCGCTTGCTAAAAGTTTATGGATCTTCATCCACTTGCTAATCTCTTTAAGAGATCCAATTATGATGAACCTATTGCTAGTGAGTTGAGTGCACTAGATTATCTTTATGAGGTTTTGCTTGAAATTCGTGAATCGGAAAATTGTGATGAAGTACTTTATGAAGCAATTCACGATACATCTTTGAATAAAAAGCATGATTGCAATGATTTTATTATAAATTCTATTGATGTAAATTGTGCTAATAATATGCACAACCCAAAGCTTGGGGATGCTAGTTTTGCTATGTCCTCTACTTGTTGCAATGATCATGATTGGGGTGGTTCTTCGTATGCTTTTGAAAATTTATTTAAGCCCCATGATGAATATGAGATTGATAATAATGTTTGCAATAATATTGAAAGTGGGTTTGGAAGAGTGTCAAATTTAGATCCCACATATTTGGAGAATGTTCAATCTTATGGAATTTTTGATAAAAGTGGGTTTGGAGAGGTCATGACTTTAGTTAATGTTAATCCCACTATTTTGGAAGAGTGTCAACTTTGCATGCATGTGGATCGTGTTGGAAATAGTTTATGTGATAATTATTTTGTTGAATTTGCTTATGATCCCACATGTAATTATTATGAGAGAGGAAAATATGATTGTTGAAATTTTCATGTTACTAAATTACCTCTTGTTATGTTGAGATTGCTATTGTTTCTTTTCGCTTCCTTGCATATGCTAGTTTTTGCTTGTTATGACAATTTGTTTTCCTATAGGATTCCTATGCATAGGAATTATGTTAGACTTAGATGTGTTTGTCACGTGTTTCATGATGCTCTCTTTGTGCTTCAATTCTTGTCTTTCATGTGAGCATCATTGAAATCTCAATGCCTAGCTAGGGGCGTTAAACGATAGCGCTTGTTGGGAGGCAACCCAATTTTATTTTTGTTCCTTGCTTTTTGCTCATGTTTAGTAATAAATAATTCATCTAGCTTCTGTTTAGATGTGGTTTTATGTTTTAATTAGTGTTTGTGCCAACTAGAACCTATAGGATCATCTTGGGTGATAGTTAATTTGATCTTGCTGAAAAACAGAAACTTTTGTGCGCACGAGAAGAATTTTAATAAATCACAGAAACGTGATTTTTAGTTGATTCTTTTTGCAGTAGATCAATAAACAAATTTCCTAGGACTTACTATTAGGAGTTTTAGAGTTCCAGAAGTATTTGAAAGTTACAGATTGCTACAGACTTTTCTGTTTTTGACAAATTCTGTTTTTCGTGTGTTGTTTGCTTATTTTGATGAATCTATGGCTAGTACCATAGAGAAGGTGGAATATAGTAGGTTTAACACCAATATAAATAAATAACAAGTTCATTACAGTAACTTAAGTGGTGGTTTTTCTTTCTTGCACTAATGGAGCTCATGAGATTTCCTGTTGAGTTTTGTGTTGTGAAGTTCTCAAGGTTTGAGTAATGATTTGATGGACTATGGAATAAGGAGTGGCAAGAGCCTAAGCTTGGGGATGCCCATGGCACCCCAAGATAATTCAAGGACAACCAAAAGCCTAAGCTTGGGGATGCCCTGGAAGGCATCCCCTCTTTCGTCTTCGTTTATCGGTAACTTTACTTGGAGCTATATTCTTATTCACCACATGATATGTGTTTTGCTTGGAATGTCTTGTATGATATGAGTCTTTGCTTTTTAGTTTACCACAATCATCCTTGATGTACACACCTTTTGGGAGAGACACACATGATTTGAAATTTATTAGAATACTCTATGTGCTTCACTTATATCTTTTGAGCTAGACAATTTTGCTCTAGTGCTTCACTTATATCTTTTAGAGCACGGCGGTGGTTTTATTTTGTAGAAATTATTGATCTCTCATGCTTCATTATATTATTTTGAGAGTCTTTTAGAACAGCATGGTATTTGCTATGGTTATAAAATTGGTCCTAGAATGATGGGCATCCAAGTTGGGTATAATTAAAACTATCATAGAAAGTGCATTGAATACTAGGAGAAGTTTGATGCTTGATGATTGTTTTGAGATATGAGGATGGTAATATTAGAGTCATGCTAGTTGGGTAATTGTGAATTTGAGGAATACTTGTGTTAAAGTTTGTGATTCCCGTAACATGCACGTATGGTGAACCGTTATGTGATGAAGTTGGAGCATGATTTATTTATTAATTGTCTTCCTTATGTGTGGAGGTCGGGATCACGCGATTGTTAACTCCTACCAACCATTCCCCTAGGAGCATGCATGTAGTACTTTTTTTTGATTACTTGTAGATTTTTGCAATAAGTATATGAGTTCTTTATGACTAATGTTGAGTCCATGGATTATACGCACTCTCACCCTTCCACCATTGCTAGCCTCTCTTGTGTCGCGCAACCTTCGCCGGTACCATACACTCACCATATACCTTCCTCAAAACAGACACCATACCCACCTACTATGGCATTTACATAGCCATTCTGAGATATATTGCCATGCAACTTTCCATCGTTCCATTTATTATGACACGCTCCATCATTGTCATATTGCTTTTGCATGATCATGTAGTTGACATCGTATTTATGGCAAGGCCACCATTCATAATTCTTTCATACATGTCACTCTTGATTCATTGCATATCCCGGTACACCGCCGAAGGCATCCACATAGAGTCATATTTTGTTCTAAGTATTGAGTTGTAATTCTTGAGTTGTAAGTAAATAAAAGTGTGATGATCTTTATTAGAGCATTGTCCCAAGTGAGGAAAGGATGATGGATACTATGATTTCCCCACAAGTCGGGATGAGACTCCGGACTTTATGAAAAATAAAAGAGGCCAAAGAAGCCCAAATAAAAAAGAGGCCAAAGAAGCCCACCAAAAAAATGAGAGAAAATGAGAGAAGGGACAATGTTACTATCCTTTTTCCACACTTGTGCTTCAAAGTAGCACCATGATCTTCATGATAGAGAGTCTCCTATGTTGTCACTTTCGTATACTAGTGGGAATTTTTCATTATAGAACTTGGCTTGTATTTTCCAATGATGGGCTTCCTCAAAATTGCCCTAGGTGTTCATGAGCAAGCAAGTTGGATGCACACCCACTTTGTTTCTTTTTGAGCTTTCATACACTTATAGCTCTAGTGCATCCGTTGCATGGCAATCCCTACTCACTCACATTGATATCTATTAATGGGCATCTCCATAGCCCATTGATATGCCTAGTTGATGTGAGACTATCTTCTCCTTTTTTGTCTTCTCCACAACCACCATTCTATTCCACATATAGTGCTATGTCCATGGCTCACGCTCATGTATTGCGTGAAGATTGAAAAAGTTTGAGAATACTGAAGTATGAAACAATTGCTTGGCTAAAACCGGGGTTGTGCATGATTTAAATATTTTTTGTGATGAAGATAGAGCATAGCCAGACTATATAATTTTGAAGGGATAGCTTTCTTTGGCCATGTTATTTTGAGAATACATGATTACTTTGTTAGTATGCTTGAAGTATTATTACTCTTATGTCAATATGAACTTTTATCTTGAATCATTTGGATCCGAACATTCATGCCACAACAAAGAAAGTTACATTGAGAATTATGCTAGGTAGCATTCCACATAAAAAATTCTGTTTTTATCATTTACCTACTCGAGGACGAGCAGACGACAAAGGCCTTTGCATCTCTGCCGTCGTCCAGCGGACGACAAAGAGGCCTTTGCCATAGCTTATTCAGCCAGACCTGTTGCCGTCAGCTGGCTGATGGCAAAGGCCTTTGTTGTCCACCAGACATGCCTTTGTCGTCAGCCATGGCGGACGGCAAAGTGCCTGATTCCTGTGGTGGTATTTATAGAGCAAAGAGGTGGTGCAGGAGGCGGCCGAGGTGGGCACAACCAACCTGGACGCGCCTGGGCCCCCAGGCGTGCCCTGGTGGGTAGTGCTCCCCTTGGAGCCCCCCACGGGTACTTTCTTATCCCAAAGAGGTGGTGCGGGAGGCAGCCGAGGTGGGCACAAACAAGCAAAAAACAACAACTGGCACTGGGCACTATGTCAATAGGTTAGTCCCAAAAACTAATATAAAGCTGCTATAAAATGATTGTAAAACATCCAAGAATGATAATATAACATCATGGAACAATCAAAAATTATAGATACATTGGAGACGTATCAGCATCTCCAAGCTTAATTCCTGCTCGTCCTTGAGTAGGTAAATGATAAAAACAGATTTTTTGATGTGGAATGCTCCCTAACATGTTCATCACACATTCTTTTCTTTGTAGCATGGACATTTGTACTTTTATATGATTCAAAACAATAGTCTAGTTTTGACATGAAGATTTCAATACTCAAACATATCAACAAGCAACCATGTCTTTCAAAATATCAACACTAAATAAAGTTATCCCTAGGCCATTATGCTCAATCATTGCTCCATTCATGAAACACACTCCCATATTTGCTACACCCAATGCTCAAGTATGATCATAGTGCCCCTTAATTGGTGCTTTATAAGGGAAGAAGGAGACTCAAATAAAAATAAAAATTGCATAAAGTAAAAGAAAGACCCTTCGCAGAGGGAAGTAGGGATTTGTAGAGGTGCCAGAGTTCAAAACGAAGAAGATAGAGATAAAACATTTTGGGTGGCATGCTTTTCCTGTCAACGAAAACGATCGAGTAGTTCCCAATACTTTCCATGCTAGATATATCATAGGCGGTTCCCAAACAGAAAATAAAGTTTATTCCTTTTTCCACCATACTTTCACATTCAATGGCTAACCGAATCCACGGGTGTTGTCCATACCAACACTTTCCAAGGAATTTATTATTTGACAACATAAAGTAAATTCATTTTTCATTTCGGGACTGGGCATCCCTAATACCGTTGCTGTACTCTCGTGCAATGACAAGTGAATAAACACTCATCTTGAGAATAACACATCTAGGATGGAAAGATATCAGCCACCCCCTACTGTTTCATGAGCGGTACGAGCACACAAAAGAGAAATTTATTTTGAAATTTAGAGAGGGCACATAAAAATTTGCTTAGAACGGCAAAAGAATACCGCATATAGGTAGGTATAGTTGACTCATATGGCAAAACTGGGTTTAAGGATTTGGATGCACAAGTAGTGATCATACTTAGTGCAAGTGAAGGCTAGCAAAAGATTGAGAAGCATCCAACAAAGGAACGAAAAATCTCATAAGTGAGCATTAAGCATAACTAACACCAAATAATGCAGCACAAGTAGGATGTAATTTCATTGCATAATTATTGACTTTCGTGCTTCAATAGGGAATCACAAACCTTAACACCAATATTCTTACTAAAACATAATTACTCATTAACATGGCTCACATATTATATCATCATATCGCAAAACTATTACAAAGAATCAAGTTTATTTTGTCCAATGATCTTCATGAAAGTTTTTATTATATCCCCCTTGAATATCTATCACTTTGGGACTAATTTTATTTGTTGCTATTGATAACTCACACAAATCTAAGTGAAGAACATGAGCATAAAAATTTCTTCTCTCAACATAATTTAAGTGAAGTGATACGTCTCCAATGTATCTATAATTTTTGATTGTTCCATGCTATTATATTACCCGTTTTGGATGTTTATGGGCTTTACTATACACTTTTATATCATTTTTGGGACTAACCTACTAATCGGAGGCCCAACCCGAATTGCTGTTTTTTTGCCTATTTCGGTGTATCGAAGAAAAGGAATATCAAACGGAGTCCAAACGGAATGAAACCTTCGGGAGAGATCTTTTTGGAACAAGTGCAATCCAGGAGACTTGGAGTGGACGTCAAGAAGCAACCGAGGCCGCCACGAGGTTGCAGGGCATGCCCTAGGGGTGTTGGCATGCCCCCCTCCCTTGTGGGCCCCTCGTGGCTCCCCTGACCGACTTCCTTCACCTACATATACTTGCATACCCTGAAAACATCCAGGAGCACCACGAAACCCTATTTCCACCGGCGTAACCTTCTGTACCCGTGAGATCCCATCTTGGAGCTTTTTCCGGCGCTCCGCCGGAGGGGAATCGATCATGGAGGGCTTCTACATCATCGCCTAGGCCTCTCTCATGAGTTGTGAGTAGTTTACCACAGACCTTCGGGTCCATAGTTATTAGATAGATGGCTTCTTCTCTCTCTTTGAAACTCAATACAATGTTCTCCTCGATCTTCTTGGAGATCTATTAGATGTAACTCTTTTTACGGTGTGTTTGTCGAGATCCGATGAATTGTGGGTTTATGATCAAGTTTATCTATGAGAAATATTTGAATCTCCTCTGAATTCTTTTATGTATGATTGGTTATCTTTGCAAGTCTCTTCAAATTATCAGTTTGGTTTGGCCTACTAGATTGATCTTTCTTGCAATGGGAGAAGTGCTTAGCTTTGGGTTCAATCTTGCGGTGTCCTTTCCCAGTGACAGCAGGGGCAACAAGGCACGTATTGTATTGTTGCCATCGAGGATAAAAAGATGGGGTTTATATCGTATTGCTTGCGTTTATCCCTCTACATCATGTCATCTTGCCTAATGCGTTACTCTGTTCTTATGAACTTAATACTGTAGATGCATGCTGGATAGCGATCGATGTGTGGAGTAATAGTAGTAGATGCAGAATCGTTTCGATCTACTTGTCGCGGACGTGATGCCTATATACATGATCATGCCTAGATATTCTCATAACTATGCACTTTTCTATTAATTGCTCGACAGTAATTTGTTCACCCACCGTAATACTTATGGTAGCTTGAGAGAAGCCACTAGTGAAACCTACGGCCCCCAGGTCTATTTTCCATCATATAAGTTTCCAATCTACTTTATTTTGCAATCTTTACTTTTCAATCTATATCATAAAAATACCAAAAATATTTATCTTATCTTATTATCTCTATCAGATCTCACTTTCGCAAGTGGCCGTGAAGGGATTGACAACCCCTTTATCGTGTTGGTTGCGAGGTTCTTGTTTGTTTGTGTAGGTACGAGGGACTTGCGCGGAGCCTCCTACTGGATTGATACATAGGTTCTCAAAAACTGAGAGAAATACTTATGCTACTTTGCTGCATCACCCTTTCCTCTTCAAGGGAAAACCAACGCAGTGCTCAAGAGGTAGCATGAAGCATGATAGAATTTCTTTAAAATTTACTAACTCTCGAATAAATCTAAGTGAGGCACGAGATCATTTCTTCAAAAATAATAAAACACACCATGCTCAAAAAGATATAAGTGAAGCACTAGAGCAATTCCATAGCTCATAAAGATTTAAGTGAAGCATAGAGAGCAATTCTAACAAGTCGTAGCATAATTTTGGCTCCATCAAATAGGTGTGTACATCAAGGATAGATGACACAGAATAAAAAGAAAAAAAATCAAAGACTCATAAAATACAAGACGCTCCAAGCAAAACTCATGATATGTGACGAATAAAAATATAGCTCCAAGTAAAATACCGATGGTTGTTAGAAGAAAGAGGGGATGCCACTCGGGCATCCCTTAGCTTAGTTGCTTGCTTCTGTTTTAGATAATATATTGGGATGCCATGGGCATCCCCAAACTTAGGCTCTTCTTACTCCTTATTCCTCATCCATCGTGATCTCACCCAACACTTGAAAACTTCAATCACACAAAACTCAACAAAACCTTCTTGAGATTCATTACTATAACAAAGCAAATCACTACTCTAAGTACTATTGCAAACCCATTCATATTTTATTTTTGCATTATATCTACTGCATTCCAACTTTACTATAGCTTATACCCTCCAATACAAACCGATTCATCTAAATAAGCACACAATGCAAAGAAAACAGAATCTCTCAAAAACAGAACAATCTGTAGTAATCAGGGAACTTCGTATACTTCTGTAACTCCAAAAATTCTGAAAACTTAGGACAACGTGGGCAATTTGTATATAAATCCTGTGTAAAAAAATTCAAAGCAAAATCATGTTTATGTGATTTATGAAAATTATTTTACTGGGCGCGAAAGTTTCGGTTTTCCAACAAGATCAAAGCAACTATCACCCAACCTGATCCCAAAGGCTTTGCTTGGCACAAACACTAATTAAAACATTAAAAACACAATCATAACAGAGGCATAATTATGCAAACTCTCAACAATAGAAATAAAAAGGTAAAAATAAATTTTATTCATTGGATTGCCTCCCAACAAGCTCTTTGTTTATAGCCATTAAGATAGGCTTGAGATTTCAATGATGCTCACATAGAAGACAAGAATTGAAGCACAAAGAGAGCATCATAAAGCATGTGACCAACATATTTAAGTCTAACATGCTTCCTATGCATAGGCATTTTGTAGGCAAACAAATTATCAAGACAAGAAATATTTAGCATATGCAACGAAGAAGAAATAAATAATAGCAATCTCAACATAACGAGAAGTAATTTAGTAACATGAAAATTTGTACAACCATATTTTCCTATCTCATAATAATTACATGTAGGATCATTTCAAATTCAACAATATAGCTATCAGATAAAAATTTCTCTTCATGATCCACATGCATGCAAAGTTGACACTCTTCCAAATAGTGGGATTATCATCAAATAAAGTCATGACTGAGGGAGTCCTGGATTAGGGGGTATCCGGACAGCCGGACCATATACATCGTCCAGACTATTGAAGCGTGAAGATACAAGACTCAAGACTCCGGCCCGTGTCCAGATGGGACTCTCCTTTGTGTGGAAGACAAGCTTGGCGATCCGGATATTATATTTCCTTCCTTGTAACCGACTCCATGTAAACCCTAGCTCTCTCCGGTGTCTATATAAACCGGAGTGTCTATATAAACCGGAGAGGATGGTCCTTAGAAGGCCGATCACAATTACAATCATACCATCATAGGCTAGCTCTTAGGGTTTAGCCTCTACGATCTCGTGGTAGATCTACTCTTGTACTACTCATATCTTCGATATTAATCAAGTAGGAAGTAGGGTTTTACCTCCATCGAGAGGGCCTGAACCTGGGTAAACATTGTGTGCCTTGCTTCCTGTTACCATCAGCCTAAGACGCATAGATCGGGACCCCCTACCTGAGATCTGCCGGTTTTGACACCGACATTGGTGCTTTCATTGAGAGTTCCTCTGTGTCGTTGTTGCAAGGCTTGATGGCTCGTCTCGTTGTCAAGGATGACATCATCTCTGGAGGAGCGCTGGCTGTAGGCCAGATTCTCCGACTTGGCGGCTTCATTATGGCTGCCCCATTTGCTGTCACGCCAACGATGGCCTCTCGGGTCATCACACATAACCTTCGCATCGATTCGGAGCTTGCCGAACAGATGGATCCGATAGAGCTCACCTCTCTTAATGAGCTCTTGGATCGCATCGTCTCTTTGGGAGTCGCTACGGACTATGACCGGATTGGGCTTAAACCCGACCAGAGGGACATTAGATCCTCGCCGGCCACCCATGAGATAGCGGTAGTGGAGGAACCACACACGGGTCACCCCTCAACTCTGAGGACGAATTATGTCCGGATCACCGAACTTAGTAAGCCGAACACCTACTCAAAGGAAGACATGACCCGAGCCCCGGACTTAGAATCGGGCATCGGGCCGAAGAGAGTGGGTGATACTCCGGCCCCCGAACTGTCGGGCTCGAAACCTTCCGTGCCCCCGGGTGTCAGATCGGACCAAAATCCGGATTCAGCCAACGACACTCGCTCGGACTTAAACCGTCTCTCCCGCATCAGGCAAGAGCCCCTGGGCCAAATTCCTCCTTGCGCTTAACAAGGTCGAGGACTGCCACAAGGAGGACGTAGTCTCGCTTTTCTGCAAAAACTGCACGAACAAAGGACTCCTTAATGCTATAAGTCGCCGTGACATAGTACACTTTGCGGACTTGGCAACCATAGTACAGAACTACTGTGCGATGAAAAGCGCCTGGAAGACCCAAACCAAATTTTGGGATAGTACGGCCCTCACCAGAACCTTTGTCCAAACTAAACGGCCGAACTCTCGTAAGTCGACCAATTCAATTCCCAAGAAACCAAAGCCCGCCCCAGGGCGTGGAACCGTATTGGAAGAATGGCTCAATGGGCCATGTAAGCTTCATAGTACGCCGGATGCAACACCAACCCATAGCCTTAGGGAATGTTGGATACTCCGGTAGGTAGCTAAAAGTGGCGAGGATCTCCTCGAGAGCCATAAAGCAGAACAACATACCACCAAGGAACACAATACGGTACTAACAGTCTTCGAGAGCCATGAAGCTTAAAATGCTCGGACCCAATGGAATCATCACTCTAGCTAGTGATCCGGACGTCACACTCTGCACCGAAAACAAAACCGCAGCACTAGCCTTGGAAGCACTGTCCGAAGCCCTAGCAGCAGAAGAATTAACAACGCTGCACGCCACCGTGGACAGGGACGACGTGATACTCGACAAACGACCCAAGTCCACCTCATTTAAACCCGCAGATGAGATAGTCAAATTCCAAGTCCACCCAACGGACCCCACGAAGAGAGCTTCCATCGGGACACAGTTGAGCCCCGCTATGGATGCTGCACTGCGAGATTTCTTATGCGAGAATTGGGACATTTTCGCCTGGCACCCATCGGACATGCCGGGCATCCCGCGCGAATTGGCCGAACACAGCCTTAACATACTAAAGGGATACAAACCTATCAAACAGACCCTAAGGCGATTTTTAGAGCCCAAACGGCAAGCCATGGGGGAGGAGCTAGCCAAGCTACTTGAGGCCGGATTCATCAGAGATATCAAACATCCGGATTGGCTGGCAAACTTGGTAATGGTACCAAAGAAGGACAAATCCCGATGCCTGTGCGTCGACTTCAAAGACCTTAACAAGGCTTGCCCCAAGGATCCCTTTCCCCTCCCTCACATCGATCAAATCATCGATGCCACAGCAGGACACGACTCGCTGTGTTTCCTCAACGCCTACTCTGGATACCATCATATAAAGATGGCAGAGTCCGACCAAGCTGCAATAGCTTTCATAACGCCATATGGCCTTTTCTGCTTCAACACTGTGCCTTTCGGGCTTAAGAATGCCGACGCAACCTACCAACGCATGATTCAAACATGCCTGGAAAAGCAAATCAGCAAAACAGTGGAGGCATACATGGACGACGTATTCATAAAAACAAGACACGTCGAAACCATAATAGATGACTTGAGGCTTACGTTCGATAACCTTCGAACATACGACATCAAGCTGAATCCAGAGAAATGCGTTTTCGGCATCCCCTCTGGAAAACTGCTGGGCTTCATCGTTTCCAATAGAGGAATTGAAGCTAATTCAGCAAAAATCTGAGCTTTGTCGCAGTTGGCTATACCAATAGACCTCAAACACATCTAGAAACTAGTTGGATGCGTGGCTGCTTTGAGCCGCTTTATCTTCAGGTTAGGAGAAAAGGCATTACCTCTTTACCGCCTTCTTCGGCGCACCGAACACTTTGTGTGGATAGATGCAGCCGCGGCCGGACTCGATGAAATAAAGACCTTATTGGCCAATAATCCAGTCCTAACAGCGCCAAATATCGGCGAACCTATGCTGCTGTACATAGCTGCAACACATCAAGTTGTAAGCACAGTACTTGTCATCGAACGAGAGGTTGACGGATACAAATTACCTCTACAGAAGCCGATTTATTACGTATCCATGGTCCTTACCCCATGCAAGTCCCGATACCCACACTATCACTAGCATACGCGGTCTTCATGGCATCCCGAAAGCTATGGCAGTACTTTCAAGAGTGTTCGATTACGGTGGCCTCCGAAGTACCACTAAATGATATAATAAATAACCGCGATGCCACGGGTCGGATCGCTAAATGGGCCATCGAACTCCTCCCGTTCGACATAATATACAAGCCTCAGTGGGCTATCAAGTCGCAAGTATTAGCTGACTTCGTCGCCGAATGGACGGAAGCCGCACTCCCTAAAGAGTACGACGCGTACTCTAACTGGATCATGCACTTAGACGACTCTAAAATGCTGGCCGGATTGGGAGCAGGTGTAGTCCTGACGTCTCCCACCGGAGACACGGTCCAATACGTCCTCCAAATATTATACATAGACTCCAACAATGCAGCCGAATATGAGGCTCTATTGCATGGTCTTCGGATGGCAGTCTCTATGGGAATTCAATGCCTAGTGGTGCGCGGGGATTCAAACCTGGCAATATCACAAATCAACGGAGACTTTGATGCCAAGGATCCGAAAATGGCGGCCTACCGTAATGCCGTCCTGAAAATGTTAGCTCTATTCGAGGGGCTCGAATTTCACCATGTGGCTCGAGAAAACAATCAAGCGGCAGATGTCCTTGCCCACATCGGCGCT
Organism: Triticum aestivum; assembly: GCF_018294505.1. Classification (NCBI taxonomy): domain Eukaryota; kingdom Viridiplantae; phylum Streptophyta; class Magnoliopsida; order Poales; family Poaceae; genus Triticum; species Triticum aestivum. Next base: position 588,555,416 of record NC_057813.1, on the reverse strand, counting down.
AAACGCTACCCTGTCCCACTAACATATTCCTGGAAAGGCTCTTCAAGCCATCTGTGGTATGGGAAGGGGAGTCCGGCAATATCAGCACGGATCTGAATACATCCCCAGATTCTGAACTATAAGACATAATCGGAGGCTCTACCACCGAAATAACATCGTCATCCCACAAAATAATGGTTGTCATCGCCCCGTGGACTGAGCCTTTCTTGGCCTACCTAAATAGGTAGGAGCTCCCCGAAGATCAAAATGAAGCACGCTGCATCGTCCGGCGTTCTAAAGCTTACAAAGTCCATGAAGGGGAACTCTATAAGAAAAGTGCGACCGGAGTGCTCCAATGGTGCATCTCCGAAGAGGAAGGGCGGCAGCTCTTGGCTGAAGTCCATGCCGGACTGGGCGGGCACCACGCCGCGGCTCGAGCACTAGTCAGCAACGCCCTCCGTACAGGTTTCTATTGGCCGACGGCCCGAGAAGACGCATAGGACCTTGTCCAACACTGTGCCGGTTGCCAGCTCTTTGCCAATCAGAGTCATATGCCCCCTACCGCTCTCCAAACAATCCCCATAACTTGGCCCTTCGCGATCTGGGGGCTGGATATGGTTGGACCCCTTAAAGGGGGAAGCCACAAGAAAAAATACTTATTGGTCATGGTAGATAAGTTCACCAAATGGATAGAAGCTAAACCAGTGAAAATGGCCGAATCCGGACCAGTAATAGACTTTATATCCGGGGTTGTACACCGATACGGTGTCCCCCACAGCATCATCAGTGATAATGGCTCAAATTTCACGGCCGATGAGGTGAAAGCTTGCTGTGGCAAAATGGGCATTAAGCTTGACTATGCTTCCGTGTACCATCCTCAAACAAATGGCCAGGTCGAACGGACAAACGGTCTCATCATGAGCGACATCAAACCTAGACTAGTGCGATCCTTGACAGAGTCGGATACTCATCGGGTCGAGGAGCTCGACTTCGTACTCTAGGGGCTGCGGACCATGCCGAATTGCACCACCGGATATACACCATTTTTTATGGTGTATGGTGCGGAAGCAGTACTAACTTGCGACATACTACATGATTCGCCACGCGTACGCATGTACGAAGAGAAGGAAGCCGAGTTAGATCGGCAGGATAACTTGGATGCCTTGGAGGAGGAGCGCGATGTCGCTAAGGCCCGTTCCGCATTCTATCAGCAACAGGCTCGACGATACCAAAGCAGAGAAGTGCGGGCCAAAACTTATAATATTGGCGACCTCGTTCTACGCTTACCGGAGAAGGAGAAGGACAAGCTCAAACCCAAGTGGGAAGGTCCCTTCGTCATTGACAAAGCTCTCACCGGAGGAGTGTACTGCTTACGTAATGCGTCCGATAACAGACTCGAGCTGAACCCATGGAATGCGGCCAGACTACGGAGATTCTACGCCTAGCGCCGAACTCGGTGTTTGTCTCCTTACCTCCCCCTTTTTTAATTATGCTCCCTCCCTTTTCCTTTCTCGATCTTTTTCTCTTCACACAAAGTATTTAATACAGTGCGGACTCCCGGATTATTCCGGCCGCACTATGTGTGTAAGCAATACCTGGGGGCTTCCTATACGGAAGCTAAACATAACTTACTCTAAAAGGCTTTTTGCCCATCACACATGCGTTTTCCATGTGTGCCTTTTCTTCACCATTATATGCATCGATATGACTTAAGATGTGGCCAAGCTTAGTTGCCTGGCTCCTGTGTTTATGTCCTACGTTCCCATTAATTCGGCTAGGGCATAAGGGGAGCACCTCTGCGATTGTTACTGCCGGTTCAGCCGGATGTGTACCTCAGACTGGGTGAAGCCGAAAGCTAGTTTCCTTAAGAGAATATTCAGTCGGTGAACAAAAGATGTCTTCATTTATCATAACATTAATCCCCAGAAGTTTTGTATCCTGCGCTATGGTTTGCAGTCCGGACATGTGCCTTGTCGCATGCTTACCTAGGGAAAGGAACCCTTAACGGAACTATTCTCCCTGGAAGATGTTTCTTACTATCCATGTAATATAACATAACTAGTTGGGTACTTGTCTGTTCAAGCACTTATGACCCCTACGCCTGGTTTCCATGCATACTCCGGTTTTGTATAACCGAGCGGGTATTCGGGCACACCCCGGACTGTAGGATCCGGGGGCTAAAGCGAAAAGGTCCGCCATGACAAATGATTTTAATTCGGCTAGGGGCTACTTATGTCCATTGAATTACACAGTCACTTGGACTGACTATATTCCTCCTCTATACCATCCAACATGCTATCTAGCTTACAATCCTATTGAGAATACTTCGCGGCTAACGCCACCTGGTCATATACCAGACTCACAGGAATTTCTTGCCCATCTGGCCCTGCCGGTCCGACTTCGGCCATATGGTTCGGGTCCATCTTGGTGTAGCGCGTCTTCACCATAGCCCATGCTTCCCTTGACCCTGCCAGCAGGCTGACATCTTCCATAGTCGGAAGCGCCGCCATGCTCCTTGAAGCATGTCCACAAGCTCTCCCATGCCATTAGGCAGGAAGCTTGATGGTCATAAGGCCTGCGCTACGTCCCGCATCGCCTGTCGAGCTCGCTCGTGTAGCTGTGAGAGGTCTTGCAGTAAACCGCCTGCAGATGCGGGCATCTCCTCCTCAGGGCGACCCGTCAGCATTCCTACAAGCAAAACTCTTTCAATACACCTCCTCGCTGAACTATGCTACAGTTCATTCAGGCACTTACCATAAATGCCGCGGCGAAGCCTTTCGTTCTCCTTCATGGAGTCCGCCAGCTGCGCACGAACGTCTTTCAATTCCACGTCCAGCCGAACATTGGCATCTTGGAGAATATTCTTCTCCTGCTTAACTTGCGTCAGAATGCGCTCGCCAGCCTTTAGTTACCTCTGGAGATGCGACTCGTCATCCCTCCCGCCCTCCAGATTTACTCCGGGGTTATCTGCAGAATATTCTGTTCAACTATCAGCCAGTTGCTAACTGGTACATTTTCGTACAATCGAGATAAATGTTACCAGATGAGGCCTTCTGGGATTCCTCTAGCTTGGCAACCGTGGCCCTCAGTTGGGTCTTGCACTCCTCTAGCTCCCGAGACAATTGCTCATTCTTATCTACAAGAACCTGTGCATAAATTGATACTTAAAACTGTTGTGCCAACCGTTTCAAGTCTCAGGGGCTACTGCTATACATGCTTATCAAACTTTCTTACCTGTATATCTTTGGTATACTGGTCCGTCGCCCGGGCGAGCCCGCCTTGAGCAGCTCGGATGTATGCGTCTCCCGAATTGAAAGCATTAAATGCCTCTTCGGAAAAGATGTTGTTGCGAAGCACGGCCCGTCGGCGCCGGTGATTCATGGCGCTCTCTACTTCAGAATTCGTGGCAGAGAGCATGTCTGCGTCCTCTGTCGGAGGACTATGCGGCATCGGCCCTACGTCCGCCTCCTCTCTCGAAGTCGGTTCTGGAGCCCGACTGGTGGAGGCGTGGTTGGCAGGATCCCCGGATATAGTCCAGATACTCCTCTTCCTGCCAGGATGTAAAGGGCGCTGTTATACTTCAAATAACAATAATTACATGACAGGTTGTTTCCTAACCTCTGTAGAGGCGTGTAAGCCCTAACCGCCTTCCTCTTGAGCCTACCCAACCCGCACGCCTGTGGCTGACGGGACCTTAGGGGCTCGGCCTGTGCTCCAAACGTCGCCTCTGCAAAAACACGACGCTTCAGGGATAAGGCGTGACACCAGGAGAGAATCCTCTTCAGAGGATCAAGTCTTCGGCTTGGCTTACACGCGACGAAGGTAGCAGTCCAGGATAATCAGCAGTAATAGCCACTGAGGCGCCGTCATGGCTCGCCCAATAAAATATCCCGTCGACAAGCTCCACGACCGCATCCGGGTCTTCTTCGAGTCCTGGATCCAGGGCCCTTTTGGGGTCCTCTGGCTGCAGGGAAGGGCTGGAGATTCGTTCTACAGCCCTCCTCAGTTCCCGCTCGTAAATATGAAGGCAGGTAACCTTAGCAAAGAACGCCACAATAAGTGAAGCGAGAAAATAAATGACGACTTACCCAGTTTGGGGGATTGTACATGGAGAATCCGTCCCGCGGTTTGATATGGAGGAAGTCTTCCTCTTCTCGTTTGTACAGGTCGGACAGTATCCTTGCGAGAGCGGTGGCAGAATCTGGACCCTTACGGCCACAACGGGTGGCATCGTCTGTCCCGTTGAAATACCACATGGGATTGCCCCGATATTGAAGCGGTTGCACTCCCGGCATTATGCATATAGCCATGACCTCGACTATCGTCAGTACGGATTTGGCAAGTAACTTTATCCTGCTCATCAGGAAATGTATTTCCCTGGTATCCTCTTCTTGGGGGCCTCGGGGGCGCCAGCTTAGGCGTGCCCTCGGCGGGGCATTACTGAACTTGGGGAGTCCTGTCCGAACTGGATCCAGAAGGGGAGCGTCATCAATATAAAACCACTCTGAAGCCCAATTCTCTGGTGCCTTCTTGGGAGTGTCGGATAGGTATCCGGTCTCGCGATACGCCATACTTCGGCCCCACCCACTTGACATAGGGACTCTCCCTGGTTGCGGGGGACAAGGCGGAACAACTTCTTCCACAAACCGAAATGAGCTTCGCATCCTAGAAATAGCTCACAAAGGGCGACATACCCTGCTATATGTAGTACGGAGGCTGGGGTAAAATTGTGCAACTGGAGGCCGTAGAACTCCAGGAGCCCACGAAGGAATGGATGAATAGGAAACCCGACGCCCCTTAATAGATGCGGAATGAGGCATATTTGTTCCTCTGGAGACGGATTAGGGGATTTCTCCGCTTGTTCTCCGTCGTCATAGGTGGCTATTCCGGCTCGGACGGGTACCACAAACGCCGGTGGGAGAAGCCCTTGGGTTTGTAACTTTATCAAACGGCTATGAGAAACTGAACACTCTCCCTAGTCCCCCGGCTTGGGGCAAGGGGAGCGAGCAGAAGAGCTGCGACGACCAGCCATGTTGGGATGGTTTTTCGGGCGCTCTGTTGGATGCTTGCTTGTGGGGGAAGAGTGAGGTTTGGATCTGGGAATCCCCGTCTCTTCAAATAGACGGTTAGCCCGAAGGACCGAGGGTGGCAAATGCAAAAATGCCTCGATTCCTCGCATTCGCTCGTCACGTGGAAATGGTCATTATTGAGACACTGCAGCCGAGGAGTACAACATTGATGAGATGCCGGACACTGTTCGTCGTGATAGGTACATTGGAGTATTCAGAGAAGGAACCCGCCTTGCAATGCCGAAGACAAGACTGCGCGCCGGACTCACCCTCATTGAAGCCTGGTTCAGGGGCTACTGAGGGAGTCCTGGATTAGGGGGTATCCGGACAGCCGGACTATATACATCATCCGGACTATTGAAGCGTGAAGATACAAGACTCAAGACTTCGGCCCATGTCCAGATGGGACTCTCCTTTGCATAGAAGACAAGCTTGGCGATCCGGATATCATATTTCCTTGCTTGTAAGCGACTCCATGTAAACCCTAGCTCTCTCCGTGTCTATATAAACCGGAGAAGATGGTCCTTAGAAGGCCGATCACAATTACAATCATACCATCATAGGCTAGCTCTTAGGGTTTAGCCTCTACGATCTCGTGGTAGATCTACTCTTGTACTACTCATATCTTCAATATTAATCAAGCAGGAAGTAGGGTTTTACCTCCATCGAGAGGGCCCGAACCTGGGTAAACATTGTGTCCCATGCTTCCTGTTACCATGAGCCTAAGACGCACAGATCGGGACCCCCTACCCGAGATCCGCCGGTTTTGACACCGACAATGACCTTTCCAAGCCCACTTTCATCAAAAATTTCATAAGATTGAACACTCACCAAATATGTGGGATTATTTTTACCTAAAGTTTACTCTCTTCCAAACCCACTTTTAATATCATCACAAGCATATTCATCATGAGGTTCAAATAAATTTTCAAGATCATTAGAATCATTATCACCCTAATCATGATCATTGCAATAAGTAGTGGACATAGCAATATTAGCATCCCCAAGCTTGGGGTTTTGCACATTATTAGCACAATTGACATTAGTAGAATTTATAATAACATCATTGTAATCATGTTTATCATTGAAAGAGATATCATGAATCACTGTATCAAATTCTTCTTCCAACACTTCATCACAATCTTCAGATTCATGAATTTCAAGCAGAACTTCATAGAGATAATCAAACGCACTCAACTCAGTAGCAATTGGTTCATCATAATTGGATCTTTTGAAAAGATTAGCAAGTGAATGATGACCCATATCAATAGCTTTTTAGCAAACAAATAGAAGACACATGGTAACACAAGCAAACAAGAGATCTGACGAGAAAAAGGCAAACAAAAAAGAAGGTGAATAAAAAGGCAATTTTTGTGAAGTGGGGGAGAGGAAAACGAGAGGCAAATGGCAAATAATGTAAATTGCAAGGAGATTAGATTTATGATTAGGAACCTGGTAGATGTTGATGATGCTTCCCTGGCAACGACGCCAGAAATTCCTTTTGATGTTGGCTTGAACTACATTGGTATTTCTCCAAAGAGGAAGGGATGATGAAGCACAACAACGGTAGGTATTTCCCTCGGTGATGAGACCAAGGTTATCGAACCAGTAGGAGAACCACGCAACACTAAGTAAACGATACCTGCACACAAAGAACAAATACATGCAACCTAGCATCTTAAAGGGGTTGTCATTCCCTTTCGGGTAACTGTGAAGTTGACGGGATAAATTGTAGTAGATTGATAGATGCAAATAAAATTCAGCGAGGTATTTTCGGGTTTTTGGATCAATAGATCTGGAAATAAAAGCGAATAAAATAGATCTCGAAGGCAAATATGATAAAGAAGAGACCCGGGGGCCGTAGATTTCACTAGTGGCTTCTCTCGAGAAAAATAGCATACGGTGGGTAAACAAATTACTGTTGGGCAATTGATAGAACTTCAAGTAAGTATGATGATATCCAGACAATGATCATCATATAGGCATCACGTCCAAGATTAGTAGACCGACTCTTGCCTGCATCTACTACTATTACTCCACACATCGACCGCTATCCAGCATGCATCTAGTATATTAAGTTCATGGAAAAATGGAGTAATGCAATAAGAACGATGACATGATGTAGACAAGATCTATTCATGTATGAATTAGACCTCATCTTGTTATCCGTAATGGCAACGATACATACATGTTGGTTCCCCTTCTGTCACTAGGATCAAGCACCATAAGATCGAACCCATCACAAAGCACCCCTTCACATGGCAAGAAAAATCCTAACTAAACCAAAGATTCGAAGAAGAAGAAATACGAGGCTATAAGTAATCATGCATATAAGAGATCAAAAGACTCAAATATCGTTCATGGATAAAAACATAGATCTTATCGTAAACTCAAAGTTCATCGGATCCCAACAAACACACCGCAAAAAAGAGTTACATCAAATAGATCTCCAAGAGATCATTGTATTGAGAATCAAAAAAGAGAGAGAGGAAGCCATCTAGCTACTAACTATGGACCCGTAGGTCTACAATGAACTACTCACGCAACATTGGAGAGGCACCAATGAGGATGATGAAACCCTCCGTGATGGTGTCTAGATTGGATCTCTGTTTTTTGGAACTTGTGGTGGTTGGAATTGATTTTTGTTGACTCCCCTGGGATTTATGGAATATTGAGGTATTTATAGAGCCAAGAGACGGTGCGGGAGGCGGCCAAGGTGGCCACAATCCACCTGGGCATGCCCTAGTGGTTCGTGCTCCCCTCAGAGCCCCCCTCAGGTACTTTCTTGGCCCATCGTGTGTCTTTTGGTCCAGAAAAAATCAACAAAAAGTTTTGCTGCGTTTGGACTCCATTTGGTATTGATTTCCTCCGAAGTAAAAAAAAACAAGCAAAAAACAGCAAGTGGCACTGGGCACTATGTCAATAGGTTAGTCCCCAAAAAGATATAAAATTGCTATAAATGATTGTAAAACATCCAAGTATGATAATATAACAACATGGAACAATCGAAAATTATAGATACGTTGGAGATGTATCATATGCCCACGAGGCTCAAGCAATAAATCCGTCAAATCCCACCAATCCCTCTCTATCGCTTCTAACATCGTATCAGAGCCAAGAGGTCTTAAGTTCAAGACCCTTCCAACATAGTATTGAATAAAACAATTCTGCAGTCTACACCGATCCCATGTCTAAGGATTAAAATAATCTAGACGGGAGGGGGAGTGTTGAAATATATTTTCCGCCTTTCCTCCATCAATTCAGACTTCTGGATGAGTTGGCTGGTGCATGAATTCAACAGTGGGGTCATGCAGGGGCTGGAACCACTTGTCGGTGAACTGCAACAGCAGGCACGACTTGCCAACACCTGCACAGACATGCATTCAGATGAAGGCAGGTGGGATAGATCTCCTAATCAATGAGAGCAACCAAGAGCTTAGGGATCCATGAGGAACCCCCTTCGGGAACGAGCAGGAAGAGAAAGGGTCAACCGGGGGAGCATCTGAAGCGGACCTGTGTCACCGATGATGATGTACTTGAAGAGGTGGGCATACGACATCTCCTCCACCGCTGCTCGGAGAACTTGCGTGGGGTTTAGA